>NW_026042355.1:600000-916229 GCF_023856365.1 Brienomyrus brachyistius | reverse complement strand
ACTGGTACCTGATACCTCTAAATATCACCTTATCTTGGGGAGTGATTTAAATTGTCGCTTTAATCCAAAATTAGATCATCCATCCCCCAAGATAGCTCTGCCTTCAAAATCTGTCGAAATGATAAATTCTTTTACCAAAGAATTTAATGTGTCAGGTGTTTTCACAATTCTTTAATCCCACTCGAAAAGAGTATAGTTTTTTTCTCTCAGATTCATCACACGTTTACCCCAAATTGACTATTTCTTAGTTGATAAGACTTCTTGCTCAATATCTAAGTAGCTATGATAAAATAGCTTTCTCAGATCATGCTCCAGTCTCCTCGAAAATTTTGTGTAGAACATGGTGTCCTTGACGGTTCAACACTCAGTTGCTTTCTTTGTTGATTTTATTTCACAACAAATTGCCAATTTTCTTTCTTTAAATAAATCTCCAGATGTATTTGTTTCCATATCGCTGGAAACCTTGCAGACTGATACCAGTGGGCAGATTATCTGATATGTAAGCAATAATAGAGAGCTGTGGAAGGAGAAGATGGCATATTTAACACAGCGTGAAGCAGATCTTGACAATTGATATGTTTCTCCCCATCTGCTGATGTTTATAAGGAGCACCTAACGATACAAGCAGAGTATGAATTTCTAGTGTCTCAACATACTGCTGAACTACTGATGCAAACAAGGTCTCATTATTACGAGCAAATCCTCTAGAAATGAATAATGCATTCAAGCTTTTCTCCTCTCACTTGTTGTCTAGAGTTCAATAGTTTCTTTAGGGATTTAGCCATTCCTTCATAGGAATGTGTGGCTGTGAATGATTTAGATGTCACTATCACTGTAACTGAACTGACCACCATGGCGGCTGCTTCGCAAAGTGGTTAATGTCCCAGACCCGATGGCTTTCCTTCAGAGTTCTATAAAAAGTTATGGCCCCAGTTGTCCTCTCTCCTATTGGACATGTTCAACAACCTGAAACTCTTGCCCAAGCTAATATTTCTCATGCTAAAAAAGGGGAAAGATCCTCATTCTTACACCTCCTTTCACCTAAAGGCTTATTGAATACGGACTAAGATCCTGTCCAAAGCACTGGCCCTTCAGGCTTGTTTGACCAGATTGAGGTCCTTGTCAGAATTTTGTGGTGGTTCCAGTGTCCTCATGTGAAGCTGAGAGGAGCTTCAGTGCATTGCGCAGACTAAAAACATGGCTAAGGGGGCTACTATGGGTCAAGGACAGACTTCACAGTCTATTAGTCTGCAATATGCAGAAAGACGAGCTGGACAACTTTAACATAAACAACATATGGTAAGAGTGTGGGGGCCCAGTGATACCAGGAAAAAACACATTTGGTACTTTTGTTTAGTGTCTATTCATTAATGTAAGTTTGCTTTAAATTGCAGATGTTTTTTTTGTTGCATGAACAGTTACTGTAAATTGATTATTTAATTGTTGATTTTGATACAAAACATTACTTTTTTTATATCTTTTTCACATAATAGTCATGTTTAAATTTAATTGAATGTTGATGGCTTGACCGTAAACAACATAACAAAAAATGCAATAAATAGTTTTGAAGAAAAATCTGCTTTGTCACTGAACCTGAGAAAAACTTTGAAAATAAGCATAATGACACAGTCTCCATGCTACAATAATAATGACAGAAGTAAAAGTTTACGCCCATGATTATAATAATTATAGCAACTGTATTTTCTGTATGGTTGAAGATCTGTCTGGTCTTTATTCATTTAATTATCACTGTAAATAGTTGGTTAACTATCTATCATTTACTCCTCAGAAAGCAAATTCAGACAGCGGTTGCCTGGATCAACACCCAGTACTGGGATGCCTGGAACCTGTGTGACGAGGTGATCGACTGGGGAGACGGTGTGGAGGAGTGCTCACGAGCGACACCCCCACTGTCCAGGTTGGGGGGGATAAGGAGGGATTGGGAAGGGCTACTTGGGAAAAATGTGGAGGTATCAGAAAGGGGCGTCCAATGGTGAGATGGAGGGGGCGGAGGGCTGGTATGAATGGAATGCATATGGTAAATGGAGGTGAGGAGAATGGATGTGAGGTAGGAGTGAATGTGGAGGAGGTTAAGGGAGAAGGAGAGAAAAGTAGAGGGAATGCTTGGGGATCTATTGTGTCACAAGGAGGCAGATCATGGCTGGAACCATTCAGGAAGAAGGATGTGAGGAAGAAGAAGAAACTGAGGTGGCGTTTCAGGAGGCACAAGACGCTGAGGTTGGACAGATGGTGTCCATGTGGCTGGTGTAAGGTGGGGTAGGAGGCTTCTGAACCATGTGTTAGGCCTAGTGCACTTATGGATTGTGCTTGTTTGTTGTAATGAAATAAGCTTATAAACTAAACATAATATATTTTATAGGTACGTGTTTATATCAGTGTAAAAAGGGAAGGGGTTTCTCTATGACTTTGGGTTGGTAGTAGCATTTGGGGGGTCAAGGAGTCAGATGTTAGTGGTTTATGGTAGTGTATTGTGTGTTGAAGTTATTGAATTGGCGGACTACACATCCCATCATCCCCTGCGGCACCACAAAATAATAGTCCATGCTTAGTGTGCTGTTTGGTTTATTTCTTTCTTTAATTCAAGGCAATAACTTAGAGCTGTGAGGTACCCACTGTTCTAGTTTATCCATCGGCCATGGTAAAGGGAGAACTTGGGTAAATCAGCAGAAGTCTCTCACCAACTTCCACCCCGGTTGCTGTTTCCTCTGGTCCCTCGGCATATGGGTTCCCTGCGGAAGCGCGCGCCGTCTGGGGAAGGTTCCCTTATAGCCCAGGGTGGAACAGGGGAAGGTGAAGGTTTGGCACAAAAGGGGGGGGGGAAATAGGTGAGAAAGGTTGTTTGTTCTTGCTTTTGTTGTGTGAGGTGGGATGTTCTGTGTGAAAGAGCAGGGGACGTAATGCTTAAGGGCCAGCTATTATGATGTGTTCCATGTTAAATGTATGTGTTGTCAATGTATGTTGTTAGTACATGAAACTCCAACTGGTTTCCCCTTGTCGTTGGGCTGTCCCCAATTAGTTTAATGGGAAGCCGTATATAAGGGCAGGGGATTAGAGTAAAAAGGGTGGTTGGTGGTCTTTCTTTTGGTCTAATTGTTGTTTGTTTTTTATTTATTTATTTATTTTTGTTGTTTTGTCATGCTGTGGCCTGTGTGGATTATAGGCATGTCAAGGCCAGAGAGAGGGGTAACAGCTTGAGGTGAGGCTGGAAAGGCCCCATGAAATAAAGCTACCTTTGTTCTGAGGCCTACTGCGTTTGTGCCTGGTTTCTCCCCACTCGCATGCGGGGTTGTTTGCATCCCTCAACTCAATAAGGCAGGGCCTGTCCAGCTCTTGCCTTTTTCACATTCAGTATCTACATGTAAAGGGAGCAGACAGCACAGGAAAAAGGTATTGAAGACCCTTGATATGATATTGCTGTTTTTGTTTTAGATTCCAAAGTTAACCCTTTAATTTATCCCTTTTCCCCAAGTAGAACGCTGCATTTACTTTACATTTTGCTTTGGAGTCGGAAGTTCCAAAATCACCAGGTAAGTTAATCGATTGTATGTGTTTTAACTACTAGAAAGATGTTAATGATAAGCCTTATGATTTATTAAAAATGTATTGTTTTTTTGTAAATTAAAACGGGTACCCTCGTGGACCAAGACTTGAGGGCATTTGTACAATCCACCTGTACAACTTTAACTGGTTCTGCAGCCTTTTTCTCCCCACAGCCTCTGCTTGTTCCCTTCTTCTCTTTCTGTCCTCCCTCCAGGAGAGCTCCTCAGGCATCTCCTGCCTGTAATTCCTGGGAAATGCCACCTGCCACCCATCCTTGGAAGCGTCCGCCATTCTCAGGATCTCATGCGTCACCATTCATCACAGTCACAGCGCTTGCAGACATCTGGATAAAAGGAAAAGCCCATTTTTTTAAAACTTACACGTTAAATTTTCCTCTAATTACCATTTTATTCTTTTAAATTTCATTATGTTTAATTACATTTAGTATGGATTAAGGCACAGCCAGCCTGGATTAAGGCATCACCAGCCTGGCATCAGACTCTCCGGACAATGCCAGCCCAGAGGGGGCTGACCTGGAGGACATTCCCCGGAGGACATGGAGTGGGAGCCTCCAGGTCTTGACCTGAGTCCCACTCCGTGGTGTCAGCCCCGTGGCCAAAGTTTCCCCAGCCGAGGAGGCTATCGCCGCGACAACGGCAGGGTCAACAGAAATCCAGTCGTGGGCTCAGCTCCGGGAGGAAAAAACGAGGGTATGCTACCCAGACCTGCCTCCTGATCCAGGCTTGGTCCATGATGGTCTTTCAGGGTATCCCATCCAATGGTTCCCAAAAGGAACCACCTCCGGTCTCCTTATGGCTCTGATACTGGCCTGTGCTTTTGTTTTGCAAGGTCCCCTGGTTGGTCCAGTCCTGTCCTGCCTGCCCCTCGACACCCTCTGACTCTGCCAACCCCTCGCCGTCTACCGATGCTGTTCTTCCCTCGGCTGCCGCAGACGAGTAGAGCTTCTACAGACCCAGACAGGATTCCAAAGGCCCCCCTGGCCGTGACCCTTCTGCGGCACCCCGGAGCCCATCAGAGGCCCTGAACTGTTCACTTTACCTCCCATGCTACCTAGTGTCTTGCCCCTCCTAATACCTCAGTCTGTTGGTCTGTAGTCTTGCTTCCCCGTGGCTCTCCCTGGTTTCACCTCTTAGCCTGATTTCACTGTTCCAGCCCCCACTCCAGTCACTCTTGCTTCCCGCTTTAGGTTCCCCTCTCCTGGCCATATTATTGTTGCACTGGTTCCGTTGCTTGCCTGTCTTGTCTGGTTGTGTCCTGCCATGTCTGTCCCTGTGTCGTCTTTGGTCCTTTTGATGCCCAATCCCTCCCTTTTGTCTCCTTCTACTGTGTCCTTTGTTCCCACTTACCCACTGACACCCACTGTCTGTCTTTTGGTCCATAGTCAGCATCCCTGTTGGATTACCTGGCCTGTCATGATTTGTGTCCTGGGGGTTAGTCTCCCCTGTTGTCCTTGGTTTTGCCCTGGTCTGTGTGTCCCCTCAATGATGCCCTTGTACCCGGAGGGCACAGGATTGGGAGGGGGGCGTTTACTGTCATGTCTTGCCCATTTAGTCAACCTTACCCTCCAGTTCTCCTCCCTGATGAGCCACGCTTGGTGTCTATTAGTCTCATCCCATGTTCCTCCCCTTCTGTCAGTCACTATCAGCTTCCTTGTGTTTTCCCATTCCTTAGTCTGGTAAAGTGCCCAGTCCTATCTTCTCCAGTTGTGTCCTTGTCTGTTTGCGTCTCTGTGCCCAAACCTGCCTGTCAATAAAACCCCACGAAGGGGATTCTGCCCTACAGCTTGCATTTGGGTCCTACTTCCCACCGGTGACGTGACAGAGGAATACATGCTTAGTGCCAGGCAGAAATCTTTGATTTTGCATCCATATGGTGACTTGGTGAAGTTAGCTGATAGTTCTCTTGATTCCAAAGACATGATTCTTGTCTGTGCATTATGCATATCCAAAGTTAAGAGCTTCAGATTAATAGGTGCGAAAAACGCATCTTGCGTTTGTCGAGTTCGAAGGGTTAACTCACTGAATATTTATGTTACGCCGAACATGACTCATTGTCGTTTTGGACAGTAAGCACTTTATGTAATTCATCCATTGCTCCTTTTCCTTATGGTATACAGCCGCTTTATACATGTGGAGACTCACACACATTTTTCACATTCCATTACTTTCACACATTTTACTGTCATTGTACATCTCTTCTGATGTCACATTTATTTATTTGTTTATTTATAACCTGGTAACTGCACACTGCACAAATACAAATAAATGATGAATTACCAAAACCTTAAATACTGTACAGAAGGATAAACTCAATTATTGCTGAAAAAATCTACACACAGATATAAAAATATAATATTCCCATCAAAATCACACATGCACAGCCAAAAATGTAGGCAGTAACTATATACTGCTTTGCCAAACAGGTACAGGTATCAGACACAGAGAACATCAACTTGTTCATTATACTCTTTGGTTATAAGATAACTGGGTACATCATCCAGCAGAAGGAAAAATAGGCCGACCATTTAAAACTGAGAATACATTCAGCAAACTGAATGTGACCTTCACTGCCAGACATGCAAAGTGTTAAAAGGTGCAGTGTTATACTGTACATAACATTTTAATTAAAGATATTCAAATTTAATATTGTGTACTTTAGTGAACTTTTGTTACCTTCCTCGCACAAATATGTGAATTCGTCCCATACTGAAAGAAATTACCCTTTATGCCCTCACCGATGTGAATTGGCACAAATTTCCACAGCTTTCTCACCATAGCCAGCCATTTTCTCCATAATCATAATCAATTCCAACTCCTATTATTTCTTTCACTGCAGACAGAATGACGTGGCCTTCCATCCACTTCAGTCTCATTCATTCTGCAATATGGGTGCTTGTGGTTATTAAGCAAGCAAGCAAATGATCCATCTTCTTCTGCAGTATCAGCACTTAAAGGAGAAAGTCAGTGTGAGAATAGGTGACTGCAGTGACTGTCCTTCCGTGCCATCAGTGTGTGCAGGGAGTAAGACCAGAGTACAGACGCACAAAGCTTATATTTCTTGCTTTTACCAAAAACAAGCTGAAAAATAAATATGTCCAGCTCTTGCCTGAGAACTGCTGCGATATTTCTATTTCAAATACAAGCTCGAATCCATCCATCCATCCTATGTAACCGGGGGTCCGGCGTCGGCTGTCAGAGGGCTGAAACGGCAGACGCTGTCGGTAATCCAGGTCGGCTGATCGTAGCTGGCAGTAAGCGCGCCAGGCATGATTCGGAGCCAAGGAGGTGAAGCAGAGATCGGTACACAGGAAGACAGGAACACAAGGAGGGGAAAAACGCTTGCACGCTGCATAAACCACGAAGATCTCACGTCTGGCCAGAAATAAGAGACTGAGAAGGGGAAGGTTGACCACAGATGGGAGGGGCGGGGTTCCAAAGCGGAACCACACCTCCTCAGGCACTTCCATCTCCTGCCAATATTCCTCTGTCCTTTATTTCCCTTCACACTGCACTCCAATCATGCTCCACAACCACAAACCTCTGAAATCTCCTACACTCTCTGCACTCGACTGACTCCTTACCAGCTTCTCTCCTGCCGCTGCCTGCACTCCTTCATGTTCTGTCGGCACCCAAACCACCTGCTTTGCTCGCCCCATCATTTCTCCCAGATTTAGCGTGGGCTGATTAAAAGCCACTGCTAAGGGGGGCTCCTCCTCTGGTGTGTTGTACCATTCCCACCAGTCCTCCGTATCTGAATGGCTACTCCCTCAGGGCCTAATATTATCCAGTCTGTTGTCATGCAAGATTCTGGAACATGCAGGTTGGACAGGTGTGTCTATGCTGATCACAGCTCCAGCACACCAGCTGAATCAGCCTGTTCCCCAGTCTCCCCAGGGTCTAGGATCATCAAATTTGTGAGTAAATGGGTACCCTCTGAGGAAACCCCCATCCATTGTATCTACTCACCTGTTCTAATTAGGAACCGGAGGCCAATTAGTGGCCTTGTTTTTTTGGCGGTGACTGACTCAATTTCTTCGTCAGCTCCCTCTCATGCTCTTCAGCAGAGTCCTCCTCCTCTCTGTACAAGTCAATAGCGTGGATCAGCTGCTTCTCAGGAATAGTAATAAGCGCCACCACTTGCCTTAGCCTGCTTCTCACTGGCTTCAGGAGCGTGTCCTGCAGTGCCCTCCGGTACAGACCTCTGAACACCGAATCCTGTAGGTCCTGCTCTGTCTCAGTGCTCCACCGCTTTTCTTGGGCTTGCAGATAGGCAGCTGGGCTCTCCCCCTCCTTTACGGGCTCCTCCTTCATTTCAGCCACACCTAGTCCCTGTCACCACTGCCAGCATTCTCTCCATTCCGTCTACCCCCAGGACACAAGCCTGAACCGCTTTTATGTCCCCCATCACCAAGAGCCGTCCCATAGTTTCCTCCTCAAATACTTTCATCCATTTTCAAGCTCCGTCTGCCAGGACTGTTCTGCCCATGGTACATACTGTGTCTGTGCTCCTTTCGCCACCAGGGGGAGCATCAGAGTGTCCCTATCGGGGGTCTCACAGCCCTCCTGCTTCCCACTGTTCTATGATCTGCATTATCCTCCTCTACTCCTTCCTCACTATCCGTTTCTATCTCCTTCTCCTGAAACTGACTCCATCCTCTACATGGAGGGTTAGGGCTGTCCATCAGATGCATCAGCCCTTCTGCAGCCCTACCACTTGCTCCGCACCCCACCTTTATATCACCCCCTTTTTTCTTAAACCCACATGCCTGGCCTTCTATTATTATATCACTCCTTCGCAGTCCTTCCTTCACGGTCTGCCGCCGCTGGTCGCTCACTTCCCTGTACCCATATAAACAACTTTCTTCATCCTTCTGTTTCTTCCCCTCTGAACTTTACCTTGCCCTCTATTACTGGAAAGTGGCCCTTAAATATCAGAGGTGGCCCTTCTACTAACAGATACAGTCCCTGATACAGAGGAAGTCGTAACTCCTCCTGCTCTGTTTCACCTTTGACTCCTGCCTGATTCTCACTCATCACTCTCTCATCACTTTCTGCTCTTTTCTCCAGGCCTCTCCCTTTGCCATAACCTCAGAACCTCCAGTTGCTCACTCCTTTTCTTGTTACACCTTTCTGTGTTCTTATTAGCCTTATGATACTTTATCAGAGTCTCCATCTCCTCACACACTGCCACATCCAGAAATATGGCAGAAATATAAAGTACAGATATTTTATGGGTTCCACTGAAATAAAGGTAGCTGATTATGAGAAAGACCTCGGTGTGTATGTTGATGCTTCCATGTCCCACTCTCGCCAGTGTGGGGAAGCAATAAAAAAGGCAAATAGAATGTTGGGTTACATCTCTAGGTGTGTGGAGTTTAAGTCAAAGGAAGTGATGCTATGATTGTATAATTCCTTGGTAAGACCCCACCTAGAATATTGTGTGCAGGTTTGGTCACCATACCTTAAGATGGACATTGCTGCCTTGGAAAAGGTGCAACGTAGGGCTACGAGAATGATTCCCAGTCTTAGCGGAATGTCTTATGAGGACAGGTTAGTTGAGCTGAATCTGTTCAGACTAAGTGGGGGCATGAGCCAGTTATATAAGATTCTAACAGGTCTGGATGGTGAGTGACATGACATACTAGAACTCGTGGCCACAAGTAGAATTTAGCGGGAGAACATTTTAAAACGAATTTGAGGAAGCACTTCTTTACACAGCGTGTAGTTAGAGTATGGAATAGTCTTCCTACTAGTGTAGCGCAAGCTAAAACCCTGGGTTTCTTTAAATCAGAGCTAGATAAGATTTTACCAACTCTGAGCTGTTAGGTAAGTTTTTCCCAAAAGTGCTTGATGGGCCGGATGGCTTCCTCTCGTTAGTAAATTTCTTATGTTCTTAAGGTTACTTTTCCTATAGAACAAGTCTATACATTGTACTTTTATTAAACAAATGAAATAGCCTTATGCTATTTATCTTATTTACACAAATGCTTGTCATTTTTGTCTCGTCTACACAGTCGCGTATTTACAATTCTCCTCTGCTCTCTGTATTGCGCATGGCGGACTTCCGCCCCGATGCAGACAGGTGAGCACACTCCCACCAGCGGACAGAGAGCGCGCGTCGGAAAATATGTCACGTCAACCATCTCAAAAGCAGACAAAAATATCTGCTGTGCCATTTATCTGTGTATGACTCCTCAGATCTCCAGTCCGGTCAAAAGTTTCACTAATTATCTACTTCTTCCCTTGCATGTTTAGTCCTATACTGAACTCCCTGTTCACTACACCTTACACATCTTAAGTTTAAGATTTGTCCAAATTTTACAGTAACCTACCCACACTTATATTACAGAGAATGTTTTTTGCATTAAAGCTCGCAAATACTAAATTTGATTCCACAGTTATGGCTTTAGATACCGAGGGATCCTGGTATATCATACTTATACAAAACTAATTATGGTAAATTACTATGTGAAATAAAGAATTATCTCAAAGATGGGAAATCCTCCCTCTATCCTTATTGGGGAGAGTGGAGAGCATTAGAATGAACATACCACCTAGGCTTCTCTTTATGTTCCAGTCCCTGCCCATAGGGGTCCCTATATCTACATTCAAAACGCTCAATAAATGGTTATCCAAATTTACCTGGCAAAACAAAAGACCCAGGATTGAACTGAAAAGACTATTAAACCCAAAAGAGAATGCGGGTCCTGACTTGCCTAATTAAAAAAAATATTACTTGGCAGCCCAACTTATATCAGTAGTGGTATGGATTACCCAGGACAGGGAGGGTCAGTGGGTGGTAATGGAACAGAGTATCTGCCCAAATTTGCCGCTGGACATAGCAATTATTTTTAATCAAGATACACGGAAAGTAAATAAAATCAATAACATTTGGATAGGAAACGCTCTGAAAAGTGAGAGAGAGGCTGGGACGCCCTTCATCAATATCAAGATCAATGAAAATTGCACAGAATGTTGATTTTTTCTACCATCTAAATTAGATACAGGGTTTAAGACATGGGGAGAAAAGAGGTTTAACCAGTTGGATCAGTTGTGTGATGGAGGAGATCTAATGTCCTTCGAACATCTTAGAAATAAATGTGGCCTCCCAGTGCCCGATTGTTTTAGATACCTACAGTCAACAAATATATTGTTTATATGAACAATTAAAGGATTGGTTAAAAAGAACATTATATCATATATTTATAAAATATTGCAAAAGGAGTCAACAGTGTTAATAAAGAGAAATGAGAACTAGAGATGAATACTATCATTAACGATGAAGATTGGACTCATTCATGTAAAGAAGGACACAGAATAACAAACAGTCCTACATGGTGGGAATTTGATTGGAAAGTTAAGATGAGATACTTTAAGACTCCCCTTCTCACCTCTACGTTTGGTAACACCTCAAATCAGGGGTTTATTGGAGGGGTTGTGACCTGGTAGGAGACCACACCCACATTTTTTGGGATTATCCAGAATTGTCAGAGTACTGGCAAAATATACAGGAAGAGATAAAAAATAAATGTTTGAACATAAAATTACCACTTGAACCAGCTCGTTTCATACTAGGAATTATGCCACAGAATATAGTGCATGAAAATAAGGTTGTATTACAGAGAGTTCTTCTTGTAATTGCCAGGAGGATGATAACGATCTCCTGGCTAAAACCCCAGACACCCACGACAGTACAATGGAAAGAAAGAGGAAAGAAAGTGTATAATATGGAATTTATAACTGAAAAATTGTTAACGAGAACAGAGTGTTTTGTGGAAGAAATTTCTCGAAGTCCGATGTTTAAGTGTTTGACAGAACTTTATTATTTGATGAGCTCACAGGGAACAGACACTCAGCAAGCATGCGTCTTGTGTTCTGCTCCCCGAGCAACAAATGCATACATCTTTTATGGCCTAAAATGCGACAGTCATCTGACAAATCAAGGACAAATCGGATTTTTGGACGTTCCAGTTACTTCTGCCTTTCAAGGTCCAGGCAGTACAAAGAAAGTTTGGCCATTTGGAGATACCAGTTTCTTCTACGTTTTCAAGGTCCACCTATCAGCTTAGAACAAGTCTATCTATTTGGGACTTTTCCTTTTGCTATATTATTCTAGGACTCGTTGTTCTCTTTTTCTACATTTTATATTATCCAATACCATGCATTCATTTTATAATATCTTCTGCAACAGCTTACTTCTCAGGTCAAGCCTTTGCTTTGACCTGGGCCTCTTGCTGATCAAGCAATATATGGCAAACATGTTAGTTCCTCTATAGAAAATAGAAATTTCTTACTTAAGCAGATTTGCATTCTTGTTTGATACATTCAATTAATGACAAGTAAATTACATTGTTTCAACCACTATGTGTAAATCAACAACACATTGTAAACTCAATTGTTAATTACTGATTAGGTAATGCATTTTGCATAATCATCTACATTCCATTATTGATTACTGATTAGCATAATCAAGAATTTTCTATCACAGTTTCTTTATTAAAAGGTTTCCAATCTGTAATTTTCTTTTTTCAACAGAAGTATGGCACTTAGGAAAGGATAGGGTTGAATTGAGACTTCCATGTACAGCACTGTGCAAAAATCTTAGGCAGGCAAAGAAAACGATGTTTAGATTGTCCTCGTGTTGGTGTAAAACTATGATATTATGCCTGTCAAAGTGTCTCAGCTTAGCCATTTCAGAACCTCTGCTAACATCATCCTAGTATTTGTAGCGACCGTCCAGTGCAGCCATGTATTTTTTGACTTGGCCACTAGCACACCTCATACAGCTAGTCAATCTGTCAAAATCATGGAACGGCTGAGGTGCCCCTGAGGAGAAGTTTGGGAACTGAAGCGGTGTTCATCTAGCCATCCGACTAGATATCAGTATCTTTTTAGAAAAGAGAAGAAATTATTAATAGTTTTTATTGTGTTCCTCTTAATTTACACGTTCTAATGTTAAATTGTGTTATTTGTTCTAAGCCAAAGTACACTTGCTACCCAGATAAACAGCTTTAAACATTTCTTTGGACTGCCTAAGACTTTTGCACAGTACTGTATATCTTAGAACATAAGAAATTTACAAATTAGAGGAGCCCATTCGGCCCATCAAGCTCGTTTGGGAAGAACTTAACTAATAGCTCAGAGTTGTTAAAATCTTATCCAGCTCTGATTTAACCATCTCTCTCAATATAATATTGGGATCATTTATTCTCTTCAGAGGCCTCCATAGAATAATGCATCCATCCTCTCAATTATGTTTAGACAGACGTATCCTAAGGCACCAGGGCAACAACAGTCAGAATAACAACAGAATCATCAATTTCACAGCTAGTTTTAAAAATTGCTTTAATGCAGAGTGATTACAGAAAAAAAGATAAGCAAATTAGGTAATATTAACAAAATTATTAAAACATGTAGAGTAATAGACATATTTGTCTTTCAGACATATTGTGCTTTTTTAAGAGCAGAAGGGATACATTAAATCAGGATTATATTTTGTTTTTAATGATATATATATATATATATATATATATATATATATATATATATATATATATATATATAATTTTTTTAAATTTACATCATTATAAATGAGAACTATAAGTGATTGCTAATTACTGTTAACTAATTTCCTGTATGATCTTTCTCCCCTTCAGTCTTAAAAATAATTATATGTCAGGGGGCCAATCAGTGGAGGCACACAGACACGGTGGCCGGTTATCCTATTTGTTCAGCGCCAACCCAACAAGTAGAAAATTCAGCACCACGGACAGTGATCTGTGCTACTATGACGTCAGGTCCTTTCATTGGCTCCATATATTTTTCTAGAAATAACTAATTGGCTCTTTTCTAGAAATGTCCAGCCTATATGAAGAGAATATTTTATTTTTATTTAGACTAAGAAACTACAGAAAATCAGCTCTGCATGTGATCTCCCCTTTACTGCTCAAGGAGGGCACACGCACATCAACAAATATCAATGCAACAATTACAGAAGAACAATTTCTCACAGCTTCAGAAGAAGTCAGATTTCTGTGTAATTCAGAGATTGTCCAAGACTTCTGCTAGAACATTTTCTGCACTTGAACCGAATTTCAAAATAAATGACACCTGGGTGACCCAGGTTCGAGTCTCTGCCTGGATCACATGTGTGTGGAGTTTGCATGTTCTCTCCATATCGTCGTGGGGTTTTCTCCGGGTACTCCGGTTTCCCCCCCACAGTCCAAAAACATGCTGAGGCTAATTGGAGTTGCTAAATTGCCCCTAGGTGTGCATGTGTGAGTGAATGGTGTGTGAGTGTGCCCTGCAATGGGCTGGCCCCCCATCCTGGGTTGTTCCCTGCCTCGTGCCCATTGCTTCTGGGATAGGCTCCGGACCCCCCACGACCCAGTATGATTAGTGGTTTGGAAAATGGATGGATGGATACACCTGGGTCTATTAAAAGAAGGTGATGCTGCCTGAACCACCAACCAAGGCTGGGAGGAAAGGGAGGAACACTAGTCAAATGAAGGAAGAAAAGGCCACCGTATCTCATGGTCACGAATACAAAAGTCAGGGAGTGTTATGAAGAAGGCACCACACTTAAGACTATTGGTTTTATGCAGTGAATTACACCAGAGAGAGTTTTTGCATTTTAGCTGTGTCATGTAACATTCCTCAGACTTCATTTTAATGTTTTCTTCAACGCAACAAAGTCCCACGGTAACAAAAGCGCTGAGGTCTGGATCGTTAATTGCAATGTGGGGAGTGCAGACCAGCTGGGGTGGGGGATCGTGCTCAGTCACGATAAAAGGCAAACGGGTAAATTGTGAATACGCACTTCATCTAACTACAGTTTAACGTTGTTCCACATACCAATATCACTACGTATCGGTATCGCAAAACAAAATTTAAAATGTTAAGATTCTGTCATTCTGAAAATCTGAGTATTTAAGACATTATGTTCCATAGCAATTTGTGGAGATAAATACCCTCGGACAGTAGCGTTCATTTCACAATTAAGTCTCTTTAAGTCATTGTTTTATGTTAAGCAGGATGAATGTGTGATTTTTAATTAATAAACCCTTAAGAGTTATATGCTTATGCTGTCGCATACTGTTCTCGGTATACAACTTAACTTATAAAAGTCTGTTTTAAAATCTTATTATAGAATAATATAGAGAATAATTATACAAGAACTATAATTATTATGATGTTATTATTTAATGTGTGTGGGCCGTGTTGCTTGATTACATTTGACTCCTCGGCACGTGGGACGCTGCCGGTTTGAAAGACGCGGCTTCACTTGTTTTCTGCACCAAGGTGGGTTGCCATTCTGCTCCCATTTTATCGGATAATTTATCTTATTATTTAGTATTTGTCAAATTTGCATGTATATTAAAATATGTTTGATGAGTAAAGTCAGTATATTGCTTTTAAATAAAGTGATTTTGTTCTGGGCTACTATGTTAATTATATTTAAATTTTATGCGCAAAGTGTAGTTGACATTTAACTTTTCCGCGTGCGCTTTCCTGCGTTTAAGTACATTATTGCGCTTGCTAGTGAGTAAATTAGTTCATTTCTTTTAAATAAAGTGAACATTGTTGTGGGGTGCTGTGTTGGTTAAATTTAAATTTCATGTGCAAGTCGGCTAGTTTCCTGTGCCGCAAAGTCTAGGTGATATTTCACTTTTCCGCGTGCGCTTTCATGTTGCATTCTACTGCGGATGCGGGTGGTTTCGCTCGGTGCTGCCTACAGCAATGATATTCCACCAGACCAGGAGAGGGCAGATGTATTGTAAGAAACACAAATAAAAGTAGTGAAGCAAGTCCTGTAAAGTTTGTTTGGTGACCAAAATCAGTATATTGCCATTTAGTAAAATTTAAAATTGTTCCAGGCTTCTGTTTTGATTATATCTAAATTTTATGTGAAAGTTAACTAGTTTCCTATGCTATAATGCAATTGTTCATTGCGGAGGTGTCAGTGCAGAACTGTATTCCATGTGCCAGGAGTGACTGACAGCTCCATTGTATTGCCTGTATGTTGTTTTTCCTCATTCAGATACAGATGAATTGCTTAAGCTGTCAGCTGGAGCAACGCTGAACAGGAGAAGCGGTTTCAGAAAATGGATGAATGTCCCCAGAGGTGTGAGTTAACAGTTTTAACCACTGCATCACTGTACCATGCCCATGTATAGGATATGTAGAAGAACCTGTTGCAGTTATCTGGTGTGTGTGTTTTTGACTATCCCTGCCGGCCCCTGGAGGTTTGGGCTTCCCCTTTGAGTCTGGTGCCTCCCAAGGTTTCTTCCTTCTAGGGAGTTTTTCCTTGCCACTGTCGCCTATGGCTTACTCACTGGGGGCTTTGGGTGGGGATGCTGTAAAGCGCTTTCACACAATGTAATGTTGTGATAACGTGCTATACTTTGCTGTGTAATTTTGTATTTACTCACGCAAATAAAAAATTGTTTGATAACAAAAAACACTTGTTTCATTCTTTTTCCCTGCGAACATATCAGTCACTTCCCTCCTGCTCCTGCATTCAAAAATGAAAGTTTGTCCTGCACTGCACTTTATTGCCGTGGGTTCCACAGGAATGCAGACCTCTACTTTGGTGTAATCCTGCTGCTGTTGTAGATGGTCTGCTCGCACGCTTTCACATTGTGCACAAGCAGATTTTTTGTATCTCTGCAGAGAAGCATTCTTTTCTTCTGCCTGGCAAATCCATCATTATAATAGCAATCCACCTAGCGCCCCTAGCTCTTAAAGAAAATGTTTGAAAAAATTAGTTTATAGCATGTTTACACCATAAAAACAGCAGTGACTGAGTACAACCCTTGTGGACCAGGCGCCTGGCTTTGACTATTTTTCTGCCATTAAACTAGCAAACGTGGGTTGGCCATGACGTAAAATAACTTGTGCCTTTAAATTAAAAAAAAAGTCCTGTGTGTTGTAAAGTGAGGTATGAAACAGATACCAGGCCGCTTCAGTGAGGGTCAGCGTAAGTTTTATTCATGTGATTTTGCGGTTTAAACTGTTTCATTGGAATCAATCCAACCAGCAGCATGAAGACTGCAAGCCAAAGAAGTGGGACGATGCCTGAGAAGAACAACTCAGTCAATCCTCACGTCTCCTCTCTCCTCAGGCGATTGATGGACTCTGAGCATGAGACATGTACAAAAGATGAGGACTCTTCTCCACTATTCAAATGGAAATTGTTCTTAATCTTTTATTTATACCTTTTGCTTATACCGTAAGATTTAGGAACACACTGAAAAAGATCAACTTTAATACATTTGAAGGTTGAAGTTATTGGAATTTGTAACGGCTGATTTGGTGGAATATGATTTTGGACAGAACTGTCAAAAAATGTGGAATGAAAATGCAGTTTAATGGTTGAATCCGTGGCTTGCCTAACTTGTTATAAATTGCACACACATCCAGCATTAAAGTGACAGGGAGGTATTAGACCAGAGTTGTTGCATTACATTAACACAGACCAGCAAAAAATATAACATTATTCTAACATTAATGTAATGTTGTTCTGAATAGATTTCTATGTCCAGTCCTGATTTCAAATTGGGCCTTTAAGCCTAGAATATGGTCAGTTTTAAAAATACTTGACTTTGTTGCAACTCTGACTAAGTTGAATTCCATCAAGTGGTTAACGGGTGTGAAGATTATCCTGAAATTTTCAAGTTAATGTCATTCCAGTTAATGTGAGTTTGTTCTGTGTGGGTCTCTGTCTCAGGCTGTTATTTTCGTCTTAGTTTCATTTAAACCACTTAACAATATGCATAGATTGCATAGCTGCAAATGTAAAATACAAAAATTAACTTGGAAAGCATTCTACAACAACATTCAGTATTGTGGAGTATTAATAGCATTTATTGCCAATTCCAGTTGCTAGGTAACTTCTATATTTTGAATAGAATACAATATAATATTTTAAACTAGATTACAGTTAATTGTTATTTTTCTGTTTAAAAAAGACAATTGCTGTAATTTACATAGGACAAAACCTGTAAAAGACATTTTGTAATTATTTTCTAAATGAAATGAAGATGCTTTGTTACTCCCCTTGGGGAAATTCTCTTTTCACCTACCCCATCTTGCTCTACTTGACACACGGGCACAGACAAAGGTAACAGCAAACCTGGCAGCAAAGGGCAGCCACCTGTAGGGACACCCATGGAGCTGGGGGTTTTACAGTGATTAACAGCAATTTTGCAATACTTTTCTGGCAGCTTTTTTTTTGCTAGGTATTTACAGTAAATTCCACAGTCAGTTCTACACTAGAAGAGACATCATTCCTAAGCGCAGCATGGACTGCTTCTGGACACAGTATCTAATGCGACTTCCAGAGTCACTTGAGTAAGCTGGAGATAATTCATCCCCGGGAAAGAGAGCCTGCAGTAGGCAGTCTACCAAAAGAGGGCCTTTCCTGTTCCCTTGGTGAATTAGAACACCAGTGGAGAGAGCTCTCCTGTTGCAGTTTCACAGAGATGAACAACATGGAGAACTTTGGATTGAGGTTTTGCAGTAAGAGGGTGCTGAAGGAAAAAGGAGTTTCAAAGACATTGGTCTGCCTGTACTGCCGATTTTGTCTCTGCCCATTTCAGATGTCCAGATGTTTACTAATGTGACATTCCTTAAATACAACCACCGAAACAGAACCGTTGCAAATTTGTTGCCAAGTTTGGTAGATGTACAACTTGGACTGCAAAGAGATGGACTGACGCAGAGGCGGAGCTGAGGATAGGCCTGGGTGGGATTGACAGCTGGACCTACCCAGTCAGATTAATGAAATGACATTTTTTATATATAAATTACCGGCTTCTAACTCTGTTCCTATACATCACTGTTGTTACTGTGGCAAGTACGACAGAATGTGTGAGCTCCCTCTAGTGGTGCTCTAGGTAGAACACCACAGTCGTGGGTGTATTATTGTTGCAGTCACCATGTTGTAAATATATAAGCCAATTTAAGAAAATTTGGGGTAATGAGCTTCATTCAGACCCTCCCAAATTTAATACAAGTCCATCCATCAGCCACTTTACCGTATTTAAATGCTGCAGGAGGATGCTCACATGAAAAAAATAAGCCTAATTCATTTCTTTATCCAAAACTCCTCATTCATTAAAACGAAAAGAGCTTTAACTTGTGCGTGCATTGCTTCATTTTAAGCAGCATTATGGAGTGTCGTTGAACATAAATTTTTCTATGAAGGGTCTGATTTTCTGCATCTTTTACTCCTGGTTTGGGCTATAAAATTGGAAGGAGTTGCCAAACCTGACTGTGCAGGGTCTGCGCTGTTCTCATCTGTGGACAGTGTGTGGGTTTGTGGGTCAGGCATAAATTTGGGGGGGGGGCTCCCTCTAGCATTAAAATAGGGAGATATCCACTAAAATAATTCTTCATATTCAAAAAAGTACAGATAAAATGAATCAATCTCAACAGTTCATTTAAAGTGTTTTCACCCCAAGCACACCTATCCTTACTGAAAATGGTTTAGTCTAAAGTCCTGCTCTGGGGTACGTTTCCTATATCACAATGCACATTGGCAAAAGACAAATATATGTCAGGAAACTATATAGCAAGAGATCAAAGAAAATTGATACATTCTGTGGGCCATGTCTGCTGCCGCATGGCAGAGAGTGTGAGGGGGAAGTGCAGGGACGATGTCGGCATCACCAAAAGGAGGGCTACAGCTCTTTGGAGGGAGCCGGTGAGGAGAGCTGGGGGGAGCCAGTCTGCATCCTCTCACTCCTGGGGAGGACCGAGTATTGGCCATCCTAGATCTGAGAGGCACTTGAGGGAATCCCGGGGTGCATAAATCTCTGTAGTCTACCCACCTCCAAGACATCTATGCTTTCTACTCCCCAGCCACTTCCTCTTGGCCCACCAACATTTGGCCCCCTGTAGTGTGATCACCAGGGTTCCTCAATATGTGGCACCTCCACACCTGGCTCCTCTACATCAGCCATCCCTTGTCTGGGCCCCTCTACAGCAGGCCCCCTCTGACGTGGCCCTCAGTCCCTCAGGGCGACACTGTCCCCTGAGTCCCCAGAATCCCTTTCAGTCTGGGAGATCACCTAACCCACCCATCCTGCTGCCTAATGCCGGTGTCGTGCTGTAAACTGTCCCCCTGCCACGGAATGTAATCTCTCATTTTAAAGGCAATGTCGCTTCGCTTCTCCTGCGCGGCAGCAGCGTCCGCTCGCTGTAACATCGGTTGTCTTGTTCTCCTGCGCGACAATAATGCATTTCTTTTCGACGCTCGTTCGTGCAAATACAGTCGCCTTCAGTCTCAAGAAGCGATTCATCTACTTGAGTAATATTTTTAATACTTTGTTGAATTAATTCTGCCTCAATTTCTTTGCTATTCTGTCTTCTTTTCATAACTATAATGCGGCGATTAGCTTCATACTGGGCACCGACACACCTGGAAATGACGTAACATTGAACCAAATGCCAAAAGTAATCAGAAGTCAGCAGCCTGTCCAGAACGCACAGATAACAAGCTACACTGCAAGTCGTCCAGCCACGACGTCACCCAGCCACTCGTCTACCATCTAAAATACAGATAAATTACAAGTGCTCCGTATTTCTGCAGATGACATTATTTTGAACTGGACCATAAAGAAAATATTCTTGGCCTGGAGGGAGGAGTGCTGGGCTATTTTATAGGAGGCTACTCTTTCTTAATAACCCCATTTTTAATTCTGAACAATAAGCTTAATAGGATGGGGCGACAGTGGCTAACAGTGGTTAGCACTGTTGCGTCACACCTCTGGGACCCGGGTTCAAGTCTCCGCCTGGGTCAGATGTGTGTGGAGTTTGCATGTTCTCCCCATGTCGTCGTGCGGTTTCCTCTGGGTTTTCCGGTTCTCCCCCACAGTCTAAAAACATGCTGAGACTAATTGGAGTTGCTAAATTGCCCGTAAGTGTGCGTGTGTGAGTGAATGGTGTGTGAGTGTGCCCTGCAATGGGCTTGACCCCATTCAGGGTTGTTCCCTGCCTCGTGCCCATTGCTTCTGGGATGGGCTCCCGACCCCCGTGACCCAGAAGGATAAGAGGTTTGGAAAACGGATAAAACTGAAGAGCGATTTAAAATAGGTGATTGTCCAGTAAGAGGATTTACCTTTAGCTACAGTGTTTTTTGTTATACAGGTATATTTTGTTTTACAAAAACAACATTTACTTCTACACTATACGGTCAATTAAAGTACCTTCTGCATCCTGGAGATGGTCATTACCTTCTGGAGAGTCTATTTCCTCAGCAACTCTCTTGTTGCTACCTTCTGGAGACAGATGAATGCTGAAAAGATCTTCCATCTGGTCAGCAGTCATTGTGATTGTCTCAAAGCAGAACAGGTGGCGCAGAATGTAGACAGTGTTTATAACTCGCTTATTAATTATCAATGTGTTACTGGTTACTTTATTAGTTTATATTCAAAGAAATAATAGCAACTTGAACCATGATGGTCAAAGGATAAAATTCTGATCCTAACTAACGTACATGTAAACAGAACACAGAATACCTCTGAAATGGACCCTGACCCCTGTGGATGACCTGAAACGTGACAATGTCATGTTCCAGCAGATTCCCGTCTCTTATTGACCGGATAGGCCTCAGACAACCTGCATTGGCCATGAAGTCAAGCAGAGGTGTCTTTCACTTCTCAAGGTCCTCCAGAGTTGTACTTTCAGGTACCTGCCATCAAAATGGACTGTTATTGAGGCTACTTGAATTATAACTTTTTAGTAAGAACCCACACACCCATATCATGTTTGAAGCCTTTCAATTGCAGCATTAAAATTAGGCAGCATTCGGCAGGTAAAGGAGCAATATTTGCTGGCAGGCACATGGGACGATTAATCTGCGCAGTAGGGACAACATGAAGAGAGGAAAATTTGCTGTAAAAAAACTCAATTTGTTCGCCATAATATCTTGCTGACCTCCTTCCCAGGGCTTAAACTGCCCACAATGCTTTTCCACCCTCTATGCATATTTAGTATTTCCCTGATATATCAGACGCTGATATGGGCAGTACGGTATGCGCTCCGTCTGGTTAGATGTGGGCCTGCACTTTCTTAGGGGCCTGCCCCTCCTGACACAGACTCTTCCAGAATCTCATACTCCTCTCCATTTCCCATTCTTCACACTGTTTATTAGTGTATGGGAACGGGACAACCCTAACTGAAGGGTCAGGACTTGCACACAACACACACCCCTCCTGCCCTAATGAAGTGGCGGTATACTTAGCCCATTTATATCACCAATTTCCAAGTGTACGTTTTGCTAACCCATACAGGTCTACTTCATCCTGGGCATCCTTCTAAAATTTACTCACTCTCCTCACTCCCATATCTCCCCCCATTTCTCTCCGCTTTCGCTCACTGTAATCTGAGAGGTTATTCAGCATCAAAGGACCAGGCTGAGTCAGTGAAGTCAGTTGTCCTGTGCTCACCTGACCTGTGGTCCTGCTGTGCACCCAGACCTGAAGGGCCTGATAAATCATTAGCATCACTAACATCGTTGCTGTCAGCCGTACCAGAACCCACAGCTTCGTGTCCTGTCTGGAGTGGCTGGTCTGCTTGCGATGCTCCCTCTTGACCCTCACTCTGCTCTGATCCTGAAACTGACTCCACCCCAAGCTGTGGAGCTCCTCTGGGAGCTCCATCAGGGCCATCTGAGTCAAGGGCAACTGCATCCTCTGTGTTGTTTTCAGTGACTCTGTCTTTCGTGCGGTACTCTAGTGCAGTGGTTCAAATGGTACCACATATTACTCCCTTCTACCTGCACCGCTGTTGCTGTGGCTCGTGTCACCTTGAAGGGTCCCTCTCGTCGGGGCTAGTGCCACTTTCACCGGAACACTCGCAGGTAGACTTTATCTCCTGGAAAGATGACTGGCTCCTCCTGGTCTGTGTCTTCTTTCTGTGCTTTCTCCTTTTCCTGTTTGGAAATAGTTTTGTGTATTTTGGTTAAAGTCCTCATGTACAACTTTAATTCATCCCCCAGCTGATCTAGGCTGGGTCCCTTATACGCCCCCTCCAAGTCGATCCAGGCATAGGTCTCCCTGTCAGCATTTCATGCGGAGACAAATGCATCACCTGTGCGTTTCCATCCGATATGTCATCAAGGCTGTTGACAGGGCATCCACCCAGTTCATTTTCATGGCGGCGCAAATTTTATTCAGCTTCTGCTTAAGTGTGCCATTCACTCTCTCCACCATACCCTGCATCTGAGGGTGATACACACATGCCAACTTTTGTTTTATTCTCAGCTGTTAAACCACTAACTTTTAACTTTCCCCACAAAGGCAGCTCCATTATCAGAGCTTATTTCAGTTGGTATCCCAAACCTCGGACTCTCTGATCAGGAATTTCACCACTGTCATCGCCCCCATGTCCTTGGACGGTATTGTCTCCACCCATCTGCTGAACCTGTCCACAATCACAAGCATATATCGCTTTCCATATGCTGTTTTTCCCATGTCCACATAGTCCATCACCAAGTGTCTGAACGGTCCCTCAGGCACTGGAATGTGCCCTACTGGGGCCGTGATTGCTTTGCGTAAATTGTTCTTAATGCACACCTCATATTCTGACAACCTTGCATCCGTCATTGCTTGCAGCTATGGTGTCCAGAAACCTTGTTCTGTAATTTTCTGTAACACCACCCCCCTTGTGCAATGGTCAAGACCATGCGCATCCGTTATCAAAATGTTGGCCTGGCTGCCGCATCAGAGACTGCATTTCCTTGAATAACAAAATCACGACCTTTGCGGTGGGCCTGACACTTAACAATAGCCAAACGCTTGGGACGCATCATTGTGTGTAGCAACTACAAAATCTGATTATAATGCTGAATGGGGGAGCCGTCACTTTTGCGAAACCCCCTTTGCTTCCAGACTGCTCCAAACTGATGGCATACATCATGTGTGTATGCAGAGTCTGTGTAGATAGTAACTGTCTTATGTTGTCCTCGCCGGCACGCTGTAGTCAAAGCCTTTATCTCTGCTAATTGACCAGAACAGGGTTGTGCTCTGAAACGAGAGTGTGAAAATCATCACCCTGTGCCTGGACTACAGCAAACCCAGCCTTCAAGGCATCCCCATCTCTCCAACATGAGCCATCCACAAACAAAACCATCTCGCTATTTTCAATGGGAGAGCTCTCCAAGTCTGCTCTCAGTTTAGTGTAAACCAAAGACTCTGCCACACACTCATGTGTGTCTGCAGGGTTTACTGTAGTGCAGCACTTTATTGTCACATCCGGGTAAGAGAGAAATGCAAAGTACGCTAGCTGCCTTGCTGGGGTCAACACAAATTTGCCTTTGTCAATAACGTCCACCACCTTATGTGAAGTATAAAGTGTTTTTGCATTCTAGCTGTGTTACAGTATGTAACACAGCCTTCAACTTTTTTCCCCACGCAATGCAGAACATGCAGGGGTGCCAAACAAAACAGTGGAGCTGCAGTGTAGCCAATTATTTCTTTCAGTAGTTTTAAAATCATTTGTGTGGCTGTGTGTTAGAGATGGAGGTGAGCAACACTGAGGCATCTCAGGGAACCATGTTGCCCATATTAAAAAACACACACGCATGCAACTCAGGCAATCCAGCATTTCTTATTTCAGTTATATATGACACTGCATGAGGAGCGGCGGGGTGGTGCAGTGGTTAGCACTGTTGCCTCACACCTCTGGGACCCGGGTTCGAGTCTCCGCCTGGGTCACATGTGTGCGGAGTTTGCATGTTCTCCCCATGTCGTCGTGGGGTTTCCTCCGGGTACTCCGGTTTCCCCCCACAGTCCAAAAACATGCTGAGGCTAATTGGAGTCGCTAAATTGCCCATAGGTGTGCATGTGTGAGTGAATGGTGTGTGAGTGAGTCCTGCGATGGGCTGGCCCCCCATCCTGGGTTGTTCCCTGCCTCCGGACCCCCCGCGACCCAATAGGATAAGCGGTTTGGAAAATGGATGGATGGATGACACTGCATGTTGTTGTTTTACATGTTCACTACAAGTCAGTGTTTTTTTCATTGTATGATTAATGCCACATTCATACCAAAAAAACACACTAGACATACTGTACAAGGCAGTCAAGGGAAAAACCTTCTCAGAAAACAAAGTGAATGTATCAACCGAAGAAGGACGTTTCCTTTTCAGAATATTCATTTTTTTCCATGTGGAACCACTGTCCATGATTCAATTGAGTGCATTCAAAGAATGATACATCAAGACTAATAGTGACAAAATATTAATTTAATATGCATTGTACATGAATGTAGGACTTAGATGTTGATGAATTTCTCATCAGTGAAGGGCATATACAAGTTGAAAACCCAGAACTCTCCAATTTAGATGTAATTTGGTACACGTGCAGACCAGTGATGGATATGTAAATGATTAGAATTGCAAGGAGTTGGCATGTTTAATCACCAGACACAGGATGCCTCGTAGTCACATTAGGGTTACCGGCACTTGACGGAGTTTGATAGGGTTGCATTGCGGGTTTGCATGAAGCCAGGTGGTCATATGGTGCAATTGCATGTGGGCCATGCGGATATCACAGTGGCCTGATATTGAAACCAATGGGCACGTGAGGCATCCACACACGTCGTGAAGTTTCTGGTCATCCAAGACAGACCACGCCAAGGAAGGATCGTCGGATTGTGCTCCAAGCATCACAGATCCCCATGACACCTGCGCCTGATATATGGACACAGCTACTGGACTCTCTACAACACCCTATATCATCGTGTCGCGATGACTGGCATCAGCTGGACTACGGGTTCACCGTCCCATGCATAGGCTGCCGTTCACAATAGCACAGAAACTGTTGCGATTGGAGTGGTGTAGTCACTGGGAGGCATGGACTGATGACGACTGGCGTCCTACCATGTTCAGCGATACATCTCAGTTCTGCAGTACCACAGATGACCGTCGTGTGCGTATGGTGGCGCCGCAGGGAGAAGAGCAATCCTGCCAACGCTGTGGAGTGACACACCACACTCTGACGGCACAGTGGTACACCAGTGACATCCTAGTGGTATCCGGGCCCAAGGGTGTGCTATACCCTACTGACATGGGACCAGCAGTGTGGCCATACCACCAACTCCGTGGTCCGTATGCTCTGATATTATAATCATCGTGATACAGTCACATGCCCTTTCATCACATGCAGATTTCATTTTCACAACTTAGTCTGTTGTGCTTCACTTTTTTTGCCACCGAGTTTGTGTTCTGACACTAAGTTGATGGGAAATGATTATTTGAGCGTCATCTAAAGAGCTTATATTACTTGGGTAAATTGCATAAGACTCACATGGTATTTTGAAAAGATTCCCATATGCGCTGATTAGCTGGGGTTGATCCGAGCAGCTGTGCACATTTCTCCTGTAACACAAAAGTTTGCTTTTAGGACAGAAAACAAGGTTAAGACCAAATTATGTGGTTTACATCTATCAAAATAAAACCAAGGTCACTGTTACCAAAAGAGTAACCATGTGTTGTCAAATTTCCTAATATTTTGCTTCATCTTACTTTGGATGCCCATGGTTAGGAGAGAAGCAGAAATCTGCTCAATCATTAGAAAGACTTTACTTGATACAGGGAGTGAGATCTTGTTGCAGGTGACAAGGCAGGATGGAGTGTGTTTAGAAAAATAATGAAGAGGGAATGTGAGTGTGAGCTATCGTGGCATCTGTGTATAACCCAATATGGCGGCATCCTTCTGAATGTAAATAACATAGCCGGCTTAATTAGCTTAATCAAGCGTAATTGAACTAAGGAAAATTTAGCAATATACTTTCCCTGCTTGGTGTGATAAATACAGCAGCAGCTGCTGGTGGACGGGCTACAAACAGACATCAAGAAGAAATCCCACCTCACAGCCATTTACTGTACCAAACCCATTAATGTAACTTGTGAAGATGTAGGTATTGGAGTATTCACAGATTCATTTGCAGTGTCCACTTCCTGTCCAGTAAATTTGACAGGACGAAATTTGAATAACCTATAGGTCTGACTCATGTATGCGGCTGAAGGAGTAAAGGTAGAATGGGTGGAGAATCCTGGGCTGAGCTGCATGGTGGCCTGGGGGACAATCATTAAAACACAGACCCTCTGATATCCTCAAAACCCACAACCAAAAGGGTAGTCAGGAACGGTGGCCAACCACTTGGCCCGTTAAGCCACATGGTGGCCCTATGAGCAGGCAAACACACTACGGGCTAAGGGGTAGAAGACAGAGGAGAGAATAGGATGGCCAGTGACATGTGAACAGGACAAGGCAGGGATGGATTCTGACACAGGTGCCATACTACTTTGTTTAAATATGCCCAAGTGCTTAGAATGTTTTAGTGCCTTAGACAAGGTATCACTGAATGACGCAGCAGTTTGGCTCCTCCTGAAGGCCCTATAACTGTCCTGAGAAGTTGTTTGCATGCACTTGCTGCCTTGACACTTGTTGATGTACGTGTGCCCTGCTCGAGCAGTAAAGGGGAGATCACATGCAGAGATGATTTTCTGTAGCTTCTCAGTCCGAGTAAAAATAAAATATCCTTGTCATATAGGAACCAAGTCTCTGGCTGGAAATTTCTACAACAGAACCAATTAGTCATTTCTATAAATATATACAGAGCCAATGAAGGAACCAGATGTCGCAGTAACACAAGTCACTGTCCGTGGTGCTGAATTCTCTACTTGTTGGGCTGGTACTGAATGAATAGGATAACCGGCCAACGTGTTTGTGTGCTTACACTGATTATATATCAGGGGGGCAAATATTTATAACATTGAGGGGAAAAATTAAAAAATATATATAGTAAGGACAATATAATCATGATTTAATGTATCCCTTCTGCTGTTTAAAAAGCACAATGTCTGAATGACAAATATGTATTACTCTGCACATTTTAATAATTTCATTAATATTATGCAGTTTACCTATTTGCTATAATCATTCTGCTTTAAAGCAATTTTTAAAACTAGCTGTGAAATTGATGCTGTTGTTCTGTCTGTTGTTGCCCTGGTGCCTTAAGATGTTAGACGTCTGTCTAAACATGCGTGAGGGGACAGATGCACTAATCCATGGAGGCCTCTGATCAGAATAACTCATCCCAATATTATATTGAGCGAGATGGTTAATTCCGTTTTAATCTAGACTGGGTTCAGAGCCTCCGTTCTGCCGTTGATCTTTTGCATGCCCGCTATTACATGTATTAGTTTACTCTAAATTTTGATCCCATGTCAAACTAAAGCAAATTAGGTCCAATTTTGTGTTACTAACGTAGCACCCCCTTGTAAACAGCTGGCCACACCTCCCCTTAAACTACAATTAAATGTGGTATTATGGAATATTATTCAGCACTATATAACATAGAATACAAGTATTATGATATTATTAAAAAGTATGTCAAATATCCATGATGTAATCATTACAATATAAACATTATAATGTAATCAACACAACGTAATCAACTGAGTATGTATTTGCACCTTTTGTTAGTCTGAGATTCTGTTAGGTACTTTATATTAGTCCTGAATCTATGAATATTCACTTTTATTAACGTATATTTTATCACAATGCTAAAGGACAAATATATTATCAACCTTTTAGTTAGACAATGTGTAAAAGGCTGAAACTGCCTAGGTTTACTACTAAAGGAGGGGATTCGCCTGAGTTCACCCGAAGTTCACGGCTGAGCATTTTTTTAAAAACCCAAGTGGAGCTGCTCCAGCCACCATTATGTTCAGCCGAGAGACCAAACGGTAAAAGAAATGATGGACAAACTTATCACCTAGGGGTGTGGATTAAGGGAAAAAACAATTATTGTGAATGGCTGAAGGAATGATGATGCTTAAGTTACGAGATATTGTTAAATGATAAGAACTTGTATAAAAATTGGTGTAAAACAGTACTGGACACACTTTTACGTGTCCAGCCTTGGTTGTAACTTCTTTGTTGCAATAAAGACTGAATTCTGGATACTGCACAAGCGGACTTCTGATTTGGCGGGGAAGGAGAAAAAACCACGACAGTATATCCGAACAAGGGGGAATTAGGGCCCTAAAATTGAATTACACAGGTTTTATTTTATAAAACTAGAAATCTTTATTAAATACATTTAAAAGAAGGTCAGACAGGTTAGTCATTCGGCAAATCAAAGGTATTAAACAAAACAAACATACAAGGGACTTGCCAAGCTACCAGGTCCAAGCCAGTTCAACCGCTAAGATGAAACAATACCGCGCGTGAACAAATGCAGGCGCTCAGACCGCTACACGCACAAAAATAAATAAAAAACCAAACCCAATGCACTGTGACCTCAAACGATAATGATCACACTAGTGAATATTAAAAAGAAACTGGCCTCAAGCTTCACCGCACATCAAAGTCACCATTCAGGGAATTTAGCGTTGAAGACACCCTGCGGTTAAACAGGCTTAGCACAACCGCAACTAGCTAAGTGAGAGGGAGGGGAGAGAGACAAACAAAAAGGAAAACCCCCCAACCCGTCGCTCACAACAACCCTAGTGCTTATAACATACAGCCCACAGGCTGGAGGGCCAAACAAATGCAACGATACTATAAAATTTCAAACCGCAAACATCACGCAGACATATACTATAGAGAGCAGCTAGCGCACGACACAAAACACTAAAGAAACACGGGAAAAAAAGAAAAGACAATGTAAAGTCCTCACCTTCCCCCCGTTAACAATGGGCACATACCTCTAAACATAACATCACTTGCTCACTAGTTTTTGGTTGCGTCAGTACGGAATAGTTTAACCTACATAGGTAAACATACCTGTTGCGATTTCTGTAGCCAGCGTTCGGTGGACGCCGCTTCAGTAATCTACGCCCCCTCTCCGTCAGCAAACACACTACACCGCGGAACGCTGGTCAAGAATAAGGGTCAATCAAAACAGCCTTCGCTACTTTCAAACGCGAGTGTAGTACATACACACACACACACACACATATATATATATATATATATATATATATATATATATATATATATATATATATATATATATATATATATACACACACACACATCCGTGAGAGAAGAACAGGGAAACAGACAAATGCCTAACTAATTAACCAGCAGGAGAATGGAAGTGACAAAATAAACACCAAAATATCCCCCTGCTACACTCATTTTGAAGTAATTGTGCAACAATTTTTTTCCCAGTCGCCATGCTTCGTCTTGCTTGTGCAGGTTATGCTTGCATTGAACTTACTTTGTAGACAATAAGATCCTGTCGGCATGAACTCTCTACTGTGTGGTAATTTAGAGAAATTACGCACGTTCCTTATCCCATCTGAATCGGTGACACTAACGCCGTCGGAATGTGATTTAGCGCAGAGTTTAGAATATTTACGGTTTCCGGCCCATGAAGGCAGTTTGAAATAAAACAAAACAAATACGTTACATTTTCTGGATGCGCACATTCTTGCTCTTGGCAAAATGACACAGAGTATTGAGATAAAGGAGTGTTACTCGATGAGATTTCGAATCCATCGCTCGTTGAACCTGGAGAACATGGATCCAGAAGGTAATTAATGATTAAATAATAAAGTTGTAGTTACCGGTATGTGACAAACGAAATGAACGTCTGCATTGGCCTAATGTTTGTTAGTTGATAAGTAGCTGATAAGTAAAACCTTTGATTTTCGATGTAAAATCACCGACCGGTTGAATAGTTCAACTTTTATCTACAGAAACGAATGTATTTTGTACTGCAAAGGTATACACTGGAGTTTTAAAATGAGAAAATGTAACGATGCGATAGGAAATACCCTTCGGTGTACTCCCCTTCTGTCTCGATTTCTTGCTCACCGTGTTTAATAAGAAAATAAAAAGGAAGATGACTATTAGTGACAAAAGTGTAGGAATAAATGTTTCATAATGCATAATACAGACACATTTAATATTAATTCACTTGGATATTTGTGAGAGTAAGCGTATTCATGGATGTTGTCTTTTTAGCTTCATGGGTAATTCTCACAATTTCATTTATCCGACAATCTGAAGCCCGTAGACTCATTTTAAACTTATTTTGTAGTACAGTGTTTATTCCGTTATTGTCAGAGCCCATGTTTTTATATATATCTCTCTGTGTTCCATTTTGTTGCAGTTCATGAGTTTGTGGAGGATAAGTTCATCTCCATGCTGGTCGTGAACTTTGAGAGCAGCTCACTGACCATGGAGAACTTGCAGTCTCTGGCCCTCAGTGTCCCATCATTTTATTGGCGACTCACTGGGGAGCAGTTGGATCCCAGTCTATTGCGCATAACACCTGCACGGCTGCAAGTATTACATCATGGTGCAGAGACTGGTGTCCAGCATGGGAATGGAGAATCACCAGCTGAGGAGAATGCCCATTACGGACAGGGGCTGCCGTCACCCAGCTCTGCAAGGGAGGCTTCCCCTGCAGCTCCAGCATCCACGACTGAGGATGCTGATGGACTCCTCGAGGCTCTCCCCTTGCTCTGGGGTGAAGATGAGCCCTCATCTGTGGCTTCTGACACTCAGCCTGGAAATGAGGTTGAGTCAGAGCATGGTGAACCCTCCAGCTCCACCTTCTGGATCCCTGCGGGCCCTAACACCATGTGGCAGCAGGTTGAGATTGAAGGCCAGACCTTCCTGCGCAAGCTGGATGAGCTCAGCATTCCCGAGGGACTTTGGAGCATCACGGACTACGCTGATGATCACACCATGGTCATGTCCGTGCATGTCTCCGTGCGTGTGCACAGTTCTCTGCGAACATGGGTTGTGAGGCAGGAGGAGAGCCCTCCTCACATGCCCGTTGGCACCAGTCAGAGGAAGCGCAAGGCCAAGCCCGACGACACCAGCGGCTCCAGCTCACCACCGCCACGCAAGAGGCCCATGCGCTTATGATTGCATTCCACGTTTTTACGCTGTGAGTTACATTTACAATTTAATCAGTTACTTGATAAATGACAAAAAGTAGTTACTGCGGTATATATTCCATACATTTGCTGAACTGGAGTTTTGTGCGTCCTTAAGTAATAACTGTAAGCATTCTTTAAGTATGAAAGAGTTTCGGACATTGTCACCTGAAGGCCCAGTGTCCCCATAATTATAACTTTATACTATATTTCTGCATGACTGAGTATTCAATGAGTACCTGGTACTCACATCTCATATTTACCATTTATATCAGTCTCCAAAGTGCTTAGAGAGTTAAGGCTGGTCTTGGTTAGTTCTTAGTGATTGAGCTTTTATTCTTCTGTAATACTCCCCAAGTCCCTCACTCTACTCAATCTCAGTACTCTTTGGTAGTGAATGAGTCATTGTCACTAACTGCAACAGTTTATGGATAATCAATGGCAAACATAATGCAGACATATGACATACAGTGTGGTGTTTGCAGTAAGTTGGGCTTAGTGGAAAAAGCCCAATTACTAACCCTGACTTCTACTTCGCAGGCGGCACCAAGTCAAGTCCCGGCGGGCACGCTGCCAGAAGTCAAGTCCCGGCGGGCAGGCGGCCCCAGGTCGCGTCGCGGCGGGCAGGCGGCCCCAGGTCGCGTCCCGGCGGGCAGGCGGCCCCAGGTCGCGTCCCGGCGGGCAGGCGGCCCCAGGTCGCGTCCCGGCGGGCAGGCGGCCCGAGGTCGCGTCCCGGCGGGCAGGCGGCCCCAAGTCAAGTCCCGGCGTGCAGGCGGCCCCAAGTCAAGTCCCGGCGGGCAGGCGGCCCCAAGTCAAGTCCCGGCTGGCAGGCGGCCCCAAGTCAAGTCCCGGCGGGCAGGCGGCCCCAAGTCAAGTCCCGGCGGGCACGCTGCCAGAAGTCAAGTCCCGGCGGGCAGGCGGCCCCAAGTCAAGTCCCGGCGGGCAGGCGGCCCCAAGTCAAGTCCCGGCGGGCAGGCGGCCCCAAGTCAAGTCCCGGCGGGCAAGCGGCTCCACCCGGCGGGCACGCTGCCAGAAGTCAAGTCCCGGCGGGCAGGCGGCCCCAAGTCAAGTCCCGGCGGGCAGGCGGCTCCACCCGGCGGGCACGCTGCCAGAAGTCAAGTCCCGGCGGGCAGGCGGCCCCAGGTCGCGTCCCGGCGGGCAGGCGGCCCCAGGTCGCGTCCCGGCGGGCAGGCGGCCCCAGGTCGCGTCCCGGCGGGCAGGCGGCCCCAGGTCGCGTCCCGGCGGGCAGGCGGCCCCAGGTCGCGTCCCGGCGGGCAGGCGGCCCGAGGTCGCGTCCCGGCGGGCAGGCGGCCCGAGGTCGCGTCCCGGCGTGCAGGAGGCCCCAAGTCAAGTCCCGGCGGGCAGGCGGCCCCAAGTCAAGTCCCGGCGGGCAGGCGGCCCCAAGTCAAGTCCCGGCGGGCAGGCGGCCCCAAGTCAAGTCCCGGCGGGCAGGCGGCCCCAAGTCAAGTCCCGGCGGACACGCTGCCAGAAGTCAAGTCCCGGCGGGCACGCTGCCAGAAGTCAAGTCCCGGCGGGCAGGCGGCCCCAAGTCAAGTCCCGGCGGGCAGGCGGCCCCAAGTCAAGTCCCGGCGGGCACGCTGCCAGAAGTCAAGTCCCTGCGGGCAGGCGGCCCCAAGTGAAGTCCCGGCGGGCAAGCGGCTCCACCCGGCGGGCACGCTGCCAGAAGTCAAGTCCCGGCGGGCAGGCGGCCCCAAGTCAAGTCCCGGCGGGCAGGCGGCTCCACCCGGCGGGCAGGCTGCCAGAAGTCAAGTCCCGGCGGGCAAGCGGCTCCACCCAGCGGGCACACTGCCAGAAGTCAAGTCCCGGTGGGCACGCTGCCAGAAGTCAAGTCCCTGCGGGCAAGCGGCTCCACCCGGCGGGCACGCTGCCAGAAGTCAAGTCCCGGCGGGCAGGCGGCCCCAAGTCAAGTCCTGGCGGGCACGCTGCCAGAAGTCAAGTCCCTGCGGGCAAGCGGCTCCACCCGGCGGGCACGCTGCCAGAAGTCAAGTCCCGGCGGGCAGGCGGCCCCAAGTCAAGTCCTGGCGGGCAGGCGGCCCCAAGTCAAGTCCCGGCGGGCAGGCGGCCCCAAGTCAAGTCCCGGCGGGCAGGCGGCTCCACCCGGCGGGCACGCTGCCAGAAGTCAAGTCCCGGCGGGCACGCTGCCACAAGTCAAGTCCCGGCGGGCAGGCGGCCCCAAGTCAAGTCCCGGCGGGCAGGCGGCCCCAAGTCTAGTCCCGGCGGGCAGGCGGCCAGAAGTCAAGTCCCGGCGGGCAGGCGGCCAGAAGTCAAGTCCCGGCGGGCACGCTGCCAGAAGTCAAGTCCCGGCGGGCACGCTGCCAGAAGTCAAGTCCCGGCGGGCACGCTGCCAGAAGTCAAGTCCCGGCGGGCACGCTGCCAGAAGTCAAGTCCCGGCGGGCACGCTGCCAGAAGTCAAGTCCCGGCGGGCAGGCGGCCCCAAGTCAAGTCCCGGCGGGCAGGCGGCCCCAAGTCAAGTCCCGGCGGGCAGGCGGCCCCAAGTCAAGTCCCGGCGGGCAAGCGGCTCCACCCAGCGGGCACACTGCCAGAAGTCAAGTCCCGGCGTGCAGGAGGCCCCAAGTCAAGTCCCGGCGGGCACGCTGCCAGAAGTCAAGTCCCGGCGTGCAGGCGGCCCCAAGTCAAGTCTCGGCGGGCAGGCGGCCCCAAGTCATGTCCCGGCGGGCAGGCGGCCCCAAGTCAAGTCCCGGCGGGCACGCTGCCAGAAGTCAAGTCCCGGCGGGCACGCTGCCAGAAGTCAAGTCCCGGCGTGCAGGCGTCCCCAAGTCATGTCCCGGCGGGCAGGCGGCCCCAAGTCAAGTCCCGGCGGGCACGCTGCCAGAAGTCAAGTCCCGGCGGGCACGCTGCCAGAAGTCAAGTCCCGGGCGGGCACGCTGCCAGAAGTCAAGTCCCGGGCGGGCACGCTGCCAGAAGTCAAGTCCCGGGCGGGCAGGCTGCCAGAAGTCAAGTCCCGGGCGGGCAGGCTGCCAGAAGTCAAGTCCCGGGCGGGCAGGCTGCCAGAAGTCAAGTCCCGGGCGGGCAGGCTGCCAGAAGTCAAGTCCCGGGCGGGCAGGCTGCCAGAAGTCAAGTCCCGGCGGGTAGGCGGCTCCACCCGGCAGGCACGCTGCCAGAAGTCAAGTCCCGGCGTGCAGGGGGCCCCAAGTCAAGTCCCGGCGGGCAGGCGGCCCCAAGTCAAATCCCGGCGGGCACGCTGCCAGAAGTCAAGTCCCGGCGGGCAGGCGGCCCCAAGTCAAGTCCCGGCGGTCAAGCGGCTCCACCCGGCGGGCACGCTGCCAGAAGTCAAGTCCCGGCGGGCAGGAGGCCCCAAGTCAAGTCCCGGCGGGCATGCGGCCCCAAGTCAAGTCCCGGCGGGCAGACGGCCCCAAGTCAAGTCCCGGCGGGCACGCTGGCAGAAGTCAAGTCCCGGCGGGCAGGCGGCCCCAAGTCAAGTCCCGGCGGGCAGGCGGCCCCAAGTCAAGTCCCGGCGGGCAGGCGGCCCCAAGTCAAATCCCGGCGGGCACGCTGCCAGAAGTCAAGTCCCGGCGGGCACGCTGGCAGAAGTCAAGTCCCGGCGGGCACGCTGGCAGAAGTCAAGTCCCGGCGGGCACGCTGGCAGAAGTCAAGTCCCGGCGGGCACGCTGGCAGAAGTCAAGTCCCGGCGGGCACGCTGGCAGAAGTCAAGTCCCGGCGGGCACGCTGGCAGAAGTCAAGTCCCGGCGGGCACGCTGGCAGAAGTCAAGTCCCGGCGGGCACGCTGGCAGAAGTCAAGTCCCGGCGGGCACGCTGGCAGAAGTCAAGTCCCGGCGGGCAGGCGGCCCCAAGTCAAGTCCCGGCGGGCACGCTGCCAGAAGTCAAGTCCCGGCGGGCAGGCGGCCCCAAGTCAAGTCCCGGCGGGCAAGCGGCTCCACCCAGCGGGCACACTGCCAGAAGTCAAGTCCCGGCGTGCAGGAGGCCCCAAGTCAAGTCCCGGCGGGCACGCTGCCAGAAGTCAAGTCCCGGCGTGCAGGCGGCCCCAAGTCAAGTCTCGGCGGGCAGGCGGCCCCAAGTCATGTCCCGGCGGGCAGGCGGCCCCAAGTCAAGTCCCGGCGGGCACGCTGCCAGAAGTCAAGTCCCGGCGGGCACGCTGCCAGAAGTCAAGTCCCGGCGTGCAGGCGGCCCCAAGTCAAGTCCCGGCGTGCAGGCGGCCCCAAGTCATGTCCCGGCGGGCAGGCGGCCCCAAGTCAAGTCCCGGCGGGCACGCTGCCAGAAGTCAAGTCCCGGCGGGCACGCTGCCAGAAGTCAAGTCCCGGGCGGGCACGCTGCCAGAAGTCAAGTCCCGGGCCGGCACGCTGCCAGAAGTCAAGTCCCGGGCGGGCAGGCTGCCAGAAGTCAAGTCCCGGGCGGGCAGGCTGCCAGAAGTCAAGTCCCGGGCGGGCAGGCTGCCAGAAGTCAAGTCCCGGGCGGGCAGGCTGCCAGAAGTCAAGTCCCGGGCGGGCAGGCTGCCAGAAGTCAAGTCCCGGCGGGTAGGCGGCTCCACCCGGCAGGCACGCTGCCAGAAGTCAAGTCCCGGCGTGCAGGGGGCCCCAAGTCAAGTCCCGGCGGGCAGGCGGCCCCAAGTCAAATCCCGGCGGGCACGCTGCCAGAAGTCAAGTCCCGGCGGGCAGGCGGCCCCAAGTCAAGTCCCGGCGGTCAAGCGGCTCCACCCGGCGGGCACGCTGCCAGAAGTCAAGTCCCGGCGGGCAGGAGGCCCCAAGTCAAGTCCCGGCGGGCATGCGGCCCCAAGTCAAGTCCCGGCGGGCAGACGGCCCCAAGTCAAGTCCCGGCGGGCACGCTGGCAGAAGTCAAGTCCCGGCGGGCAGGCGGCCCCAAGTCAAGTCCCGGCGGGCAGGCGGCCCCAAGTCAAATCCCGGCGGGCACGCTGGCAGAAGTCAAGTCCCGGCGGGCACGCTGGCAGAAGTCAAGTCCCGGCGGGCACGCTGGCAGAAGTCAAGTCCCGGCGGGCACGCTGGCAGAAGTCAAGTCCCGGCGGGCACGCTGGCAGAAGTCAAGTCCCGGCGGGCACGCTGGCAGAAGTCAAGTCCCGGCGGGCACGCTGGCAGAAGTCAAGTCCCGGCGGGCACGCTGGCAGAAGTCAAGTCCCGGCGGGCAGGCGGCCCCAAGTCAAGTCCCGGCGGGCACGCTGCCAGAAGTCAAGTCCCGGCGGGCACGCTGCCAGAAGTCAAGTCCCGGCGGGCACGCTGCCAGAAGTCAAGTCCCGGCGGGCACGCTGCCAGATGTCAAGTCCCTGCGGGCACGCTGCCAGAAGTCAAGTCCCGGCGGGCACGCTGCCAGAAGTCAAGTCCCGGCGGGCAGGCTGCCAGAAGTCAAGCCCCGGGCGGGCAGGCTGCCAGAAGTCAAGCCCCGGGCGGGCAGGCTGCCAGAAGTCAAGCCCCGGGCGGGCAGGCTGCCAGAAGTCAAGCCCCGGGCGGGCAGGCTGCCAGAAGTCAAGTCCCGGCGGGCAGGCGGCCCCAAGTCAAGTCCCGGGCGGGCAGGCTGCCAGAAGTCAAGTCCCGGGCGGGCAGGCTGCCAGAAGTCAAGTCCCGGGCGGGCAGGCTGCCAGAAGTCAAGTCCCGGCGGGCACGCTGCCAGAAGTCAAGTCCCGGCGGGCAGGCGGCCCCAAGTCAAGTCCCGGCGGGCAGGCGGCCCCAAGTCAAGTCCCGGCGGGCACGCTGGCAGAAGTCAAGTCCCGGCGGGCACGCTGGCAGAAGTCAAGTCCCGGCGGGCACGCTGGCAGAAGTCAAGTCCCGGCGGGCACGCTGCCTGAAGTCAAGCCCCGGCGGGCACGCTGCCAGAAGTCAAGCCCCGGGCGGGCAGGCTGCCAGAAGTCAAGTCCCGGCGGGCACGCTGCCAGAAGCATTTCCAGATTTAGACGGGTTTCCTCCCCGGGTTTCATTTATATATTATTATCACTGGTGGTTTATGTTCATACTGTTGACATTAGAGCTGCAACTACCGACAATTTTTCTATGAATTAATCCATCGACTATTTAACCAATTGGTTGATTCACTTAACGCAGTAATTCACTTGTAACAGGCGGGAGCTGATATGCAGGTGAGGGGAGCCAGAGATATTAAACACGGTTTTTTAAATTCGCTTATGGGAGCACCACATGCAGCTGTTTTGGTAGATAATGGAAGCAGGAAGTACTTTTTGTAAACTAAAAATTTATTGTGGGTAAACTTGGTATAAAGATGGTGGAGTGACAGTACTTTTATGTTGATTTAATGCCTGACGAGTTTATTAGCTATAGTTTCAACTTTTAGTCCAGTTTTTTTTCATTAGTTTCCATCTTTCAGTTTTATTTAGCAGTAATATCACTGGTCCCAAACAATCCCAATGCATACACACACACATACTGGTACTGTCAATCAATGTATAATAAGTCCAGCTGTTTTAGGTGAACCCCATAATGTCCTGTAATAAAGCTTGTAATGAGATATCCCTCTTGTTTCTCCTTTGCAATGTGGTTATGTATAAAAACATTCAGGAAGGAATCTTATCTGTATTCTTCACCTGATGTGGGTGTCACTATTTCAGTGATGGGTCTTTATGGTAAATATTTAGGTGTTTGTCACAAATACAGATGGATAGATAATAATTACATTAATTATTTAGGTAATACACAGAAGAAATGTGATTGAAAGGAGATTAATGTGATGTAACATAGACCGCCAGGCGTAATGTTCTCGCTGTCTGTATGGGACCATGTTGTTCTTACAAGTGACCCCATAGAAGCACATCTCCAGGTTTTTAATGTTTACAGTCTTCATATCTAGATCAGCATCATTGCTTAATTTCAAAATTGCACGTAGGAGCTGCACAGTGGTTAGACCTGTTGCCTGACATATGTGGGAGGAAGGTTCAAGTCATGTCTGTGGATCTTGCATGTTCTCCAGGTGTCATGGGATTTCTTCCGGTTTCCCCCCACAGTCTAAAAATATTCCAAGGTTAACTGGAGTTGCCAAATTACCCATGTCTGAGTGGTGTGTATGCCCTGTAACAGGTTGGCACCCCATCCTGGGTTATTCCGTGCTTTGTGCTCATAGCTTCCATGATAGGCTCCAGACCCCTTGTTACCTTACACAGGAAGTTCACCATTCCTGTCCAAAGCTTTGAGGAAGTTACAGGATCCCCGCGGATCTTTGAAAAGTATCAAAGTCTGTTTTTCCCCCCCTTTTTTTTTTCCCACGCACGTCACTGCCTATAGCACAGGGGGCAGTGTGTACCCGATAGGCCTATATGCACGCCATAGAAAATGAAGATATAGTGCTGCATGTGCATAGCTGGTGTGTAGCAGGTTTCCCTTAAAATGGTAGAAATGGTAAATGCAAATGATAAGTACTGTGGCTTGTTGAAAAAGACGACTAATGTCTAAAAAGCACAATACAACCTTTGTAAAAAAGTTATCAAACTGGCAGCAATGGGCTCTAAAGCCATCGATGCACATATCAAGGGAGAGAAGCACAAATATTTTGTCAATAGTCGGACAACTGTCCCCATTCAGTTTTTTACCAGTATTGGCATTGCAAGCACAACCTCTACAGATAGGCCTACACCCGTTTTGGCAGTGTCTCCGGATCCCACAACAAGTAATGCCTTCAGTACATTCTCCTCAACCGACACTGAAAGCAGAAGTGCTATGGGCTTTGCCAAAACATTCACTTGTGGTAGGGATATAACCGCTTTTCTTGCATGATTCGGACTCGCTCCATATATTAAAAGGGAGCTTCGTTGTCATGTTTGACGTAAGTATGAACAGGACCATCAAAAGAAAACAACTGGATGTGCATGTCAGGTATTGGGTAAATTATGAGAATGGCTCTCGAGTGCAGTCCTGGTATCTGGGATCACAGTACATGAGCCACTCCACCGCTGAAGACTTACTGGAGAAGTTTAAGGTAAGCCATTCAATAACATTTAAACTCATTAACGAACCCACTCTGAGACGACGAGCGAAGGAGAAGAAAGAGCAGTTGGTGGTCTTAAATGCAGATACTGCATAGACAAACAGGCGCACACATACACAAGCATACGTTCCCACCCTCATGCACACATAAACAAATATTTACACATTCACCCAACATAGAGAGATGTACACATACTCTCACTCCCCATATATACTCTATGTGGACCCCTATTTTTTCCTCTGGCGAGGAGACCAGAAGACCACCCCGGACCCTGCAGCAGCCGAGAAGCCCACCAGCCCAGACCCCGACCGGACGGCCAGCTCTTCCTCTCAGCCCCCAGCTCCAAATGTCGAACAGAGAACGGGGGTGTGAAAAGACCCTATGCCCCCCCTTCGCCCACTCAGATGTGGTGTTGGTGCATGTTCTAAAGTGCTTTTAAAACGGGAAGGGCATGGCGCTAACTACCCCCTGCCAACCAACAGCTGGTGTTAGCTCAGCCCCCCCGGCCCAGCCGGAACCCCAGCCCGGAGGCAGAGCGCCCCCAGAACCCCAAGCCCGCCCCGGATTCACCAAGGAGCAGCGCTGCTGCCAGGCCGGTAACCTACGTCCGCCGGCACAGGCTCCCCCAGCAGCTCCGCCTGCAGCCACCAGAAGGACCCCACCCAAGAGCCACCAAAGCCCCACCCAGGCCAGGATCGCAGTCGCAGTGCCGAACCCCCCAGCAACCCACCCCCAGGGAACCCCCAGACGGCCCGAGACAATATGCCCCCCACGTACAACGACAATGACCAAAGCGGGACAGAACCGTGACCCCCCACCCCCACTAGGTGATGGAGCTGATCAAAGGAGCACAGAGAGATTGATCTAGTGTGGCAGCAGAAGCTGTATCAAGACTAATATGGTTCAACAAACTGTCTCTATATTGGTCGATATTAAAATTATTTTTATTTTTCCAGTTCATAAGGACAGTCTTCTAGGCAGTGCATAAGGCGGTGAAAGCCATGTGGATTGTGTTAAAATCTGTACTGACGCCATCTAGGTCACCCAACAAGCAGACTGAAGGAGAGGCTGGAATGGTACATTTCAGACATTTTAAGTCTTCACAGATCCTGCGCCAGAACATCTGAGTAGGTGGACAGAACCAAAAAGCATGGATGTAACTGTCAGGTGTATCGCCTTGACAGTGTGAGCAGATGTTAGAAGACGTAAAACCCATCCTGAACATCCGATGCCCTGTATAGTGCACTCTATGCAGGATTTTGTATTGTATTAACTGTAAACTGGAATTTCTAATCAGTTTAAAGGTTTTTAAACATATCTTAGACCAGAAATTGTGGTCCCAGCTGACTGATAGATCTGCCTCCCATTTTGCAATGATTCATCCATTTTAGAAAGTGTCCTGTATATTTTAGACAGTAATTTGGGGGGTTTTAGATTAAGGAATTCTGCCACACTTTGTGGTATTTGTAATTTGATTTGATTAGACCTTAATTTTTTTTTACTATAGATTTAACTTGTTGATATTCTAAAAATCTATTCTTGCTAATCCCATATCGTTTAACTAATATGTCAAAGGGAATAAAGTCTATTCCTTCAAATATATGTTCCAAGTATTTAATACCTTTACAACTCCAATCTGGGAAGTTTATCAATTATTGTTTAGTAGTACGTCAGGGTTGTTCCAGATGGGAGTACGCTTGCATGGGATTAATGAAGACTGAGTCATTTTTAGAAACTCCCAGCACGCTGTCAGAAAAGAGCTGATACTGATGCTTTTGAAGCATTCCTGTCGTTTTGATGTTTGAGCTAATGAATGGTAGATCCGAAATCTCTATCTTATTGCATAGTGCCTGTTCTACGTCTGGCCAAGGCTCATCTAAGAGGGTATGTTTTAACCACCCTGAGATGTTTTGGAGCCTGTTGGCTAAGAAATAGTGGTGAAAATTAGGCCGATCTATTCCTCCTTTGTCCTTAGTCCTTTGCAGTGTTTCTAAGCTAATACGTGGGGGTTTATCTTTCCAGAGGAATTTAGAGATGGCGGAGTCCAGAGATCTAAACCAGTCAGGTGATGGTTTACTCGGGATCGTTGCAAATAAATTATTAGTTCTTGGCAAAGCCATCATTTTTATTGAGGTGACCCTTCCCATAAGTTTTATGGGTACGGACTTCCACCTGACCAGATCATCCGCTACTTTATTTAAAAGTGGGAAATGGTTTAGTTTAGTTAAATCTGCCAGCCTAGGTGTAACATTAATACCTAAATATTTTATATCTCCAGATGGCAGTGGAGTGGGAGAATTATTCTGGAAGGAGCAATTAATTGGAAGAACTGTAGATTTTAACCAATTTATCGAATAATCTGAGACTCTTGAGAAAGATTTTATTAATGCAATCACCTCAGAAAGAGTGGTTTGTGAATGCTGGAGAAAAAGTAACACGTCATCCACATAAAGACTCACCTTATGTTCTACATTCCTGCGTTTAATGCCTTTAATCACTGTAGCCTGTCTAATTGCTGCTGCTAGTGGTTCAATAAAAATCGCAGACACTGAGGGGGATAGAGGACATCCCTGCCTGGTGCCCCTCTTCAGACTGACCAAACATCCTCCAGTTTCTTTCGTCCTGACACATGCCGTTGGGGAACGATGTAATATTTTTAACCAGTTTATGAAAGAGTTTCCGAAACCAAATTTGCATAAAGCTGCAAATAAAAAATTCCAGTTACTGTAACTCTATCGAATGCTTTTTCTGCATCTAGAGACAATATTGTAATTTGAAGGTTTTTATTGCATGAATAGTCTATGTCTAGATTAAGTAATCTACGTGTATTTGTTGATGAGTGCCTCCTTTTATGAAACCAGTTTGGTCAGGATGAATTATGAGAGGGGTTAACTTCTCTATTCTTTTTGAGAGAGCTTTGCAGATTATTTTAAGGTCAACGTTTATAAGGGATATTGGACGATAGCTGGTAGATACTGTAGGATCTTTGCCTGGTTTTAGCAAGAGACTAATGTTGGCAGAATTCATATTTGGTGGTAGCCGACCATTTTCCCTGGTTTCTTGCAACATTCTGCAGAATGTTGATGCCAGAATTGTCCAGAATTCTTTATAGAATTCTGCTGGAAATCCATCTGGACCTGGAGCCGTTTTATTGGGCATACCGTTCAGGGCTTCCTGGAGTTCACCTGGTGTCAGCGGAGAATCCAGTGCCATCGCTTGATTGTCTGATAATTTCAGAAGGGTTATACTATCAAGAAACTGATCAATTTCGTCTTTAGATGCGTTTATCTGTGGTGAATATAAAGATTTGTAAAAGTCCCTGAAAGTGCTGTTTTTTTCTGTCAGAGTCATATACTGTATCCCCATTTCAGTCTTTAACAGCACATATAGTTGTTTTTTCCATATTTATTTTTAACTGATTAGCTAAAAATGACCTGATTTGTTACCATGTTCATAATTTTGCCAGCGAAGTTTTTCTATTAATAATTTCATTTAAATCTAGTTTTGCTTTGCGTATTTTATTCAGCATTTCCTGTTCCTGGGATGATATGTAGGCTTCTTCTAAGGATTTGATGGTTTCTTCTAATTCCTGGATACACTTGTTTTCTCTTTTCTTTTTATGTGATGAGAATGAGATTATTTTACCTCTCATCACAGCTTTGCCTGCTTCCCAGACAACAGATGCTGATGTTCCAGGCAGGTCATTATAGTCTAAATATAAAGCCCACTCTTTTTTAAAATAGTTAATAAAATTTCCATCTTTAAGCAATGATGTATTAAATCTCCAGTTTCTGCTTGGTGGAATGGCCTTCTTATTTATTAGGGTTAAAGATACAGGAGCATGATCGCTGACAGCTATAGGGTGTATCTCTGTGTCTGAAATGTCATTTAGCAGAGAGCTACTGACTAGGAAATAATCCAGATGAGAGTAAGAGTGATGGACATGTGAGAAGAAAGTATATTCCCTACGGGTGGGGTGAAGAGAACGCCATGCATCGCAAAGTCCGTAGTCGCTCATGTGCTGTTTAACTATATTTGTGGATTCCCAATTGCGCTGAGCAGCTGTACTGAGCCTGTCCATTTCTTTATTTAGTCCAAAGTTGAGGTCGCCCCCAAGAACAAGTGCGCAATCCAGGTGTTCAGAGAGTGTGGTAAAGAAAACGTGGAAGAATGAGGGGTTATCAACATTTGGACCATATATACTAACAATACATAACTTTTTGTTAAGTATAGATAATTTAATGATTATAAATCTACCCTGTGGATCTATAATTGTGTTGAGTACTGTGAAATTGACATTTTTATGTATTAGAATGGGGAGGCATGGTGGTGCAGTGGTTAGCACTGTTGCTTCGCACCTCTGGGACCCGGGTTCGAGTCTCCGCCTGGGTCACATGTGTGTGGAGTGAGCATGTTCTCCCCATGTCGTCGTGGGGTTTCCTCCAGGTACTCCGGTTTCCCTCCACAGTCCAAAAACATGCTGAGGCTATTTGGAGTTGCTAAATTGCCCTTAGGGTGAGAGTGAATAGTGTGTGAGTGTGCCCTGCGATGGGCTGGCCCCCCATCCTGGGTTGTTCTCTGCCTCGAGCCCATTGCTTCCGGGACCGGCTACGGACCCCCCACGACCCAGTAGGATAAGCGCTTTGGAAAATGGATGGATGGATGTATTAGAATTGCTACCCGTCTTTGCCTAAAGTTATAGCAGGCTGAGAACACATTAGGAAACTCAGGTGTTTTAAGTTCATCATTTGGCAGGTCTATGAGTCTTTTGTAATAAAACAACGTCTGCCTGTAGTTTTTTTATATTTTTAACCTCTTCTCTCTGGAGCCAGCTCCATGCCCATTCCTTGAGACAATCCTTAGTGTGTCCTTAGACATGTGTGTGTAGCTAATGTAGCACATGCAAATGAATGAGGTTTGAGCGAGCTTGTACGGGCTTGTGTGTGCCCTATGTGTCTGTGTGCGCTATGAGGTCGGAGTGGTTGTGTTGACGCTGACTGCATATGTACGTGGTTGTGCTGTGCAGATGCGTGATGATTGAGGGTTTTGTGTGTGACAGAGTAGAAAAGCAGGTGATCGGTGCAGTGAAAGAAGGGGGAAGTGAGAGAGACATACAAAGGGGCAAGTTGGTGAGGGTATACGTGAGGACAAGAGAGAAGCGGAAACATTGTTAGCACTGTAGCGCTGCGGAGACTGACGGTAATGTATTTGATATGACATCATGTTCAATTAGCAGATTAACATGTATAAGCTAGAGAGATGTTAATGGAAGACGATTAGAGGAAATAAGAAAAATATATAACGGGTTCTTATCTGGACTGGTGTTAATATAACCAGGGAGTGGTACTGGGGTCGCGGTACAGCTGCCCATCCACGTACAGCTGGTCTACGGCGATGACAACTCGGGAGCCCTTCTAAATAAAGTTGCGTCGGATTGGGAGCAGAACTTTGCGTCGCTCCAGGATTTCTGGGGAACTGGTCGTTTACGCCAAAGTCCGTTCCTTTCAGCTCCCTGCCGTGGCTCTTCACCTGCTCCTGCTTAAAATATCCAAATTTAGCCACAATAGGACGCGGTCTCAGTGCACCAGGCCTCTTGGCTCCCAGCCGATGGACTCTCTCAAAGCAGATGTTTTTCACAGTGTCCTCCGAAAGTTTCAGGTGGTTCTTGATAAAGGTTTTGACGGTAATTCTGGGATGCCTGAAAACACCAGGCCTGTAGATCGATGAGTCTCTTATTTTTTTATTTTCTTCATTTAGATGGGTCACATTTTCAGTTAGACACTTAACCGAGTCCCGTAGTGAGGCGTTTTCAGCAGCGAGTGTTTCCACCTGCTGCTGGTTGAATTCCAAAGATTCCCTCAGGGATTTGAATTCCTGATGTAGAATCTCGAGCAGAGCCAACCTCGCGTCGAAACTGGACAATCGTTTGTCGATTGAATCCAAGATGTCGGCAAAGTCTTTACCAGTCGGCGATGCTGTGCCAGGGGAGTCTGCCGGGCAACTTCTTTTGGAGGACGGCGTCTCGCTTTTGGCTGGAGAAGATGCGTTTGCGTTCTTCTTCATGACTATAATGTTGAAGTACCAGTCGATATATTCCACAAGAGATTCCAAATTCCCCTCGCTGTTCATTCAGATTTTCCACCAAGTCTCCGGCATCTGACGTCACCTACAGCATTTCCGCCTCTGACGTGCCCTCCAATGTACTCATACTTGTACTTGCAAGATCTCAATTCTGCATTACAGTAGCGTACATTGTCCTGGAGGATATGGGTGTGAGGCAAGGAACAACCCAGCATGGGCCACCAACATATCGCAGGGCACAGATACCAGTCACACCTACAGGCAATTTGGTAACTCCAATTAGCCTCAGTATGTTTTTGGACTCGGGGGGGAACCCCACAACAACACAGGAAAAACATGCAAACTTCACACGCATGGTGTTATGGCCGCAACTCAAACCCAGCTCCCAGAAGTGTGAGGCAATAATGCTAACCATTGCACCACCATGCTGGAAATAAGTGGAAATCCAACAAGTGAAACTGATTTATTAGGGTTAAGCTAACAGACACCCAGAAAAATTAAAATGTAAATCACTGCAGTGCCGTGCAAACCTGTGTGAACAGCCAATCAGATCAGCCTGCTCTGTAGCATGTACCTCCCTGTTTCCGGTCCCTTTGTCAGTTTCTCACTGGCTGATTCAAAACAAGTGGAACCACTATGATGTTCAAACCCTTTGCTCTTCTCATTTTCATTAGTAAGCTCCTGATCACCGTAACCAGTCTGCATTTGAGACATTTTTCCCACACCCCACTCTCACAATAAGCTGATAATAATACTAATAATACTACTGTAATAATAGTATTACAGTTGACTTACTCTTTAAAGCCAGATGGCAGTGCTCTCATACTGATGAATGGTTGCGTAGCCAAGTGCTAGAAAGCAAACAAACTGATTCACCACTTACTCTCATGTACATCAATTAAAACTGTTTGCTCCAAGATAAAAGATAAAAATACAAAAGTAATTTTTGCTGTCTAACCTCTGTTTACTGCATGACATTTCTGATTAACTGATAAGTAGAAGATACGTTTAATCTGTTGCTTGGTGGTAAGATGTTTCCAAAAGGAGAACCACAAAGAGCACAGTCATTTTCAAGGTTATTTCTCACTGGTCAGTGTGAAAGGCTGCATCATTAATATAACGCCGGGCTCAACACAGTGACTGTGTGGAATTAAAATTGGACATCGGTAGGCCCGGGAGGTTGGCATATTGGAACTGTGTGTGTCTTTAGGCCTTAGGCAAGAAGAGATTGTTTTGAATACTGTGTTACCTCGCTTCGAGATAGCTGCCTGCAGTAAGTTCCGCAGACCCTGAGGAAAGCTCGGGCCTTGGAGAGGCAGACAGCGGAACAAAGGGGGGGGAGAAACCACCTGCAGGGAGAGATTCAAAGCTACCCCAACTGGTGCACAGCGAGTTATAGCTTTATAGAATAGTTGTGGCAAACAATATATAGCAAGCTATGCGGTAGTGCAAATGTATAAGTAATTGTTAATCATACTAATCATATGTTAACCATGTATTGGCAGTGATTCAATGACAATACGTCAATACGTTAATCATTAATCAAAGGACAACTGAGTATTTACAGTGATTCAATGTCATGTAATCAATATCTATATTCATATCTCCAGTAGGAGCCTAGCAGTCGAGACATGTTCTGGTAGACTGAGTAGAATGGGTGGACTTTACCTTGCCACCAAGGTGAACCAATAGAATTCGAGAATTGTGTTTGTTATACGTTTAAGCTTGGTTCATTGGTGTGTTGTGACCAATCAGGATTTAGACACTTACTGTGAAGTGGGAGTTATGGTATATCAACTGGTTGCTCGGAGAGCTAAAACAGATCTTGGTACCGAATGCCACAGTGTGATGAGAGCGCTTTGCTGAGTTGCTGAAATAAAAGAGGTTTTCCTTTACCTCATCAAACTGAGAGGTCCGACTTTTATAATAAGTATATATAAGTGTTATATTCTAAATTTTTCTACCACAACTGCGCCTGCGCTGCACTGTAGATCGCAAGCCAGGCTGCAGACCATCAGCCCTGAAAGTTAAAACAGGACTCGTATGTGTGTCGTGTGTTGTTTACAGTTTTTCTCAATTGCTTTGGCACATTTTTCGAAACAGTCTTAACATTCTCTAAACTGTGAGTGCAAATGTCACAACTGTTTGCAGGAACTTCAAAACTTTATAGCATGTCTGCAAAATGTAGTTACTCACCCAAAACATTTAATTCATGCTTCAAAACCTAGTTTTTGTGTCAATAATTTGGCCAAGGCCACCAAAATCTAAAGTATTTTTGTCATTGTGTGAGCCACACTGGTCAAAATGTTTAGTTGTTTTTTCACCACAACAGTGAACCATGAAAATTAAGGGTTTAAACAAAAATCTCATATTTGTTGAGAAAAGTCAATAGTATGTAGAAAAGAAAAGAAAAAATCTATGAACATTTGTATTTGTACAGTGTTTATTTTTGTACTTCACGTGTATATACACAATACAAGTGTATTACTGTACATGTAAAGTAACTGACAAGAGTAACAAGATTTCACTTTACATTTCATATTTGTGTATTACCACAAATACACAAAAACAACAAATAACATTCTTGGGGAAAAAAAAAAAAATATATATATTCTTGGTGGACATCTTGTCGCTCACGTTGGTCAGGCCAAAGATTTTCATCAACATCACATCTGATGTTTTCCATTGCCACACACCGTGGAAAAAATCTCCTTGAATGCCGCACCCATCCCCTGCAATGGTCAGCTGTGATGTCCTCACATGCAGCATTCATGGCATCCAACAAAGACATCTGATTTTGTGGTCTATGATCATACACTTTCCACCTCCATGCTGAAAAAAACTCTTCTATTGGATTTAGGAACGGAGAGTATGGTGGAAGGAATTCCACTGTTATCCTTTCATGTGCAGCAAACCAGTCACTAACACTGTTGGTTCGGTGGAAGCTGACATTATCCCAGACAACAACATAATTAGGCAAATGTGGTCTAACCAAACCTCTTTCTTGTTCTGGAATCAGGTCTCTGTAAAGTGCATTTAGGAAGGCCAGGAGAAGTTGGGTATTATAGGGCCCAATGTGTGGAATATGTGTGCACACACCGTTCTCTGAAATGGCAGCACACATTGTAATATTGGCCCCACGTTGGCCTGGTGTGTCAATTGTGGCTCGGTGTCCAATGAGATTGCGACCACGTCTCCGGCCTTTGGACAGATTAAACCCAGCCTCGTCCACAAAAACAAGAATGTGGGTCGTTTCATGTAGTTCTAACTCCATGATTCTCTATGAAGGAACACAGGAAAAAATGTAACAGTAAACGTATTTTCTTATGGGTTTCTGAAACTTACAGTAAAGTAATACAGGCATCTTAGAAATACAGGAAAACTCACTAAGTGCACACCAGTGGTTTACCTGGACATACTGGTACCGCGATGCCTTGACTCTTTCACTGTTCCTCTCAAATGGCACCTTATAGAGCTGTTTCATAGTCATCTGATGTCTTTCTAAAACTCTGTCTATGGTGGAAATGCTGACAGAATTAATATTTGCAAAGACCTCATTGTCATTTATGATTGCACTTTGGATCTCTCTTAGCCTGATGGAATTGTTGGCTATGACCATGTTGCAAATTTCTTGTTCTTGCAGTTGGTTAAATACTGCTGCTCTGCCACCAGCGCGAGGTTGTCGTGCAGTTCTATAGAATGAACAAATAGACTTGCATTTACCTTTACAATATTGTTGTTTATACTGTTAAAATACTTTACATACTGTAAAACAAAAAAATACATATGTACCTGTTTTCCCTACGAAAGGTTTGCACAATTGATGACACTGTGGACCTGTTTACATTAGGCTGTACTCTTCGACCAGCCTCTTCCATTGTAAAACCATGATTTATGACATGATCCACAAGTGTGGCTCTGATTTCATCAGAGACTCTGACTCTTCTATTTCCACCTCTTCCTCGATTATTTCTTCCTCTACCACCACCACGTATTCTTACACGCCTTCCAATTGCTCTTCCACGAGCATGTTGCTGCAGTTCAGCGTTGTGAACGTCCTCCATTCTCAAAACATTCTACAGCAGTGATTGTGCTGTGGGCAATCTACATATATATACTCCCAAAGTTGATTGGTTAAGTGGTTAAATGGTTGAGTCATATTAGAGGTACTTTGCAATTAGATTGCGATTGCAATTACAGGGCATGTGCCAATGTAGCAGACATTACAAACAATGTCAATGTTAGATATATTTTAGAATATACATTCATGTATACTAATTATGATAATTGAATAGATCGTTTTGAATGTGATGGCTTACACAATAAAAAATGTCTGAGAAGTTCTGAAGTGTTTGACAGTGTAAGTGAGAATCGAGTCATCAGTTTTGATCAACAAGCCATTTGCAATTATTTGTTGTCCAAACTGCAGACAGTTGTATGTACTCTTTGCACACATGTGCCAAAACATTTGCAATTTGCTCAAATCAATAAGAAATTCCAATCTGATGTGAAAAAGATGCGAATTGTTCAGAGATCTGAACTTAATGTTTTGGGAAATAAAAAAATCATTTGAGAACTGAGCCAAAGCAATTGAGAAAAACTGTAATAAAAATTTACAGGACAGAACATACAGTAGTGGATTCAGTTTCCTTTGCTCTTACACTCAGATAAGGTCAGTTGTCAAGTCAAGCTTTTTACAATTGAAGCAGTTGGCCAAAATAAAGCCAATTCTTTCTAGGCAGCACTTTGAGACAGTAATCCACTCTTTTGTCACTACTAGTCTGGACCACTGTAACGCCCTCTATGTTGGGGTTAGAGGCTCCACTATTGTTCACCTCCAGAAGGTTCAAAATGCTGCCGCACATGGAAATATGAGCATGTCTCCCCCATTTTAGCCTCACTCCACTGGCTGCCCGTACATTTTAGGATTCATTTTAAAATTCTGTTATTTGCTTTTAAAGCCCTCAGTGGTCTTGCTCCACCTGACCTCTGTGAGCTGCTTCACCCTTACACCCCCACCCGCTCTCTCAGGTCAGCTGATCAGCTGTTCCTGACAGTTCCTAAGACTCAGCATGAGCTTAGAGGGGATCGAGCTTTTGCAGTCGCAGCTCCTAAAATGTGGAATGACTTGCCTTTTCACATTAGGGAGGCCTCTTCTCTGTCCGTTTTTAAATCTCTTCTTAAAACTCATCCTTTCTCTTTGGCCTTTGGCATGTTGTGAGATGTTGACTTTAATAGTAAATTTTATTTTAATCTTAGCCTTTTCTTTATTAATTAATGTAATTTTTTGTTTTTATTTTATTAATGGCCTTTTACTCTCATTTAATTTGTGTTCTGGTTTTTATTAAATTTATTTTACTTCGTTTTTAAGTATGTGAATGTTTTTATTTATTCCTCTGTGCAGCACTTTGGTCCATATGATTGTTTAAAGTGCTTTTCAAATAAAGCTGGATTGCACTGGATTAGAAGATGGCTCAACAAATCTCTTTCACAGTATGTAAAATTCGACAGAGGGGCGCAAGGTGACCTTCTGTCAGGGGCCCAGAATTTTTAGCTACACCTCTGTGTTACTGTGTTGATTTTGTTCTGTTGGGTGTTGGGTTTTTTCCCCTAAATATACGCTGAAAACCAACCAATCTCTGAACACAGAACAACACAGACAGCTGTGATGACTTTTTACTTGCTGCAAGGGAAGTCCGGTCCTGACTTCGAGGTGTCAGCCTCTCAGTCGAACTCAGCCAACTTCGAAAGAGTAACTCCCCTCGCAGTATCTTTTATTGAGGTACACAAACAGGATATCTAAATAACATTTTGCATTGTTTATCACCATGTATGGGGTGGAAATATTCAAGCGACAGTTCTTAAGAAGGGTGATTGCTAAATTAAGATCAAGCTGCTGCAGGGTGTTATGTCTAAGAAATGGCATCTAGCAAAATGACAATAGTAAAAGTACATATTTCTCGAACAGTGGGTGTCAGCAAGAGCCGGCCCACTTATTCATTACATCATAGTGGGGGATCTCATTACAGTCAAGGTCCCACCCAGAACCCAGCAGGGGCCAGCCAAGGATCAGCCAAGGACCAGCCAAGGTCCCATCATGGAAACTGGGGAAAATTCAAGCGGCTACATCTGTATATATTTATAGAGATGACTAATTGGCTCTGTTGTAGAAATTTCCAGCCAGAGACTTGGTTCCTATATGACAAGGATATTTTATTTTTACTCGGACTGAGAGGCTACAGAAAATCATCTCTACATGTGATCTCCCCTTTACTGCTCGAGCAGAGCACATGTACATCAACAAGTGTCAAGGCAGTAAGTGCATACAAACAACTTCTCAGGACAGTTATAGGGCCTTCAGGAGGAACCAAACTGCTGCCTCATTCAGAGATACCATTGTCTAAGACTTGCACTAAAACATTCTGAGCACTTGGGCATATTTAAACAAAGTAGTATGGCACCTGTGTCAGAATCCATCCCTGCCTTGTCCTGTTCACATGTCACTGGCCATCCTATTCTCTCCTCTGTCTTGTACCCCTTAGCCCATAGTGTGTTTGCCTGCTCATAGGGCCACCATGTGGCTTAACGGGTCAAGTGGTTCCTGACTCCCCTTTTAGTTGTGGGTTTTGAGGATATCACAGGGTCTGTGTTTTCATGATTGTCCCCCAGGCCACCATGCAGCTCAGCCCAGGATTCTCCACCCATTCTACCTTTACTCCTTCAGCCGCATACACGAGTCAGGCCTAGGTTATTCAAATTTCTTCCTGCCAAATTTACTGGACAGGAAGTGGACACTGCAAATGAATCTGTGAATACTCCAATACCTACATCTTTACAAGTTACATTAAGGGGTTTGGTACAGTAAATGGTTGTGAGGTGGGATTTCTTCTTGATGTCTGTTTGTAGCCCGTCCACCAGCAGCTGCTGCTGTATTTATCACACCAAGCAGGGAACGTATATTGCTAAGTTTTTCTTAGTTCAATTACACTTGACTAAGCTAATTAAGCTGGCTATGTTATTTACATTCAGAAGGATGCCGCCATATTGGGTTATACACAGATGCCACAATAGCTCACACTCACATTCCCTCTTCATTATTTTTCTAAATACACTCTATCCTGCCTTGTCACCTGCAACAAGATCTCACTCCCTGTATCGAGTAAAGTCTTTCTAATGGTTGAGCAGATTTCTGCTTCTCTCCTAACCATGGACATCCAAAGTAAGATGAAGCAAAATGTTAGGGAATTTGACAACACATGGTTACTCTTTTGGTAACAGTGACTTTGGTTTTATTTTGATAGATGTAAACCACATAATATGGTCTTAACCTTGTTTTCTGTCCTAAAAGCAAACTTTTGTGTTACAGGAGAAAAGTGCACAGCTGCTCAGATCAACCCCAGCTAATCAGCGCATATGGGAATCTTTTCAAAATACCATGTGAGTCTAAATACCATCTAAAGTAATATAAGCTCTTTAGATGACGCTCAAATAATCAATTCCCATCAACTTGGTGTCAGAACACAAACTCGGTGGCAAAACAGTGAAGCACAACAGACTGTTGTGAAAATGAAATCTGCATGTGATGAAAGGGCATGTGACAGTATCTCGATGATTATAATATCAGATCAAACGGAGTTGGCGGTATGGCCACACTGCTGGTCCCATGTCAGTAGGGTATAGCACACCCCTGGGCCCGGATACCACTAGGATGTCACTGGTGTACCACTGTGCTGTCAGAGTGTGGTGTGTCACTCCACAGCGTTGGCAGGATTGCTCTTCTCCCTGCGGCGCCACCATACGCACACGACGGTCATCTGTGGTACTGCAGAACTGAGATGTATCGCTGAACATGGTAGGACGCCAGTCGTCATCAGTCCATGCCTCCCAGTGACTACACCACTCCAATCGCAACAGTTTCTGTGCTATTGTGAACGGCAGCCTATGCATGGGACGGTGAACCTATAGTCCAGCTGATGCCAGTCATCGCGACACGATGATATAGGGTGTTGTAGAGAGTCCAGTAGCTGTGTCCATATATCAGGCGCAGGTGTCATGGGGATCTGTGATGCTTGGAGCACAATCCGACGATCCTTCCTTGGCGTGGTCTGTCTTGGATGACCAGAAACTTCACGACGTGTGTGGATGCCTCACGTGCCCATTGGTTTCAATATCAGGCGACTGTGATATCCGCATGGCCCACATGCAGTTGCACCATATGACCACCTGGCTTCATGCAAACCCGCAATGCAACCCAATCAAACTCCGTCAAGTGCTGTTAACACTGTCTAATGTGACTACGAGGCATCCTGTGTCTGGTAATTAAACATGCCAACTCCTTGCAATTCTAATCATTTACATATCCATCACTGGTCTGCACGTGTACCAAATTACATCTAAATTGGATAGTTCTGGGTTTTCAACTTTTTTTTCCCTGAGTGTATATGCCCTTCACTGATGAGAAATTCATCAACATCTAAGTCCTACATTCATGTACAATGCATATTAAATGAATATTTTGTCACTATTAGTCTTGATGTATCATTCTTTGAATGCACTCAATTGAATCCTGGACAGTGGTTCCACATGGTAAAAAAATGAATATTCTGAAAAGGAAACATCCTTCTTCGGTTGATACATTCATTTTGTATTCTGAGAAGGTTTTTCCCTTGATTGCCTTGTACAGTATGTCTAGTGTGTTTTTTGGTATGAATGTGGCATTAATCATACAATGAAAAAAACACTGACTTGTAGTGAACATGTAAAACAACAACATGCAGTGTCATCTATCCATTTTTCAAACCGCTTATCCTATTGGGTCACGGGGGGTCCGGAGGCAGGGAACAACCCAGGATGGGGGGCCAGCCCATCGCAGGGCTCACTCACACATGCACACCTATGGTTAATTTAGCGACTCCAATTAGTCTCAGCATGTTTTTGGACTGTGGGGGGAAACCGGAGTACCTGGAGGAAACCCCACGACGACATGGGGAGAACATGCAAACTCCGCACACATGTGATCCAGGCGGAGACACGAACCCGGGTCCCAGAGGTGTGAGGCAACAGTGCTAACCACTGCACCACCACGCCGCCCCCATGCAGTGTCATATATAACTGAAATAAGAAATGCTGGATTGCCTGAGTTGCATGCGTGTGTGTTTTTTAATATGGGCAACATGGTTCCCTGAGATGCCTCAGTGTTGCTCACCTCCATCTCTAACACACAGCCTCAGAAATGATTTTAAAACTACTGAAAGAAATAATTGGCTACACTGCAGCTCCACTGTTTTGTTCGGCACCCCTGCATGTCCTGCATTGTGTGGGGAAAAAAGTTGAAGGCTGTGTTACATACTGTAACACAGCTAGAATGCAAAAACACTTTATACTTCACATAAGATGGTGGACCTTATTGACAAAGGCAAATTTGTGTTGACCCCAGCAAGGCAGCTAGCGTACTTTGCATTTCTCACTTACCCGGATGTAACAATAAAGCGCTCCACTACAGTAAACCCTGCAGACAGCATTCCCCTGGAGGATGAGGGGCAGCCACATGAGTGTGTGGCAGAGTCTTTGGTTTACACTAAACTGAGAGCAGACTTGTGAGAGCTCTCCCACTGAAAATAGCGAGATGGTTTTGTTTGTGGATGGCTCATGTTGGAGAGATGGGGATGCCTTGAAGGCTGGGTTTGCTGTAGTCCAGGCACAGGGTGATGATTTTCACACTCTCGTTTCAGAGCACAACCCTGTTCCGCTCAATTAGCGGAGATAAAGGCTTTGACTACAGCGTGCCGGCGAGGACAACATAAGACAGTTACTATCTACACAGACTCTGCATACGCACACGATGTATGCCATCTGTTTGGAGCAGTCTGGAAGCAAAGGGGCTTTCGCAAAAGTGACGGCTCCCCCATTCAGCATTATAATCAGATTTTGGAGTTGCTACACACAATGATGCGTCCCAAGCGTTTGGCTATTGTTAAGTGTCAGGCCCACCGCAAAGGTCGTGATTTTGTTATTCAAGGAAATGCAGCCTCTGATGCGGCAGCCAGGGCAGCTGCGCAGGTGAGTACTGCTGATCTTTTACCTATGGTGAGTACAGAGCAGGTTTCTGATCTGGTGGCCCTGCAGGAGCGGGCGGGCCCCTATGAGGCCTCAGTGTGGCTAAAAAGGGGGGCCTCTAAGGATGCTAATGGTCTGTATCGCAACCATGAGGGACTTTTGGCTGCACCTCTGTCTCTGGTGAACATTTTGATAACGGATGCGCATGGTCTTGACCATTGCGCAAGGGGGGAGGAGTTAAGGAAAATAACACAACAAGCTGCAAGCAATGATGGATGCAAGGTTGTCAGAATGTGAATATGAGGTGTGCATTAAGAACAATGTACGCAAAGCAATCACGACCCCAGTAGGGCACATTCCAGTGCCTGAGGGACCGTTCAGACACTTGTGGTGGACTATGTGGACATGGGAAAAACAGCATATGGAAAGCGATATATGCTTGTGATTGTGGACAGGTTCAGCAGATGGGTGGAGACAATACCGTCCAAGGACATGGGGGCGATGACAGTGGTGAAATTCCTGATCAGAGAGTCCGAGGTTTAGGATACCAACTGAAATAAGCTCTGATAATGGAGCTGCCTTTGTTGGGAAAGTTAAAAGTTAGTGGTTTAACAGCTGAGAATAAAACAAAAGTTGGCATGTGTGTGTGGAATTAAAATTGGACATCGGTAGGCCCGGGAGGTTGGCATATTGGGACTGTGTGTGTCTTTAGGCCTTAGGCAAGAAGAGATTGTTTTGAATACTGTGTGACCTCGCTTCGAGATAGCTGCCTGCAGTAAGTTCCGCAGACCCTGAGGAAAGCTCGGGCCTTGGAGAGGCAGACAGCGGAACAAAGGGGGGGGAGAAACCACCTGCAGGGAGAGATTCGAAGCTGCCCCAACTGGTGCACAGCGAGTTATAGCTTTATAGAATAGTTGTGGCAAACAATATATAGCAAGCTATGCGGTAGTGCAAATGTATAAGTAATTGTTAATCATACAAATCATATGTTAACCATGTATTGGCAGTGATTCAATGACAATACGTCAATACGTTAATCATTAATCAAAGGACAACTGAGTATTTACAGTGATTCAATGTCATGTAATCAATATCTATATTCATATCTCCAGTAGGAGCCTAGCAGTCGAGACATGTTCTGGTAGACTGAGTAGAATGGGTGGACTTTACCTTGCCACCAAGGTGAACCAATAGAATTCGAAAATTGTGTTTGTTATACGTTTAAGCTTGGTTCATTGGTGTGTTGTGACCAATCAGGATTTAGACACCCTTACTGTGAAGTGGGAGTTATGGTATATCAACTGGTTGCTCGGAGAGCTAAAAAAGATCTTGGTACCGAATGCCAGAGTGTGATGAGAGCGCTTTGCTGAGTTGCTGAAATAAAAGAGATTTTCCTTTACCTCATCAAACTGAGAGGTCCGACTTTTATTCTAAGTATTATATTCTAAATTTTTCTACCACATGTGTATCACCCTCAGTTGCAGGGTATGGTGGAGAGAGTGAATGGCACACTTAAGCAGAAGCTGAATAAGATTTGCGCCACCATGAAAATGAACTGGGTGGATGCCCTGTCAACAGCCTTGATGGCATATCGGATGGAAACGCACAGGTGATGCATTTGTCTCCGCATGAAATGCTGACTGGGAGACCTATGCCTGGATCGACTTGAGGGGGCGTATAAGGGACCCAGCCTAGATCAGCTGGGGGATGAATTAAAGTTGTACATGAGGACTTTAACCAAAATACACAAAACTATTTCCAAACAGGAAAAGGAGAAAGCACAGAAAGAAGACACAGACCAGGAGGAGCCAGTCATCTTTCACGGAGATAAAGTCTACCTGCGAGTGTTCTGGTGAAAGTGGCACGAGCCCCGACGAAAGGGACCCTTCAAGGTGACACGAGCCACAGCAACAGCGGTGCAGGTAGAAGGGAGTAATACGTGGTACCATTTGAACCACTGCACTAGAGTACCGCACGAAAGACAGAGTCACTGAAAACTACACAGAGGATGCAGTTGCCCTTGACTCAGATGGCCCTGATGGAGCTCCCAGAGGAGCTCCACAGCTTGGGGTGGAGTCAGTTTCAGGATCAGAGCAGAGTGAGGGCCAAGAGGGAGCATCGCAAGCAGACCAGCCACTCCAGACAGGACACGAAGCTGTGGGTTCTGGTACGGCTGACAGCAACGATGTTAGTGATGCTAATGATTTATCAGGCCCTTCAGGTCTGGGTGCACAGCAGGACCACAGGTCAGGTGAGCACAGGACAACTGACTTCACTGACTCAGCCTGGTCCTTTGATGCTGAATAACCTCTCAGATTACAGTGAGCGAAAGCGGAGAGAAATGGGGGGAGATATGGGAGTGAGGAGAGTGAGCAAATTTTAGAAGGATGCCCAGGATGAAGTAGACCTGTATGGGTTAGCAAAACGTACACTTGGAAATTGGTGGTATAAATGGGCTAAGTATACCGCCACTTCATTAGGGCAGGAGGGGTGTGTGTTGTGTGCAAGTCCTGACCCTTCAGTTAGGGTTGTCCCGTTCCCATACACTAATAAACAGTGTGAAGAATGGGAAATGGAGAGGAGTATGAGATTCTGGAAGAGTCTGTGTCAGGAGGGGCAGGCCCCTAAGAAAGTGCAGGCCCACATCTAACCAGACGGAGCGCATACCGTACTGCCCATATCAGCGTCTGATATATCAGGGAAATACTAAATATGCATAGAGGGTGGAAAAGCATTGTGGGCAGTTTAAGCCCTGGGAAGGAGGTCAGCAAGATATTATGGCGAACAAATTGAGTTTTTTTACAGCAAATTTTCCTCTCTTCATGTTGTCCCTACTGCGCAGATTAATCGTCCCATGTGCCTGCCAGCAAATATTGCTCCTTTACCTGCCGAATGCTGCCTAATTTTAATGCTGCAATTGAAAGGCTTCAAACATGATATGGGTGTGTGGGTTCTTACTAAAAAGTTATAATTCAAGTAGCCTCAATAACAGTCCATTTTGATGGCAGGTACCTGAAAGTACAACTCTGGAGGACCTTGAGAAGTGAAAGACACCTCTGCTTGACTTCATGGCCAATGCAGGTTGTCTGAGGCCTATCCGGTCAATAAGAGACGGGAATCTGCTGGAACATGACATTGTCACGTTTCAGGTCATCCACAGGGGTCAGGGTCCATTTCAGAGGTATTCTGTGTTCTGTTTACATGTACGTTAGTTAGGATCAGAATTTTATCCTTTGACCAACATGGATCAAGTTGCTATTATTTCTTTGAATATAAACTAATAAAGTAACCAGTAACACATTGATAATTAATAAGTGAGTTATAAACACTGTCTACATTCTGCGCCACCTGTTCTGCTTTGAGCCAATCACAATTACTGCTGACCAGATGGAAGATCTTTTCAGCATTCATCTGTCTCCAGAAGGTAGCAACAAGAGAGTTGCTGAGGAAATAGACTCTCCAGAAGGTAATGACCATCTCCAGGATGCAGAAGGTACTTTAATTGACCGTATAGTGTAGAAGTAAATGTTGTTTTTGTAAAACAAAATATACCTGTATAACAAAAAACACTGTAGCTAAAGTTAAATCCTCTTACTGGACAATCACCTATTTTAAATCGCTCTTCAGTTTTATCCGTTTTCCAAACCTCTTATCCTTCTGGGTCACGGGGGTCGGGAGCCCATCCCAGAAGCAATGGGCACGAGGCAGGGAACAACCCTGAATGGGGTCAAGCCCATTGCAGGGCACACTCACACACCATTCACTCACACATGCACACTTACGGGCAATTTAGCAACTCCAATTAGTCTCAGCATGTTTTTAGACTGTGGGGGAGAACCGGAAAACCCAGAGGAAACCGCACGACGACATGGGGAGAACATGCAAACTCCACACACATCTGACCCAGGCGGAGACTTGAACCCGGGTCGCAGAGGTGTGAGGCAACAGTGCTAACCACTGCACCAGCATGTCGCCCCATCCTATTAAGCTTATTGTTCAGAATTAAAAATGGGGTTATTAAGAAAGAGTAGCCTCCTATAAAATAGCCCAGCACTCCTCCCTCCAGGCCAAGAATATTTTCTTTATGGTCCAGTTCAAAATAATGTCATCTGCAGAAATACGGAGCACATGTAATTTATCTGTATTTTAGATGGTAGACGAGTGGCTGGGTGACGTCGTGGCTGGATGACTTGCAGTGTAGCTTGTTATCTGTGCGTTCTGGGCAGGCTGCTGACTTCTGATTACTTTTGGCATTTGGTTCAATGTTACGTCATTTCCAGGTGTGTCGGTGCCCAGTATGAAGCTAATCGCCGCATTATAGTTATGAAAAGAAGACAGAATAGCAAAGAAATTGAGGCAGAATTAATTCAACAAAGTATTAAAAATATTACTCAAGTAGATGAATCGCTTCTTGAGACTGAAGGCGACTGTATTTGCATGAACGAGCGTCGAAAAGAAATGCATTATTGTCGCGTTTAAATGAAATAGTAGTAAGTGTCACATTTGCGACGTATTACAGGAGGATGTTAATCTTAACTTTGACTGTAAAATATCATAATAAACAAGAAATGTGAGTTTTTAGTCTGCTTAAACAAGACTACCGATGTTACAGCGAGCGGACGCTGCTGCCGCGCAGGAGAAGCGAAGCGACATTGCCTTTAAAATGAGAGATTACATTCCGTGGCAGGAGGACAGTTTACAGCACGACACCGGCATTAGGCAGCAGGATGGGTGGGTTAGGTGATCTCCCAGACTGAAAGGGATTCTGGGGACTCAGGGGACAGTGTCGCCCTGAGGGACTGAGGGCCACGTCAGAGGGGGCCTGCTGTAGAGGGGCCCAGACAAGGGATGGCTGATGTAGAGGAGCCAGGTGTGGAGGTGCCACATATTGAGGAACCCTGGTGATCACACTACAGGGGGCCAAATGTTGGTGGGCCAAGAGGAAGTGGCTGGGGAGTAGAAAGCATAGATGTCTTGGAGGTGGGTAGACTACAGAGATTTATGCACCCCGGGATTCCCTCAAGTGCCTCTCAGATCTAGGATGGCCAATACTCGGTCCTCCCCAGGAGTGAGAGGATGCAGACTGGCTCCCCCCAGCTCTCCTCACCGGCTCCCTCCAAAGAGCTGTAGCCCTCCTTTTGGTGATGCTGACATCGTCCCTGCACTTCCCCCTCACACCCTCTGCCATGCGGCAGCAGACATGGCCCACAGAATGTATCAATTTTCTTTGATCTCTTGCTATATAGTTTCCTGACATATATTTGTCTTTTGCCAATGTGCATTATGATATAGGAAACGTACCCCAGAGCAGGACTTTAGACTAAACCATTTTCAGTAAGGATAGGTGTGCTTGGGGTGAAAACACTTTAAATGAACTGTTGAGATTGATTCATTTTATCTGTACTTTTTTGAATATGAAGAATTATTTTAGTGGATATCTCCCTATTTTAATGCTAGAGGGAGCCCCCCCCCCAAATTTATGCCTGACCCACAAACCCACACACTGTCCACAGATGAGAACAGCGCAGACCCTGCACAGTCAGGTTTGGCAACTCCTTCCAATTTTATAGCCCAAACCAGGAGTAAAAGATGCAGAAAATCAGACCCTTCATAGAAAAATTTATGTTCAACGACACTCCATAATGCTGCTTAAAATGAAGCAATGCATGCACAAGTTAAAGCTCTTTTCGTTTTAATGAATGAGGAAAGAAATAGTTTTGGATAAAGAAATGAATTAGTCTTATTTTTTTCATGTGAGCATCCTCCTGCAGCATTGAAATCCGGTAAAGTGGCTGATGGATGGACTTGTATTAAATTTGGGAGGGTCTGAATGAAGCTCATTACCCCAAATTTTCTTAAATTGGCTTATATATTTACAACATGGTGACTGCAACAATAATACACTCACGACTGTGGTGTTCTACCTAGAGCACCACTAGAGGGAGCTCACACATTCTGTCGTACTTGCCACAGTAACAACAGTGATGTATAGGAACAGAGTTAGAAGCCGGTAATTTATATATAAAAAATGTCATTTCATTAATCTGACTGGGTAGGTCCAGCTGTCAATCCCACCCAGGCCTATCCACAGCTCCGCCTCTGCGTCAGTCCATCTCTTTGCAGTCCAAGTTGTACATCTACCAAACTTGGCAACAAATTGAGAACCGTTCTGTTTCGGTGGTTGTATTTAAGGAATGTCACATTAGTAAACATCTGGACATCTGAAATGGGCAGAGACAAAATCGGCAGTACAGGCAGTCCAATGTCTTTGAAACTCCTTTTTCCTTCAGCACCCTCTTACTGCAAAACCTCAATCCAAAGTTCTCCATGTTGTTCATCTCTGTGAAACTGCAACAGGAGAGCTCTCTCCACTGGTGTTCTAATTCACCAAGGGAACAGGAAAGGCCCTCTTTTGGTAGACTGCCTACTGCAGGCTCTCTTTCCCGGGGATGAATCATCTCCAGCTTACTCAAGTGACTCTGGAAGTCGCATTAGATACTGTGTCCGGAAGCAGTCCATGCTGCGCTTAGGAATGATGTCTCTTCTAGTGTAGAACTGACTGTGGAATTTACTGTAAATTCCTAGCAAAAAAAAAAGCTGCCAGAAAAGTATTGCAAAATTGCTGTTAATCACTGTAAAACCCCCAGCTCCATGGGTGTCCCTACAGGTGGCTGCCCTTTGCTGCCAGGTTTGCTGTTACCTTTGTCTGTGCCCGTGTGTCAAGTAGAGCAAGATGGGGTAGGTGAAAAGAGAATTTCCCCAAGGGGAGTAACAAAGCATCTTCATTTCATTTAGAAAATAATTACAAAATGTCTTTTACAGGTTTTGTCCTATGTAAATTACAGCAATTGTCTTTTTTAAACAGAAAAATAACAATTAACTGTAATCTAGTTTAAAATATTATATTGTATTCTATTCAAAATATAGAAGTTACCTAGCAACTGGAATTGGCAATAAATGCTATTAATACTCCACAATACTGAATGTTGTTGTAGAATGCTTTCCAAGTTAATTTTTGTATTTTACATTTGCAGCTATGCAATCTATGCATATTGTTAAGTGGTTTAAATGAGACTAAGACGAAAATGACAGCCTGAGACAGAGACCCACACAGAACAAACTCACATTAACTGGAATGACATTAACTTGAAAATTTCAGGATAATCTTCACACCCGTTAACCACTTGATGGAATTCAACTTAGTCAGAGTTGCAACAAAGTCAAGTATTTTTAAAACTGACCATATTCTAGGCTTAAAGGCCCAATTTGAAATCAGGACTGGACATAGAAATCTATTCAGAACAACATTACATTAATGTTAGAATAATGTTATATTTTTTGCTGGTCTGTGTTAATGTAATGCAACAACTCTGGTCTAATACCTCCCTGTCACTTTAATGCTGGATGTGTGTGCAATTTATAACAAGTTAGGCAAGCCACGGATTCAACCATTAAACTGCATTTTCATTCCACATTTTTTGACAGTTCTGTCTAAAATCATATTCCACCAAATCAGCCGTTACAAATTCCAATAACTTCAACCTTCAAATGTATTAAAGTTGATCTTTTTCAGTGTGTTCCTAAATCTTACGGTATAAGCAAAAGGTATAAATAAAAGATTAAGAACAATTTCCATTTGAATAGTGGAGAAGAGTCCTCATCTTTTGTACATGTCTCATGCTCAGAGTCCATCAATCGCCTGAGGAGAGAGGAGACGTGAGGATTGACTGAGTTGTTCTTCTCAGGCATCGTCCCACTTCTTTGGCTTGCAGTCTTCATGCTGCTGGTTGGATTGATTCCAATGAAACAGTTTAAACCGCAAAATCACAATAATAAAACTTACGCTGACCCTCACTGAAGCGGCCTGGTATCTGTTTCATACCTCACTTTACAACACACAGGACTTTTTTTTTTAATTTAAAGGCACAAGTTATTTTACGTCATGGCCAACCCACGTTTGCTAGTTTAATGGCAGAAAAATAGTCAAAGCCAGGCGCCTGGTCCACAAGGGTGTACTCAGTCACTGCTGTTTTTATGGTGTAAACATGCTATAAACTAATTTTTTCAAACATTTTCTTTAAGAGCTAGGGGCGCTAGGTGGATTGCTATTATAATGATGGATTTGCCAGGCAGAAGAAAAGAATGCTTCTCTGCAGAGATACAAAAAATCTGCTTGTGCACAATGTGAAAGCGTGCGAGCAGACCATCTACAACAGCAGCAGGATTACACCAAAGTAGAGGTCTGCATTCCTGTGGAACCCACGGCAATAAAGTGCAGTGCAGGACAAACTTTCATTTTTGAATGCAGGAGCAGGAGGGAAGTGACTGATATGTTCGCAGGGAAAAAGAATGAAACAAGTGTTTTTTGTTATCAAACAATTTTTTATTTGCGTGAGTAAATACAAAATTACACAACAAAGTATAGCACGTTATCACAACATTACATTGTCTGAAAGCACTTTACAGCATCCCCACCCAAAGCCCCCAGTGAGTAAGCCATAGGCGACAGTGGCAAGGAAAAACTCCCTAGAAGGAAGAAACCTTGGGAGGCACCAGACTCAAAGGGGAAGCCCAAACCTCCAGGGGCCGGCAGGGAGAGTCAAAAACACACACACCAGATAACTGCAACAGGTTCTTCTACATATCCTATACAGGGGCATGGTACAGTGATGCAGTGGTTAAAACTGTTAACTCACACCTCTGGGGACATTCATCCATTTTCTGAAACCGCTTCTCCTGTTCAGCGTTGCTCCAGCTGACAGCTTTTGCAATTCATCTGTATCTGAATGAGGAAAAACAACATACAGGCAATACAATGGAGCTGTCAGTCACTCCTGGCACATGGAATACAGTTCTGCACTGACACCTCCGCAATGAACAATTGCATTATAGCATAGGAAACTAGTTAACTTTCACATAAAATTTAGATATAATCAAAACAGAAGCCTGGAACAATTTTAAATTTTACTAAATGGCAATATACTGATTTTAGTCACCAAACAAACTTTACAGGACTTGCTTCACTACTTTTATTCGTGTTTCTTACAATACATCTGCCCTCTCCTGGTCTGGTGGAATATCATTGCTGTAGGCAGCACCGAGCGAAACCACCCGCATCCGCAGTAGAATGCAACATGAAAGCGCACGCGGAAAAGTGAAATATCACCTAGACTTTGCGGCACAGGAAACTAGCCGACTTGCACATGAAATTTAAATTTAACCAACACAGCACCCCACAACAATGTTCACTTTATTTAAAAGAAATGAACTAATTTACTCACTAGCAAGCGCAATAATGTACTTAAACGCGGAAAAGTTAAATGTCAACTACACTTTGCGCATAAAATTTAAATATAATTAACATAGTAGCCCGGAACAAAATCACTTTATTTAAAAGCAATATACTGACTTTACTCATCAAACATATTTTAATATACATGCAAATTTGACAAATACTAAATAATAAGATAAATTATCCGATAAAATGGGAGCAGAATGGCAACCCACCTTGGTGCAGAAAACAAGTGAAGCCGCGTCTTTCAAACCGGCAGCGTCCCACGTGCCGAGGAGTCAAATGTAATCAAGCAACACGGCCCACACAATTAAATAATAACATCATAATAATTATAGCTCTTTTATAATTATTCTATACATTATTCTATAATTAGATGAACAGACTTTTATAAGTTAAGTTGTACACCGAGAACAGTATACAACAGCATAAGCATATAACCCTTAAAGGTTTATTAATTAAAAATAACACATTCATCCTGCTTAACATAAAACAATGACTTAAAGAGACTTAATTGTGAAATGAACGCTACTGTCCGAGGGTATTTATCTCCACAAATTGCTATGGAACATAATGTCTTAAATACTCAGATTTTCAGAATGACAGAATCTTAACATTTTAAATTTTGTTTTGCGATACCGATACGTAGTGATATTGGTATGTGGAACAACGTTAAACTGTAGTTAGATTAAGTGCGTATTCACAATTTACCCGTTTGCCTTTTATCGTGACTGAGCACGATCCCCCACCCCAGCTGGTCTGCACTCCCCACATTGCAATTAACGATCCAGACCTCAGCGCTTTTGTTACCGTGGGACTTTGTTGCGTTGAAGAAAACATTAAAATGAAGTCTGAGGAATGTTACATGACACAGCTAAAATGCAAAAACTCTCTCTGGTGTAATTCACTGCATAAAACCAATAGTCTTAAGTGTGGTGCCTTCTTCATAACACTCCCTGACTTTTGTATTCGTGACCATGAGATACGGTGGCCTTTTCTTCCTTCATTTGACTAGTGTTCCTCCCTTTCCTCCCAGCCTTGGTTGGTGGTTCAGGCAGCATCACCTTCTTTTAATAGACCCAGGTGTATCCATCCATCCATTTTCCAAACCACTAATCATACTGGGTCGTGGGGGGTCCGGAGCCTATCCCAGAAGCAATGGGCACGAGGCAGGGAACAACCCAGGATGGGGGGCCGGCCCATTGCAGGGCACACTCACACACCATTCACTCACACATGCACACCTAGGGGCAATTTAGCAACTCCAATTAGCCTCAGCATGTTTTTGGACTGTGGGGGGGAAACCGGAGTACCCGGAGAAAACCCCACGACGATATGGAGAGAACATGCAAACTCTGCACACATGTGACCCAGGCGGAGACTCGAACCCGGGTCCCAGAGGTGTGAGGCGACAGTGCTAACCACTGCACCACCATGCCGCCCCATTTATAATGATGTAAATTTAAAAAAATTATATATATATATATATATATATATATATATATATATATATATATATATATATATATATATATATATATATATATATCATTAAAAACAAAATATAATCCTGATTTAATGTATCCCTTCTGCTCTTAAAAAAAAGCACAATATGTCTGAAAGACAAATATGTCTATTACTCTACATGTTTTAATAATTTTGTTAATATTACCTAATTTGCTTATCTTTTTTTCTGTAATCACTCTGCATTAAAGCAATTTTTAAAACTAGCTGTGATACTGATGATTGTGTTGTTATTCTGACTGTTGTTGCCCTGGTGCCTTAGGATACGTCTGTCTAAACATAATTGAGAGGATGGATGCATTATTCTATGGAGGCCTCTGAAGAGAATAAATGATCCCAATATTATATTGAGAGAGATGGTTAAATCAGAGCTGGATAAGATTTTAACAACTCTGAGCTATTAGTTAAGTTCTTCCCAAACGAGCTTGATGGGCCGAATGGGCTCCTCTAATTTGTAAATTTCTTATGTTCTAAGATATACAGTACTGTGCAAAAGTCTTAGGCAGTCCAAAGAAATGTTTAAAGCTGTTTATCTGGGTAGCAAGTGTACTTTGGCTTAGAACAAATAACACAATTTAACATTAGAACGTGTAAATTAAGAGGAACACAATAAAAACTATTAATAATTTCTTCTCTTTTCTAAAAAGATACTGATATCTAGTCGGATGGCTAGATGAACACCGCTTCAGTTCCCAAACTTCTCCTCAGGGGCACCTCAGCCGTTCCATGATTTTGACAGATTGACTAGCTGTATGAGGTGTGCTAGTGGCCAAGTCAAAAAATACATGGCTGCACTGGACGGTCGCTACAAATACTAGGATGATGTTAGCAGAGGTTCTGAAATGGCTAAGCTGAGACACTTTGACAGGCATAATATCATAGTTTTACACCAACACGAGGACAATCTAAACATCGTTTTCTTTGCCTGCCTAAGATTTTTGCACAGTGCTGTACATGGAAGTCTCAATTCAACCCTATCCTTTCCTAAGTGCCATACTTCTGTTGAAAAAAGAAAATTACAGATTGGAAACCTTTTAATAAAGAAACTGTGATAGAAAATTCTTGATTATGCTAATCAGTAATCAATAATGGAATATAGATGATTATGCAAAATGCATTACCTAATCAGTAATTAACAATTGAGTTTACAATGTGTTGTTGATTTACACATAGTGGTTGAAACAATGTAATTTACTTGTCATTAATTGAATGTATCAAACAAGAATGCAAATCTGCTTAAGTAAGAAATTTCTATTTTCTATAGAGGAACTAACATGTTTGCCATATATTGCTTGTTCAGCAAGAGGCCCAGGTCAAAGCAAAGGCATGACCTGAGAAGTAAGCTGTTGCAGAAGATATTATAAAATGAATGCATGGTATTGGATAATATAAAATGTAGAAAAAGAGAACAACGAGTCCTAGAATAATATAGCAAAAGGAAAAGTCCCAAATAGATAGACTTGTTCTAAGCTGATAGGTGGACCTTGAAAACGTAGAAGAAACTGGTATCTCCAAATGGCCAAACTTTCTTTGAACTGCCTGGACCTTGAAAGGCAGAAGTAACTGGAACGTCCAAAAATCCGATTTGTCCTTGATTTGTCAGATGACTGTCGCATTTTAGGCCATAAAAGATGTATGCATTTGTTGCTCGGGGAGCAGAACACAAGACGCATGCTTGCTGAGTGTCTGTTCCCTGTGAGCTCATCAAATAATAAAGTTCTGTCAAACACTTAAACATCGGACTTCGAGAAATTTCTTCCACAAAACACTCTGTTCTCGTTAACAATTTTTCAGTTATAAATTCCATATTATACACTTTCTTTCCTCTTTCTTTCCATTGTACTGTCGTGGGTGGCTGGGGTTTTAGCCAGGAGATCGTTATCATCCTCCTGGCAATTACAAGAAGAACTCTCTGTAATACAACCTTATTTTCATGCACTATATTCTGTGGCATAATTCTTAGTATGAAACGAGCTGGTTCAAGTGGTAATTTTATGTTCAAACATTTTTTTTATCTCTTCCTGTATATTTTGCCAGTACTCTGACAGTTTTGGACAATCCCAAAAAATGTGGGTGTGGTCTCCTACCAGGTCACAACCCCTCCAATAAACCCCTGATTAGAGGTGTTGCCAAACGTAGAGGTGAGAAGGGGAGTCTTAAAGTATCTCATCTTAACTTTCCAATCAAATTCCCTCCATGTAGGACTGTTTGTTATTCTGTGTCCTTCTTTACATGAATGAGTCCAATCTTCATCGTTAATGATAGTATTCATCTCTAGTTCCCATTTCTCTTTATTAACACTGTTGACTCTTTTTGTAATATTTTATAAATATATGATATAATGTTCTTTTAACCAATCCTTTAATTGTTAATATAAACAATATATTTGTTGACTGTAGGTATCTAAAACAGTTGGGCACTGGGAGGCCACATTTGTTTCTAAGATGTTCGAAGGACATTAGATCTCCTCCATTACACAACTGATCCAACTGGTTAAACCCTTTTCTCCCCATGTCTTAAACCCTGTATCTAATTTAGATGGTAGAAAATCAACATCATGTGCAATTTTTATTTTTGATGAAGGGCGTCCCAGCCTCTCTCTCACTTTTCAGAGTGTTTCCTATCCAAATGTTATTGATTTTATTTACTTTCCATGTATCTTGATTAAAAATAATTGCTATGTGTCACGCTGGCTCTCCGGGGTTAAAGCGGGCGAGCAGGCGAGCGGGCAGGAAACAAGCGAGGTAGCCAGAACTCAGGGAAAATGGGGGATTTATTTAAGGGAACTGGGGAAGGAGACATCAGACACTGACTAACATCAATGACAGACAAGGGGTTAATGCAAAACAGGGACTTAAATACACGGAACAAGGCAGCAGGAAACAAGACACGACTGGGCACAATCAGGGAATCACACGTGGGTAATTAGGGGGCGTGGCACACACGAGGAGCGGACGGAGCGGGCGTCACACTATGTCAAGCGGCAAATTTGGGCAGATTGTTCTGTTCCCACCCACTGACCCTCCCTGTCCTGGGTTATCCATACCACTACTGACATAAGTTGGGCTGCCAAGTAATAATTTTTTAAATTAGGTAAGTCCAGACCCTCATTCTCTTTTGGGTTTAATAGTCTTTTCAGTTCAATCCTGGGTCTTTTGTTTTGCCAGGTAAATTTGGATAACCATTTATTGAGCGTTTTGAATGTGGATATAGGGACCCCTATGGGCAGGGACTGGAACATAAAGAGAAGCCTAGGTAGTATGTGTCATGATCCGGCTCGTCGGCTCCTCGTGTGCCCCCTGATTACCCGCGTGTGCTTCCCTGATTGTTTCCAGCCTTGTCTGATTACTTTGCTTAGTCTTGTCCTGTTTTAAGTCCTGGTCTTGCCAGTTACCCTTGTCTGTCATTGTGGATTGTTGTTAGTCCCTGTCAAATTTTCCCGAAACCTCGTCCACTTAATAAATCCCCTTTATTCCCCGTACCTTGCCTGCCTTGCCAGTTTCCGGCACGATCGCCGCTACAGATATTTCCTGATCGTGACAGTATGTTCATTCTAATGCTCTCCACTCTACCCAATAAGGATAGAGGGAGGATTTCCCATTTTTGGAGATAATTCTTTATTTCACATAGTAATTTACCATAATTAGTCTTGTATAAGTATGATATACCAGGATCCCTAGGTATCTAAAGCCATAACTGTGGAATCGAAACTTAATATTTGAGAGCTTTAATGCAAAAACATTCTCTGTAGTATAAGTGTGGGTAGGTTACTGTAAAATTTGGACGAATCTTAAACTTAAAGCAACAGTAAGGTGTAGCGATCAGGGAGTTCAGTATAGGACTAAACATGCAAGGGAAGAAGTAGATAATTAGTGAAACTTTTGACTGGACTGGAGATCTGAGGAGTCATCTAAAGATATATGACACAGCAGATATTTTTGTCTGCTTTTCAGATGGTTGACGTGACATATTTTCCGACGTGCGCTCTCTGTCCGCTGGTGGGAGTGTGCTCACCTGTCTGCATCGGGGCGGAAGTCCGCCATGCGCAATACAGAGAGCAGAGGAGAATAGTAAATGAGCGACCGTGTAGAGACAAAAATGACAAGCTTTTGTGTAAATAAGATAAATAGCATAAGGCTATTTAGTTTGTTTAAGAAAAGGACAACGTATAGACTTATTCTATAGGAAAAGTAACCTTAAGAACATAAGAAATTTACAAACGAGAGGAAGCCATCCGGCCCATCAAGCACTTTTGGGGAAAACGTACCTAACAGCTCAGAGTTGGTAAAATCTTATCTAGCTCTGATTTAAAGAAACCCAGGGTTTTAGCTTGCGCTACACTAGTAGGAAGACTATCCCATACTCTAACTACACGCTGTGTAAAGAAGTGCTTCCTGAAATTCGCTTTAAAATGTTCTCCCGCTAAATTCCACTTGTGGCCACGAGTTGTAGTATGTCATGTCACCGCCATCCAGACCCGTTAGAATCTTATATACCTGGATCATGCCCCAACTTAGTCTCCTTTGCTCGAGGCTGAACAGATTCAGCTCAACTAACCTGTCCTCATAAGACATTCCTCTAAGACCAGGAATCATTCTCGTAGCCCTACGTTGCAACTTTTCCAAGGCAGCAATGTCCTTCTTAAGGTATGGTGACCAAACATGCACAAAATATTCTAGGTGGGGTCTTACCAGGGAATTATATAATCGTAGCATCACTTCCTTTGACTTAAACTCCACACACCTAGAGTTGTAACCCAACATTCTATTTAACTTTTTTATTGCTTCCCCACACTGGCGAGAGTGGGACATGGAAGCATCAACATACACACTGAGATCTTTCTCATAATCAGCTACCTTTATTTCAGTGGAACCCGTAAAATATCTGTACTGTATATTTCTGCTATATTTCTGGATGTGGCAGTGTGTGAGGAGATGGAGACTCTGATAAAGTATCATAAGGCTAATAAGAACACAGCAAGGCGTAACAAGAAAAGGAGTGAGCAACTGGAGGTTCTGAGGTTATAGCAAAGGGAGAGGCCTGGAGAAAAGAGCAGAAAGTGATGAGAGAGTGATGAGTGAGAATCAGGCAGGAGTCAAAGGTAAAACAGAGCAGGAGGAATTACGACTTCCTCAGTATCAGGGACTGTATCTGTTAGTAGAAGGGCCACCTCTGATATTTAAGGGCCACTTTCCAGTAATAGAGGGCAAGATAAAGTTCAGAGGGGAAGAAACAGAAGGATGAAGAAAGTTGTTTATATGGGTACAGGGAAGTGAGCGACCTGCGGCGGCAGACCGTGAAGGAAGGACTGCGAGGGAGTGATATAATAATAGAAGGCCAGGCATGTGGGTTTAAGAAAAAGGGGAGTGATATAAAGGTGGGGTACGGAGCAAGTGGTAGGGCTGCAGAAGGGCTGATGCATCTGATGGACAGCCCTAACTCCCCATGTAGAGGATGGAGTCAGTTTCAGGAGAAGGAGATAGAAACGGATAGTGAGGAAGGAGTAGAGGAGGATAATGCAGATCATAGAACAGTGGGAAGCAGGAGGGCTGTGAGACCCCCGATAGGGACACTCTGATGCTCCCCCTGGTGGTGAAAGGAGCACAGACACAGTATGTGCCATGGGCAGAACAGTCCTGGCAGACGGAGCTTGAAAATGGATGAAAGTATTTGAGGAGGAAACTATGGGACGGCTCTTGGTGATGGGGGATATAAAAGCGGTTCAGGCTTGTGTCCTGGGGGTAGACGGAATGGAGAGAATGCTGGCAGTGGTGACAGGGACTCCGTGATTGAGTGTGGCTGAAATGAAGGTGGAGCCCGTAAAGGAGGGGGAGAGCCCAGCTGCCTATCTGCAAGCCCAAGAAAAGCGGTGGAGCAGTGAGGCAGAGCAGGACCTACAGGATTTGGTGTTCAGCGGTCTGTACCGGAGGGCTCTGCAGGACATGCTCCCGAAGCCAGTGAGAAGCAGGCTAAGGCAAGTGGTGGGACTTATTACTATTCCTGAGGAGCAGCTGATCCACGCTATTGACTTGTACAGAGAGGAGGAGGACTCTGCTGAAGAGCATGAGAGGGAGCTGACGAAGAAATTGAGTCAGTCACTGCCAAAAAAACAAGGCCACTAATTGGCCTCCGGTCCCTAATTAGAACAGAGTGAGTAGATACAATGGATGGGGGTTTCCTCAGAGGGCACCCATTTACTCACAAATTTGATGATCCTAGACCCCTGGGAGACTGGGAAACAGGCTGATTCAGCTGGTGTGCTGGAGCTGTGATCAGCATAGACACACCTGTCCAACCTGCATGTTCCAGAATCTTCTTTAGTAGATGTTCAGATAGGGGCCAAAAATGTAAATATGTCTAAACTAACATCAGAGCATATCCCAGTGAATTTGTTAGGCAGAGATGCTGTGTGTCAGCTGCAGATAGACATAAAATGTACGAAGGGGGAGTAGAGGTACTCAGTGGACAGTTCACCCTTCTGCAACAAAGGTTGTTGTCCAGCAGGGATAGTATAGCTTATACGGATTAGAAGAAGTTATTGGAAAGGTTTGGGAAATCCTAGAATAGTGGGGACCATTTATACAGGAACAATATAGCAATGTGCTAAATTGGAAATAGGATAAATACAGTTGTTAGTTGTGATGGGAGATTTCAGTGATCCTGGAGTGAGGGATGAGTGGGATCGGCTGATAGATCCGCTGCCTGACCGAGAGAAAGACGGGATGCGCATGACGGCAGACTGGATAATATTAGGCCCTGAGGGAGTAGCCATTCAGATACGGAGGATGGGAGTAGTGGGAGAATGGTACAACACACCAGAGGAGGAGCCCCCCTTAGCAGTGGCTTTTAATCAGCCCACGCTGGATCTGGGAGAAATGATGGGGCGAGCAAAGCAGGTGGTTTGGGTGCCGACAGAACATGGAGGAGTGCAGGCAGCAGCAGGAGAGAAGCTGGTAAGGAGTCAGTCGAGTGCAGAGAGTGTAGGAGATTTCAGAGGTTTGTGGTTGTGGAGCATGATAGGAGTGCAGTGTGAAGGGAAATAAAGGACAGAGGAATGTTGGCAGGAGATGGAAGTGCCTGAGGAGGTGTGGTTCCGCTTTGGAACCCCGCCCCTCCCATCTGTGGTCAACCTTCCCCTTCTCAGTCTCTTATTTCTGGCCAGACGCGAGATCTTCATGGTTTATGCAGCGTGCAAGCGTTTTTCCCCTCCTTGTGTTCCTGTCTTCCTGTGTACCGATCTCTGCTTCGCCTCCTTGGCTCCGAGTCATGCCTGGCGCGCTTACTGCCATCTACGATCAGCCGACCTGGATTACCGACAGCGTCTGCCGTTTCAGCCCTCTGACAGCCGACGCCGGACCCCCGGTTACATAGGATGGATGGATGGATTCGAGCTTGTATTTGAAATAGAAACATCGCAGCGGTTCTCAGGCAACAGCTGGACATATTTATTTTTCAGCTTGGAGTTGTCTGGCTTTAAACGATTACATTGAAGCAGAGGTACTTGTTTTTGGTAAAAGCAAGAAATATAAGTTTTGTGTGTCTGTACTCTGGTCTTTACTCCCTGCACACATTGATGGCACGGAAGGACAGTCACTGCAGTCACCTATTCTCACAGACTGACTTTCTCCTTTAAGTGCTGATAATGCAGAAGAAGATGGATCATTGGCTTGCTTGCTTAATAACCACAAGCACCCATATTACAGAATGAATGAGACTGAAGTGGATGGAAGGCCACATCATTCTGTCTGCAGTGAAAGAAATAATAGGAGTTGGAATTGATTATGATTATGGAGAAAATGGCTGGCTATGGTGAGAAAGCTGTGGAAATTTGTGCCAATTCACATCGGTGAGGGCATAAAGGGTAATTTCTTTCAGTATGGGACGAATTCGCATATTTGTGCGAGGAAGGTAACAAAAGTTCACTAAAGTACACAATATTAAATTTGAATGTCTTTAATTAAAATGTTATGTACAGTATAACACTGCACCTTTTAACACTTTGCATGTCTGGCAGTGAAGGTCACATTCAGTTTGCTGAATGTATTCTCTGTCTTAAATGGTCGGTCTATTTTTCCTTCTGCTGGATGATGTACCCAATTTTCTAATAAACAAAGAGTATAATGAACAAGTTGATGTTCTGTGTGTCTGATACCTGTACGTGTTTGGCAAAGCAGTATATAGTTACTGCCTACATTTTTGGCTGTGCATGTGTGATTTTGATGGGAATATTATATTTTTATATCTGTGTGTAGATTTTTTCAGCAATAATTGAGTTTATCCTTCTGTACAGTATTTAAGGTTTTGGTAATTCATGATTTATTTGTATTTGTGCAGTGTGCAGTTACCAGGTTATAAATAAACAAATAAATAAATGTGACATCAGAAGAGATGTACAATCACAGTAAAATGTGTGAAAGTAATGGAATGTGAAAATTGTTTGTGCGTATAAGTCTCCACATGTATAAAACGGTTGTATACCATAAGGAAAAGGAGCAATGGATGAATTACATAAAGTGCTTACTGTCCAAAACGAAAATGAGTCATGTTTGGCGTAACATAAATATTCAGAATTCAAGAATCATATGTCTTTGGAATCAAGAGAACTATCAGCTAACTTCACCAAGTCACCATATGGATGCAAAATCAAAGATTTCTGCCTGGCACTAAGCATGTATTCCTCTGTCACGTCACCGGTGGGAAGTAGGACCCAAATGCAAGCTGTAGGGCAGAATCCCCTTCGTGGGGAGTTTTATTGACCACCAGGTTTGGGCACAGAGACGCAAACAGACAAGGACAACTGGAGAAGATAGGACTGGGCACTTTACCAGACTAAGGAATGGGAAAACACAAGGAAGCTGATAGTGACTGACAGAAGGGGAGGAACATGGGGTGAGACTAATAGACACCAAGCGTGGCTCATCAGGGAGGAGAACTGGAGGGTAAGGTTGACTAAATGGGCAAGACATGACAGTAAACGCCCCCCTCCCAATCCTGTGCCCTCCGGGTACAAGGGCATCATTAAGGGGACACACAGACCAGGGCAAAACCAAGGACAACAGGGGAGACTAACCCCCAGGACACAACTCATGACAGGCCAGGTAATCCAACAGGGATGCTGACTATGGACCAAAAGACAGACAGTGGGTGTCAGTGGGTAAGTGGGAACAAAGGACACAGTAGAAGGAGACAAAAGGGAGGGATTGGGCATCAAAAGGACCAAAGACGACACAGGGACAGACAAGGCAGGACACAACCAGACAAGAGAGGCAAGCAACGGAACCAGTGCAACAATAATATGGCCAGGAGAGGGGAACCTAAAGCGGGAAGCAAGAGTGACTGGAGTGGGGGCTGGAACAGTGAAATCAGGCTAAGAGGTGAAACCAGGGAGAGCCACGGGGAAGCAAGACTACAGACCAAAGACTGAGGTATTAGGAGGGGCAAGACACTAGGTAGCATGGGAGGTAAAGTGAACAGTTCAGGGCCTCTGATGGGCTCCGGGGTGCCGCAGAAGGGTCACGGCCAGGGGGGCCTTTGGAATCCTGTCTGGGTCTGTAGAAGCTCTACTCGTCTGTGGCAGCCGAGGGAAGAACAGCATCGGTAGACGGCGAGGGGTTGGCAGAGTCGGAGGGTGTCGAGGGGCAGGCAGGACAGGAACTGGACCAAACCAGGGACCCTGCAAAACAAAAACACAGGCCAGTACCAGCGCCATGAGGAGACCGGAGGTGGTTCCTTTTGGGAACCATTGGATGGGATAACCTGAAAGACCATCTTGGACCAAGCCTGGATCAGGAGGCAGGTCTGGGTAGCATAACCTCGTTTTTTCCTCCTGGACCTCAGCCCACGACTGGATTTCCGTTGACCCTGCCGTTGTCGCGGCGATAGCCTCCTCGGCTGGGGAAACTTTGGCCACGGGGCTGACACCACGGAGTGGGACTCAGGGCAAGACCTGGAGGCTCCCACTCCATGTCCTCCGGGGGAATGTCCTCCAGGTCAGCCCCCTCTGGGCTGGCATTGTCCGGAGAGTCTGATGACAGGCTGGTGATGCCTTAATCCAGGCTGGCTGTGCCTTAATCCATACTAAATGTAATTAAACATAATGAAATTTAAAAGAATAAAATGGTAATTAGAGGAAAATTTAACGTGTAAGTTTTAAAAAATGGGCTTTTCCTTTTATCCAGATGTCTGCAAGCGCTGTGACTCTGTGATGAATGGTGACGTATGAGATCCTGAGACTGGGCGACGCTTCCAAGGATGGGTGGCAGGTGGCATTTCCCAGGAATTACAGGCTGGAGATGCCTGAGGAGCTCTCCTGGAGGGAAGACAGAAAGAGAAGAAGGGAACAAGCAGAGGCTGTGGGGAGAAAAAGACTGCAGAACCAGTTAAAGTTGTACAGCTGGATGGTACAAATGCCCTCAAGTCTTGGTCCACGAGGGTTCCTGTTTTTAATTTACAAAAAAACAATAAATTAATTTAAAATAAATCTTAAGGCTTATCATTTACATCTGTCTAGTAGTTAAAACACATACAATCGATTAACTTACCTGGTGATTTTGGAACTTCCGACTCCAAAGCAAAATAATACAGATTACAAGTAAATGCATCATTCTACTTGGGGAAAAGGGATAAATTAAATAAAGGGTTAACTTTGGAATCTAAATCAAAAACAGCAATATCATATCAAGGGTCTTCAATACCTTTTTCCTGTGTCTGCTCCCTTTACATGTAGATACTGATATAAACACGTACCTATAAAATATATTATGTTTAGTTTATAAGCTTATTTCATTATAACAAACAAGCACAATCCATAAGTGCACTAGGCCTAACACATGGTTCAGAAGCCTCCTACCCCACCTTACACCAGCCACATGGACACCATCTGTCCAACTGGGCAACCTCAGCGTCTTGTGCCTCCTGAAACGCCACCTCAGTTTCTTCTTCTTCCTCACATCCTTCTTCCTGAATGGTTTCCAGCCATGATCTGCCTCCTTGTGACACAATAGATCCCAAAGCATTCCCTCTACTTTTCTCTCCTTCTCCCTTAACCTCCTCCACATTCACTCCTACCTCACATCCATTCTCCTCACCTCCATTTACCATATGCATTCCATTCATACCAGCCTCCGCCCCCTCCATCTCACCATTGGACGCCCCTTTCTGATACCTCCACATTTTCCCAAGTAGCCCTTCCCAATCCCTCCTTATCCCCCCCAACCTGGACAGTGGGGGTGTCGCTCGTGAGCACTCCTCCACACTGTCTCCCCAGTCGATCACCTTGTCACACAGGTTCCAGGCATCCCAGTACTGGGTGTTGATCCAGGCAACCGCTGTCTGAATTTGCTTTCTGAGGAGTAAATGATAGATAGTTAACCAACTATTTACAGTGATAATTAAATGAATAAAGACCAGACAGATCTTCAACCATAAAAAAACAGTTGCTATAATTATTATAATCATGGGAGTAAATTTCATTTAACAGTAGGGGGGGACAATAAATATAACATTTCTCATAAGCAATTTTTGAAGGGGACACAAATAATACAGTCAAATTGTACTTATGAAGATTTGTCCTCACAGTGAAAAACATTACTTCTGTCATTACTATTGTAGCAGGGAGACTGTGTCATTATGCTTATTTTCAAAGTTTTTCTCAGGTTAAATGACAAAGCAGATTTTTCTTCAAAACTATTTATTGCATTTTTTGTTATGTTGTTTACGGTCAAGCCATCAACATACAATAAAATTTAAACATGACTATTATTGTGAAAAAGATATCACATAAGTAATGTTTTGCATCAAAATCAACAATTAAATAACCAATTTACAGTAACTGTTCTATGCAAAAAAAAAAAAAACATCTGCAATTTAAAGCAAACTTACATTAATGAATGGACACTAAACAAAAGTACCAAATGTGTTTTTCCTGGTATCACGGGGCCCCACAAACTCCTGGCATATGTTGTTTATGTTAAAGTTGTCCAGCTCATCTTTCTGCATATTCAGACTAACAGACTGTTAAGTCCATCGTGGCCCATAGTAGCCCTTAGCCACGTCTTTAGTCTGCGCAATGCACTGAAGCTCCTCTCAGCTTCACATGAGGACACTGGAACCACCAACAAAATTCTGACAAGGACCTCAATCTGGTTAAACAAGCCTGAAGGGCCAGTGCTTTGGACAGGATCTTAGTCCGTATTCAATAAGCCTTTAGGTGAAAGGAGGTGTAAGAATGAGGATCTTTCCCCTTTTTAAGCATGAGAAATATTAGCTTGGGCAAGAGGTTCAGGTTGTTGAACATGTCCAATAGGAGAGAGGACAACTGGGGCCATAACTTTTTATAGAACTCTGAAGGAAAGCCATCGGGTCTGGGACATTAACCACTTTGCGAAGCAGCCGCCATGGTGGTCAGTTCAGTTACAGTGAGAGTGATAGTGACATCTAAATCATTCACAGCCACACATTCCTATGAAGGAATGGCTAAATCCCTAAAGAAACTATTGAACTCTAGACAACAAGTGAGAGGAGAAAAGCTTGAATGCATTATTCATTTCTAGAGGATTTGCTCGTAATAATGAGACCTTGTTTGCATCAGTAGTTCAGCAGTATGTTGAGACACTAGAAATTCATATTCTGCTTGTATCGTTAGATGCTCCTTATAAACATCAGCAGATGGGGAGAAACATATCAATTGTCAAGATCTGCTTCACGCTGTGTTAAATATGCCATCTTCTCCTTCCACAGCTCTCTATCATTGCTTACATATCAGATAATCTGCCCACTAGTATCGGTCTGCAAGGTTTCCAGCGATATGGAAACAAATACATCTGGAGATTTATTTAAAGAAAGAAAATTGGCAATTTGTTGTGAAATAAAATCAACAACGAAAGCATCTGAGTGTTGAACCGTCAAGGACACCATGTTCTAACAAAATTTTCGAGGAGACTGGAGCATGATCTGAGAAAGCTATTTTATCATAGCTACTCAGATATTGAGCAAGAAGTCTCTTATCAACTGCTCTTATCGACAATAGATAAACTATAGTGAGATGTTGGATATTTAAGTTATTTAATTTGTATGTTGATATTTTTTGCAGTCTGATTGAAAGATAATTCATTGCAGCTCTGAAGATAATTCTAAAGGTTCTAAACAAAAATAAATAAAAGACATTCCTTCCTTTGTTAAAAGGTTCTAAACAAACTGAAAACAACCCATTTGTTGTTACAATCGTCCTTAGTAATTGCTCATCCTGAATATAATTGTTAAAATAAAAGCAATACAAGTCTTTATTCCACTTTGTCATTTTTAAAATTGAAATACTGTCAAACAGAGATTCTAACTATGAACAAAAAACATATAATTTTAAATTTGAATTAAGCATATTTGCAAAAAAAATGTACTGTATATGAAGAATCGTTTTGGAATCGGATCGTGGATCCCAGAATCGTAATTGGATCGGATCGCAAAGTACCTAAAGATTCCCACCCCTAAGTGACAGTCACATAATGTTGGTGGGCTTGAGAGGTCTGGTGTGCTGTACATTTTTCAGTGGCTTTCTTCCAATTTCTAAAGCCTGTACTAACGAAAGCGGCATCAGGTCTATGACCTAAAGAGGACTGGTTTGAAACACCTTTGCTGAAGTAAAAACATAACACCCCTTACACTGATGGACTGTAATTTAGCCATGGAAAGTCTTGATACGATTTCTCTTGAAATGTCAATGACTTCTTTGAAAACATTTGTTTTTCGATACACTGGGGAGGTAGTTGTGCAGGCACTGAGATCTAAACTAAAAACTGTGCTCCCTGTGCTGCTGCTGGCAATATCATCTCTTTGTTCTGCTGTCTCCGGCTCCCTCCCTGGTTCTGAATCTGCCCCTTCCTCTACTCTCACTGTCTCAGAACAGACTGACTCCTAAAGCAGAAATAATGCAGGAAAAGATGTTTTCCATACTCATAATACTCAACTTGTTTACATTACACTTGTTAAATTGACAGATCATACTGTAAATTGGTGAGCCTGTGATGTTCATCTACTGAACAGCCACAACTCAGAAAACATTAAAGAAATTGTTCATCCAAAAAAAAATTCTGTCCTTATCCCTTCAATAAAAGCACAACACACTTACCTGACACTGTACATCTGAATGACCCTGCTCTACCTGTCCCTCAATAATTTCTGTCTCCTTTGCCTGCGATTGATATTGTGACATTAGTAGTCATAAGTACCCATTCTTAAAGCCAAATTGCCATAATATGTGAACTTTTCGTTTCGTTACTTGGCGTTTAGGTGCACTGAAAAATGTTCCTATGTCCATTTTCCTTTTCTCTGTCATTTTACCTAGTCTATGACACTGCAAGGCAAGGCGAGTTTATGCTGTAGCACATTTCATACACAATGGTAATTCAAAGTGCTTTACACAAAGAAAGTAAAACTAACATAAAATAATCACAACAATAAAAACAAGGAATTAAAAAAAGTTTCAATTTGTATTTAAAATGAATTAAGACACTTAAGAACAGAATAGAAACTGATTATACAAAAAAATACAGTGGGGTCAGTTTGGACGTAGCACAGTGCTCATTTAGTAAATGCACAGCTAAACAATATGCTAACTGTGGCCGTTAATGTTAAGTTAATATTATGCCAGGTCGTCACAAATAAAACAATGCATTGGAAACTGCTTTGGCGCGTTAGTTGCAGTGCACTATGGAACAAGTTATTGTAAACAAGCGAACGTTAACTACACAAGTAATATTTTAGTCGCTAATATATCAAATTCATGGGAAATTACATCGGTAATCAGCTTTTTTGCCGAAACTAATTTATGAATGAGTATGCATTAACTACATTAAAGATAATCTCTTTATTTAAAGTGAATAAAATACCCTACTTACTGGAATTCAACGTTAATAGATCCGCAGCCACACACCTGACTCGTGTGTGTAGAGTAGGTGAGATGAACTGAGAAAGCAGGCAGCGGGCCAAACCACTGTGAGGAATGGGGGGGGACGCAACTGTTTCTAAATGCATTATTTGGGTTTGTTTTATTTTCTACTTACACAATTATTTTAGGTATACGTATATATATTTTTCATAATAGAGAGTGCGTTTTTTTAAATAATTTATTGGGGGGGGGACAACTCTCGGATGGGGGTGGGGGGGCATGTTCCCTCCGTCCCCTCCGCGATTTACGCCCATGATTATAATGAGTAATTGTGGGGTTTATTGCTTCCGTAGGATAAGCGGTTTGGAAAGTGGATGGATGGATGGATTATAATGAATAATTGTGGGGTTTATTGCTTTCAGGATAGGCTCCGGACACCCCGAGACCCAGTAAGATAAGCGGTTTGGAAAATGGAAATTGTGGGGTTTACAGAAAAAAAAAACTGTGCTGGCGATTATAACTAACATGGAATAGGAAACAACAGCGCTCCACAAGTGAAAACCCAGATGAATGCTACTGAGAACTGTGTTAACACTGATGAAACTAAGAGTATTTTTTAAATTCTGTGCAACATTGTTTTTTTAAAAATGCAATAGTCAGCTTGAAGCATTTACCTTATTACGAAAGCAATGCCCCAAATTACTTAAACATTTTAGGTAAACATTTTACCATCCATTACCGTAAGGGTTCCCAGCCCCCGGTCAGTGTACCGGTACAGTCCGCGCTCAGTGCTCAGGGGGGGGGGCGGGCTGTGCCTACCGTCCTGTTTATTACGGGTTCGCGCCGTATTAAAAAGAAAACTGTCTGTATTGTTTAGTGCCGGATTTCCGTTCGCATAGCCAATCTCCCACCATTCCGCATATTTTATCGTGGACACCCCGGCAAATTACACCGCCGTTTTAGGGATCAGTGACATTTTTTGAAGTTTGGGAAGATTTTACTAACCAAATAGCTGTCTATCATCATCACTTCGATATAAGAGCACCCCCAATAAAAATAAAGACCACAAGTTTTAATGACATTAAAAACATGCAATAATTTTATCGACATGTACTACATTAGTATAGTATAAAAGAGTAAATAATCAAAGTAGCATAATATAATTTGAAGAATAAAAGGAAATTTTGGAGAGCTAACAAACTGCTCAATTGAGCGCCATTTTCATTCGTAGAGTTTGCTGTGCTGCAAACGGTAAAGAATATTTACGTTGTTTCTATGGAAACTACTCCCACTGTCCGCTTAACATTAATGTAATAGTACGTACGTTGAAATTGGCTAATGAGTTGTATTACGCTACGTGCGTATTACGTCATAACTCTTGCGTAACGTCCATTTAACCGGGGAATGTCGAAGACGTGCTATGTAGTTCAGATGTAGAAAGTTCTACGTTTCTTTTAAATGTTAAAGAAAGTTTCATAAAAACAAATTGTATAGCGAATGTTCAGTACAATAGGAAGCGTTATTTTATTCAAGCAAATGGAGCTGAGGCATAATATTTAAAGGAATGTTATTCAAAGGTAATAAGCTTCCACCACACTGCAGCTTAAATACACGCGTAATGAGGCAAAATACCGCTTTCTTAAATTAATTACATGATACGTGAATGTCCTGCTTTGTCTTCCAATAAGATAAGCTCGGTGGCTATAAAAACTCATACATTTAGCTGATACAAATTAATTTTGTCCTTTGGAAAAAAAAGTAGCTGATTTTTGGCTTGTTGAGGCTTCTACATATGACAAACCACAAGATGGCACTGCCTGAGCAGGCTTTTAGAAATGTACTGGAGTGCCACTAGCAGGCAAGCAAGTTACTTTGCAAGTTCTAGAGCACAGCAATGGTGTTTGACATTCTGTTAGCTATATACGCAGGGATGGATATAACTGGTAAGCAAGTACGCATTCACCTTTAAAAGCGATATGTGCAGCAATCGGTTGTTGTAACAGTGTGAATTCGTACGTACTTTATGTGCATTTGCGGCGATATGACAAGAAATTACCGTGCATTTTAACCTTTAATTTTCCTTACTTCTTTATATTACGTTTTCTCTGCTTTATTTCAGTCAGTCTAACATATTGCGCCACAGCCTTCAACCCAAATTTTCATAGCAGACTTCAGTTAGGAGTACGCCTTAGTAATGATTAACCTGGGACTCACCAGGGAGGTGTAGGGGGATACTATTGTAAATTGCTTAGTTTTAACTATAACAGCCTTAATAATCCTATCAAACACTGTGAAATACTGCAATACCTTTATCACTGAAGGGCTTGTATGATGCTCTTTCAAGAAACTCATTTTAAACCATCAGACGACAGGTGTGGATGGGCAGATCACATCTATCATTCTACAGTCTTTCTGCTGTAGAGCAAGGGACGTAGCAATATTGTTGCATACATCTATTCCCTTTGTTCTTTGCATATCTGATGTGGATTCCCGATCCAAATGGGAGATCTGTCATAATTACTAGTTTATTGTTCATTACACCTGTACTATTGGTTAACGCATGTGCTCCTAATTGCGATGATATTTTCTTTAAGCGTCTGTTCTCACTGGTACCTGATACCTCTAAATATCACCTTATCTTGGGGAGTGATTTAAATTGTCGCTTTAATCCAAAATTAGATCATCCATCCCCCAAGATAGCTCTGCCTTCAAAATCTGTCGAAATGATAAATTCTTTTACCAAAGAATTTAATGTGTCAGGTGTTTTCACAATTCTTTAATCCCACTCGAAAAGAGTATAGTTTTTTTCTCTCAGATTCATCACACGTTTACCCAAATTGACTATTTCTTAGTTGATAAGACTTCTTGCTCAATATCTAAGTAGCTATGATAAAATAGCTTTCTCAGATCATGCTCCAGTCTCCTCGAAAATTTTGTTAGAACATGGTGTCCTTGACGGTTCAACACTCAGTTGCTTTCTTTGTTGATTTTATTTCACAACAAATTGCCAATTTTCTTTCTTTAAATAAATCTCCAGATGTATTTGTTTCCATATCGCTGGAAACCTTGCAGACTGATACCAGTGGGCAGATTATCTGATATGTAAGCAATAATAGAGAGCTGTGGAAGGAGAAGATGGCATATTTAACACAGCGTGAAGCAGATCTTGACAATTGATATGTTTCTCCCCATCTGCTGATGTTTATAAGGAGCACCTAACGATACAAGCAGAGTATGAATTTCTAGTGTCTCAACATACTGCTGAACTACTGATGCAAACAAGGTCTCATTATTACGAGCAAATCCTCTAGAAATGAATAATGCATTCAAGCTTTTCTCCTCTCACTTGTTGTCTAGAGTTCAATAGTTTCTTTAGGGATTTAGCCATTCCTTCATAGGAATGTGTGGCTGTGAATGATTTAGATGTCACTATCACTGTAACTGAACTGACCACCATGGCGGCTGCTTCGCAAAGTGGTTAATGTCCCAGACCCGATGGCTTTCCTTCAGAGTTCTATAAAAAGTTATGGCCCCAGTTGTCCTCTCTCCTATTGGACATGTTCAACAACCTGAACCTCTTGCCCAAGCTAATATTTCTCATGCTAAAAAAGGGGAAAGATCCTCATTCTTACACCTCCTTTCACCTAAAGGCTTATTGAATACGGACTAAGATCCTGTCCAAAGCACTGGCCCTTCAGGCTTGTTTGACCAGATTGAGGTCCTTGTCAGAATTTTGTTGGTGGTTCCAGTGTCCTCATGTGAAGCTGAGAGGAGCTTCAGTGCATTGCGCAGACTAAAAACATAGCTAAGGGCTACTATGGGTCAAGACAGACTTCACAGTCTATTAGTCTGCAATATGCAGAAAGACGAGCTGGACAACTTTAACATAAACAACATATGGTAAGAGTGTGGGGCCCAGTGATACCAGGAAAAACACATTTGGTACTTTTGTTTAGTGTCTATTCATTAATGTAAGTTTGCTTTAAATTGCAGATGTTTTTTTTTTTGCATAGAACAGTTACTGTAAATTGATTATTTAATTGTTGATTTTGATACAAAACATTACTTTTTTTATATCTTTTTCACAATAATAGTCATGTTTAAATTTTATTGAATGTTGATGGCTTGACCGTAAACAACATAACAAAAAATGCAATAAATAGTTTTGAAGAAAAATCTGCTTTGTCACTGAACCTGAGAAAAACTTTGAAAATAAGCATAATGACACAGTCTCCATGCTACAATAATAATGACAGAAGTAAAGTTTACGCCCATGATTATAATAATTATAGCAACTGTATTTTCTGTATGGTTGAAGATCTGTCTGGTCTTTATTCATTTAATTATCACTGTAAATATCTGGTTAACTATCTATCATTTACTCCTCAGAAAGCAAATTCAGACAGCGGTTGCCTGGATCAACACCCAGTACTGGGATGCCTGGAACCTGTGTGACAAGGTGATCGACTGGGGAGACAGTGTGGAGGAGTGCTCACGAGCGACACCCCCACTGTCCAGGTTGGGGGGGATAAGGAGGGATTGGGAAGGGCTACTTGGGAAAATGTGGAGGTATCAGAAAGGGGCGTCCAATGGTGAGATGGAGGGGGCGGAGGCTGGTATGAATGGAATGCATATGGTAAATGGAGGTGAGGAGAATGGATGTGAGGTAGGAGTGAATGTGGAGGAGGTTAAGGGAGAAGGAGAGAAAAGTAGAGGGAATGCTTTGGGATCTATTGTGTCACAAGGAGGCAGATCATGGCTGGAAACCATTCAGGAAGAAGGATGTGAGGAAGAAGAAGAAACTGAGGTGGCGTTTCAGGAGGCACAAGACGCTGAGGTTGCCCAGTTGGACAGATGGTGTCCATGTGGCTGGTGTAAGGTGGGGTAGGAGGCTTCTGAACCATGTGTTAGGCCTAGTGCACTTATGGATTGTGCTTGTTTGTTGTAATGAAATAAGCTTATAAACTAAACATAATATATTTTATAGGTACGTGTTTATATCAGTGTAAAAAGGGAAGGGGTTTCTCTATGACTTGGGTTGGTAGTAGCATTTGGGGGGTCAAGGAGTCAGATGTTAGTGGTTTATGGTAGTGTATTGTGTGTTGAAGTTTATTGAATTGGCGGACTACACATCCCATCATCCCCTGCGCACCACAAAATAATAGTCCATGCTTAGTGTGCTGTTTGGTTTATTTCTTTCTTTATTCAAGGCAATAACTTAGAGCTGTGAGGTACCCACTGTTCTAGTTTTATCCATCGGCCATGGTAAAGGGAGAACTTGGGTAAATCAGCAGAAGTCTCTCACCAACTTCCACCCCGGTTGCTGTTTCCTCTGGTCCCTCGGCATATGGGTTCCCTGCGGAAGCGCGCGCCGTCTGGGGAAGGTTCCCTTATAGCCCAGGGTGGAACAGGGGAAGGTGAAGGTTTGGCACAAAAGGGGGGGGGGAAATAGGTGAGAAAGGTTGTTTGTTCTTGCTTTTGTTGTGTGAGGTGGGATGTTCTGTGTGAAAGAGCAGGGGACGGTAATGCTTAAGGGCCAGCTATTATGATGTGTTCCATGTTAAATGTATGTGTTGTAATGTATGTTGTTAGTACATGAAACTCCAACTGGTTTCCCCTTGTCGTTGGGCTGTCCCAATTAGTTTAATGGGAAGCCGTATATAAGGGCAGGGGATTAGAGTAAAAAGGGTGGTTGGTGGTCTTTCTTTTGGTCTAATTGTTGTTTGTTTTTTATTTATTTATTTATTTTTGTTGTTTTTGTCATGCTGTGGCCTGTGTGGATTATAGGCATGTCAAGGCCAAGAGAGAGGGGTAACAGCTTGAGGTGAGGCTGGAAAGGCCCCATGAAATAAAGCTACCTTTGTTCTGAGGCCTACTGCGTTTGTGCCTGGTTTCTCCCCACTCGCATGCGGGGTTGTTTGCATTCCCTCAACTCAATAAGGCAGGGCCTGTCCAGCTCTTGCCTTTTTCACATTCAGTATCTACATGTAAAGGGAGCAGACACAGGAAAAAGGTATTGAAGACCCTTGATATGATATTGCTGTTTTTGTTTTAGATTCCAAAGTTAACCCTTTAATTTATCCCTTTTCCCCAAGTAGAACGCTGCATTTACTTTACATTTTGCTTTGGAGTCGGAAGTTCCAAAATCACCAGGTAAGTTAATCGATTGTATGTGTTTTAACTACTAGAAAGATGTTAATGATAAGCCTTAAGATTTATTAAAAATGTATTGTTTTTTTGTAAATTAAAAACGGGTACCCTCGTGGACCAAGACTTGAGGGCATTTGTACAATCCACCTGTACAACTTTAACTGGTTCTGCAGCCTTTTTCTCCCCACAGCCTCTGCTTGTTCCCTTCTTCTCTTTCTGTCTTCCCTCCAGGAGAGCTCCTCAGGCATCTCCTGCCTGTAATTCCTGGGAAATGCCACCTGCCACCCATCCTTGGAAGCGTCGCCCATTCTCAGGATCTCATGCGTCACCATTCATCACAGTCACAGCGCTTGCAGACATCTGGATAAAAGGAAAAGCCCATTTTTTTAAAACTTACACGTTAAATTTTCCTCTAATTACCATTTTATTCTTTTAAATTTCATTATGTTTAATTACATTTAGTATGGATTAAGGCACAGCCAGCCTGGATTAAGGCATCACCAGCCTGGCATCAGACTCTCCGGACAATGCCAGCCCAGAGGGGGCTGACCTGGAGGACATTCCCCCGGAGGACATGGAGTGGGAGCCTCCAGGTCTTGACCTGAGTCCCACTCCGTGGTGTCAGCCCCGTGGCCAAAGTTTCCCCAGCCGAGGAGGCTATCGCCGCGACAACGGCAGGGTCAACAGAAATCCAGTCGTGGGCTCAGCTCCGGGAGGAAAAAACGAGGGTATGCTACCCAGACCTGCCTCCTGATCCAGGCTTGGTCCATGATGGTCTTTCAGGGTATCCCATCCAATGGTTCCCAAAAGGAACCACCTCCGGTCTCCTTATGGCTCTGATACTGGCCTGTGCTTTTGTTTTGCAAGGTCCCTGGTTTGGTCCAGTTCCTGTCCTGCCTGCCCCTCGACACCCTCCGACTCTGCCAACCCCTCGCCGTCTACCGATGCTGTTCTTCCCTCGGCTGCCGCAGACGAGTAGAGCTTCTACAGACCCAGACAGGATTCCAAAGGCCCCCCTGGCCGTGACCCTTCTGCGGCACCCCGGAGCCCATCAGAGGCCCTGAACTGTTCACTTTACCTCCCATGCTACCTAGTGTCTTGCCCCTCCTAATACCTCAGTCTTTGGTCTGTAGTCTTGCTTCCCCGTGGCTCTCCCTGGTTTCACCTCTTAGCCTGATTTCACTGTTCCAGCCCCCACTCCAGTCACTCTTGCTTCCCGCTTTAGGTTCCCCTCTCCTGGCCATATTATTGTTGCACTGGTTCCGTTGCTTGCCTCTCTTGTCTGGTTGTGTCCTGCCTTGTCTGTCCCTGTGTCGTCTTTGGTCCTTTTGATGCCCAATCCCTCCCTTTTGTCTCCTTCTACTGTGTCCTTTGTTCCCACTTACCCACTGACACCCACTGTCTGTCTTTTGGTCCATAGTCAGCATCCCTGTTGGATTACCTGGCCTGTCATGAGTTGTGTCCTGGGGGTTAGTCTCCCCTGTTGTCCTTGGTTTTGCCCTGGTCTGTGTGTCCCCTTAATGATGCCCTTGTACCCGGAGGGCACAGGATTGGGAGGGGGGCGTTTACTGTCATGTCTTGCCCATTTAGTCAACCTTACCCTCCAGTTCTCCTCCCTGATGAGCCACGCTTGGTGTCTATTAGTCTCACCCCATGTTCCTCCCCTTCTGTCAGTCACTATCAGCTTCCTTGTGTTTTCCCATTCCTTAGTCTGGTAAAGTGCCCAGTCCTATCTTCTCCAGTTGTCCTTGTCTGTTTGCGTCTCTGTGCCCAAACCTGGTGGTCAATAAAACTCCCCACGAAGGGGATTCTGCCCTACAGCTTGCATTTGGGTCCTACTTCCCACCAGTGACGTGACAGAGGAATACATGCTTAGTGCCAGGCAGAAATCTTTGATTTTGCATCCATATGGTGACTTGGTGAAGTTAGCTGATAGTTCTCTTGATTCCAAAGACATATGATTCTTGAATTCTGAATATTTATGTTACGCCAAACATGACTCATTTTCGTTTTGGACAGTAAGCACTTTATGTAATTCATCCATTGCTCCTTTTCCTTATGGTATACAACCGTTTTATACATGTGGAGACTTATACGCACAAACAATTTTCACATTCCATTACTTTCACACATTTTACTGTGATTGTACATCTCTTCTGATGTCACATTTATTTATTTGTTTATTTATAACCTGGTAACTGCACACTGCACAAATACAAATAAATCATGAATTACCAAAACCTTAAATACTGTACAGAAGGATAAACTCAATTATTGCTGAAAAAATCTACACACAGATATAAAAATATAATATTCCCATCAAAATCACACATGCACAGCCAAAAATGTAGGCAGTAACTATATACTGCTTTGCCAAACACGTACAGGTATCAGACACACAGAACATCAACTTGTTCATTATACTCTTTGTTTATTAGAAAATTGGGTACATCATCCAGCAGAAGGAAAAATAGACCGACCATTTAAGACAGAGAATACATTCAGCAAACTGAATGTGACCTTCACTGCCAGACATGCAAAGTGTTAAAAGGTGCAGTGTTATACTGTACATAACATTTTAATTAAAGACATTCAAATTTAATATTGTGTACTTTAGTGAACTTTTGTTACCTTCCTCGCACAAATATGCGAATTCGTCCCATACTGAAAGAAATTACCCTTTATGCCCTCACCGATGTGAATTGGCACAAATTTCCACAGCTTTCTCACCATAGCCAGCCATTTTCTCCATAATCATAATCAATTCCAACTCCTATTATTTCTTTCACTGCAGACAGAATGATGTGGCCTTCCATCCACTTCAGTCTCATTCATTCTGTAATATGGGTGCTTGTGGTTATTAAGCAAGCAAGCCAATGATCCATCTTCTTCTGCATTATCAGCACTTAAAGGAGAAAGTCAGTCTGTGAGAATAGGTGACTGCAGTGACTGTCCTTCCGTGCCATCAATGTGTGCAGGGAGTAAAGACCAGAGTACAGACACACAAAACTTATATTTCTTGCTTTTACCAAAAACAAGTACCTCTGCTTCAATGTAATCGTTTAAAGCCAGACAACTCCAAGCTGAAAAATAAATATGTCCAGCTGTTGCCTGAGAACCGCTGCGATGTTTCTATTTCAAATACAAGCTCGAATCCATCCATCCATCCTATGTAACCGGGGGTCCGGCGTCGGCTGTCAGAGGGCTGAAACGGCAGACGCTGTCGGTAATCCAGGTCGGCTGATCGTAGATGGCAGTAAGCGCGCCAGGCATGACTCGGAGCCAAGGAGGCGAAGCAGAGATCGGTACACAGGAAGACAGGAACACAAGGAGGGGAAAAACGCTTGCACGCTGCATAAACCATGAAGATCTCGCGTCTGGCCAGAAATAAGAGACTGAGAAGGGGAAGGTTGACCACAGATGGGAGGGGCGGGGTTCCAAAGCGGAACCACACCTCCTCAGGCACTTCCATCTCCTGCCAACATTCCTCTGTCCTTTATTTCCCTTCACACTGCACTCCTATCATGCTCCACAACCACAAACCTCTGAAATCTCCTACACTCTCTGCACTCGACTGACTCCTTACCAGCTTCTCTCCTGCTGCTGCCTGCACTCCTCCATGTTCTGTCGGCACCCAAACCACCTGCTTTGCTCGCCCCATCATTTCTCCCAGATCCAGCGTGGGCTGATTAAAAGCCACTGCTAAGGGGGGCTCCTCCTCTGGTGTGTTGTACCATTCTCCCACTACTCCCATCCTCCGTATCTGAATGGCTACTCCCTCAGGGCCTAATATTATCCAGTCTGCCGTCATGTGCATCCCGTCTTTCTCTCGGTCAGGCAGCGGATCTATCAGCCGATCCCACTCATCCCTCACTCCAGGATCACTGAAATCTCCCATCACAACTAACAACTGTATTTATCCTATTTCCAATTTAGCACATTGCTATATTGTTCCTGTATAAATGGTCCCCACTATTCTAGGATTTCCCAAACCTTTCCAATAACTTCTTCTAATCCGTATAAGCTATACTATCCCTGCTGGACAACAACCTTTGTTGCAGAAGGGTGAACTGTCCACTGAGTACCTCTACTCCCCCTTCGTACATTTTATGTCTATCTGCAGCTGACACACAGCATCTCTGCCTAACAAATTCACTGGGATATGCTCTGATGTTAGTTTAGACATATTTACATTTTTGGCCCCTATCTGAACATCTACTAAAGAAGATTCTGGAACATGCAGGTTGGACAGGTGTGTCTATGCTGATCACAGCTCCAGCACACCAGCTGAATCAGCCTGTTTCCCAGTCTCCCAGGGGTCTAGGATCATCAAATTTGTGAGTAAATGGGTGCCCTCTGAGGAAACCCCCATCCATTGTATCTACTCACTCTGTTCTAATTAGGGACCGGAGGCCAATTAGTGGCCTTGTTTTTTTGGCAGTGACTGACTCAATTTCTTCGTCAGCTCCCTCTCATGCTCTTCAGCAGAGTCCTCCTCCTCTCTGTACAAGTCAATAGCGTGGATCAGCTGCTCCTCAGGAATAGTAATAAGTCCCACCACTTGCCTTAGCCTGCTTCTCACTGGCTTCGGGAGCGTGTCCTGCAGAGCCCTCCGGTACAGACCGCTGAACACCAAATCCTGTAGGTCCTGCTCTGCCTCACTGCTCCACCGCTTTTCTTGGGCTTGCAGATAGGCAGCTGGGCTCTCCCCCTCCTTTACGGGCTCCACCTTCATTTCAGCCACACTCAATCACGGAGTCCCTGTCACCACTGCCAGCATTCTCTCCATTCCGTCTACCCCCAGGACACAAGCCTGAACCGCTTTTATATCCCCCATCACCAAGAGCCGTCCCATAGTTTCCTCCTCAAATACTTTCATCCATTTTCAAGCTCCGTCTGCCAGGACTGTTCTGCCCATGGCACATACTGTGTCTGTGCTCCTTTCACCACCAGGGGGAGCATCAGAGTGTCCCTATCGGGGGTCTCACAGCCCTCCTGCTTCCCACTGTTCTATGATCTGCATTATCCTCCTCTACTCCTTCCTCACTATCCGTTTCTATCTCCTTCTCCTGAAACTGACTCCATCCTCTACATGGGGAGTTAGGGCTGTCCATCAGATGCATCAGCCCTTCTGCAGCCCTACCACTTGCTCCGTACCCCACCTTTATATCACTCCCCTTTTTCTTAAACCCACATGCCTGGCCTTCTATTATTATATCACTCCCTCGCAGTCCTTCCTTCACGGTCTGCCGCCGCAGGTCGCTCACTTCCCTGTACCCATATAAACAACTTTCTTCATCCTTCTGTTTCTTCCCCTCTGAACTTTATCTTGCCCTCTATTACTGGAAAGTGGCCCTTAAATATCAGAGGTGGCCCTTCTACTAACAGATACAGTCCCTGATACTGAGGAAGTCGTAATTCCTCCTGCTCTGTTTTACCTTTGACTCCTGCCTGATTCTCACTCATCACTCTCTCATCACTTTCTGCTCTTTTCTCCAGGCCTCTCCCTTTGCTATAACCTCAGAACCTCCAGTTGCTCACTCCTTTTCTTGTTACGCCTTGCTGTGTTCTTATTAGCCTTATGATACTTTATCAGAGTCTCCATCTCCTCACACACTGCCACATCCAGAAATATAGCAGAAATATACAGTACAGATATTTTACGGGTTCCACTGAAATAAAGGTAGCTGATTATGAGAAAGATCTCAGTGTGTATGTTGATGCTTCCATGTCCCACTCTCGCCAGTGTGGGGAAGCAATAAAAAAGTTAAATAGAATGTTGGGTTACAACTCTAGGTGTGTGGAGTTTAAGTCAAAGGAAGTGATGCTACGATTATATAATTCCCTGGTAAGACCCCACCTAGAATATTTTGTGCATGTTTGGTCACCATACCTTAAGAAGGACATTGCTGCCTTGGAAAAGTTGCAACGTAGGGCTACGAGAATGATTCCTGGTCTTAGAGGAATGTCTTATGAGGACAGGTTAGTTGAGCTGAATCTGTTCAGCCTCGAGCAAAGGAGACTAAGTTGGGGCATGATCCAGGTATATAAGATTCTAACAGGTCTGGATGGCGGTGACATGACATACTACAACTCGTGGCCACAAGTGGAATTTAGCGGGAGAACATTTTAAAGCGAATTTGAGGAAGCACTTCTTTACACAGCGTGTAGTTAGAGTATGGGATAGTCTTCCTACTAGTGTAGCGCAAGCTAAAACCCTGGGTTTCTTTAAATCAGAGCTAGATAAGATTTTACCAACTCTGAGCTGTTAGGTACGTTTTCCCCAAAAGTGCTTGATGGGCCGGATGGCTTCCTCTCGTTTGTAAATTTCTTATGTTCTTAAGGTTACTTTTCCTATAGAATAAGTCTATACGTTGTCCTTTTCTTAAACAAACTAAATAGCCTTATGCTATTTATCTTATTTACACAAAAGCTTGTCATTTTTGTCTCTACACGGTCGCTCATTTACTATTCTCCTCTGCTCTCTGTATTGCGCATGGCGGACTTCCGCCCCGATGCAGACAGGTGAGCACACTCCCACCAGCGGACAGAGAGCGCACGTCGGAAAATATGTCACGTCAACCATCTGAAAAGCAGACAAAAATATCTGCTGTGTCATATATCTTTAGATGACTCCTCAGATCTCCAGTCCAGTCAAAAGTTTCACTAATTATCTACTTCTTCCCTTGCATGTTTAGTCCTATACTGAACTCCCTGATCGCTACACCTTACTGTTGCTTTAAGTTTAAGATTCGTCCAAATTTTACAGTAACCTACCCACACTTATACTACAGAGAATGTTTTTGCATTAAAGCTCTCAAATATTAAGTTTCGATTCCACAGTTATGGCTTTAGATACCTAGGGATCCTGGTATATCATACTTATACAAGACTAATTATGGTAAATTACTATGTGAAATAAAGAATTATCTCCAAAGATGGGAAATCCTCCCTCTATCCTTATTGGGTAGAGTGGAGAGCATTAGAATGAACATACTGTCACGATCAGGAAATATCTGTAGCGGCGATCGTGCCGGAAACTGGCAAGGCAGGCAAGGTACGGGGAATAAAGGGGATTTATTAAGTGGACGAGGTTTCGGGAAAATTTGACAGGGACTAACAACAATCCACAATGACAGACAAGGGTAACTGGCAAGACCAGGACTTAAAACAGGACAAGACTAAGCAAAGTAATCAGACAAGGCTGGAAACAATCAGGGAAGCACACGCGGGTAATCAGGGGGCACACGAGGAGCCGACGAGCCGGATCATGACACATACTACCTAGGCTTCTCTTTATGTTCCAGTCCCTGCCCATAGGGGTCCCTATATCCACATTCAAAACGCTCAATAAATGGTTATCCAAATTTACCTGGCAAAACAAAAGACCCAGGATTGAACTGAAAAGACTATTAAACCCAAAAGAGAATGAGGGTCTGGACTTACCTAATTTAAAAAATTATTACTTGGCAGCCCAACTTATGTCAGTAGTGGTATGGATAACCCAGGACAGGGAGGGTCAGTGGGTGGGAACAGAACAATCTGCCCAAATTTGCCGCTTGACATAGTGTGACGCCCGCTCCGTCCGCTCCTCGTGTGTGCCACGCCCCCTAATTACCCACGTGTGATTCCCTGATTGTGCCCAGTCGTGTCTTGTTTCCTGCTGCCTTGTTCCGTGTATTTAAGTCCCTGTTTTGCATTAACCCCTTGTCTGTCATTGATGTTAGTCAGTGTCTGATGTCTCCTTCCCCAGTTCCCTTAAATAAATCCCCCATTTTCCCTGAGTTCTGGCTACCTCGCTTGTTTCCTGCTCGCCCGCTTTAACCCCGGAGAGCCAGCGTGACACATAGCAATTATTTTTAATCAAGATACATGGAAAGTAAATAAAATCAATAACATTTGGATAGGAAACACTCTGAAAAGTGAGAGAGAGGCTGGGACGCCCTTCATCAAAAATAAAAATTGCACATGATGTTGATTTTCTACCATCTAAATTAGATACAGGGTTTAAGACATTGGGAGAAAAGGGTTTAACCAGTTGGATCAGTTGTGTAATGGAGGAGATCTAATGTCCTTCGAACATCTTAGAAACAAATGTGGCCTCCCAGTGCCCAACTGTTTTAGATACCTACAGTCAACAAATATATTGTTTATATTAACAATTAAAGGATTGGTTAAAAGAACATTATATCATATATTTATAAAATATTACAAAAAGAGTCAACAGTGTTAATAAAGAGAAATGGGAACTAGAGATGAATACTATCATTAACGATGAAGATTGGACTCATTCATGTAAAGAAGGACACAGAATAACAAACAGTCCTACATGGAGGGAATTTGATTGGAAAGTTAAGATGAGATACTTTAAGACTCCCCTTCTCACCTCTACGTTTGGCAACACCTCTAATCAGGGGTTTATTGGAGGGGTTGTGACCTGGTAGGAGACCACACCCACATTTTTTGGGATTGTCCAAAACTGTCAGAGTACTGGCAAAATATACAGGAAGAGATAAAAAAAATGTTTGAACATAAAATTACCACTTGAACCAGCTCGTTTCATACTAAGAATTATGCCACAGAATATAGTGCATGAAAATAAGGTTGTATTACAGAGAGTTCTTCTTGTAATTGCCAGGAGGATGATAACGATCTCCTGGCTAAAACCCCAGACACCCACGACAGTACAATGGAAAGAAAGAGGAAAGAAAGTGTATAATATGGAATTTATAACTGAAAAATTGTTAACGAGAACAGAGTGTTTTGTGGAAGAAATTTCTCGAAGTCCGATGTTTAAGTGTTTGACAGAACTTTATTATTTGATGAGCTCACAGGGAACAGACACTCAGCAAGCATGCGTCTTGTGTTCTGCTCCCCGAGCAACAAATGCATACATCTTTTATGGCCTAAAATGCGACAGTCATCTGACAAATCAAGGACAAATCGGATTTTTGGACGTTCCAGTTACTTCTGCCTTTCAAGGTCCAGGCAGTTCAAAGAAAGTTTGGCCATTTGGAGATACCAGTTTCTTCTACGTTTTCAAGGTCCACCTATCAGCTTAGAACAAGTCTATCTATTTGGGACTTTTCCTTTTGCTATATTATTCTAGGACTCGTTGTTCTCTTTTTCTACATTTTATATTATCCAATACCATGCATTCATTTTATAATATCTTCTGCAACAGCTTACTTCTCAGGTCATGCCTTTGCTTTGACCTGGGCCTCTTGCTGAACAAGCAATATATGGCAAACATGTTAGTTCCTCTATAGAAAATAGAAATTTCTTACTTAAGCAGATTTGCATTCTTGTTTGATACATTCAATTAATGACAAGTAAATTACATTGTTTCAACCACTATGTGTAAATCAACAACACATTGTAAACTCAATTGTTAATTACTGATTAGGTAATGCATTTTGCATAATCATCTATATTCCATTATTGATTACTGATTAGCATAATCAAGAATTTTCTATCACAGTTTCTTTATTAAAAGGTTTCCAATCTGTAATTTTCTTTTTTCAACAGAAGTATGGCACTTAGGAAAGGATAGGGTTGAATTGAGACTTCCATGTACAGCACTGTGCAAAAATCTTAGGCAGGCAAAGAAAACGATGTTTAGATTGTCCTCGTGTTGGTGTAAAACTATGATATTATGCCTGTCAAAGTGTCTCAGCTTAGCCATTTCAGAACCTCTGCTAACATCATCCTAGTATTTGTAGCGACCGTCCAGTGCAGCCATGTATTTTTTGACTTGGCCACTAGCACACCTCATACAGCTAGTCAATCTGTCAAAATCATGGAACGGCTGAGGTGCCCCTGAGGAGAAGTTTGGGAACTGAAGCGGTGTTCATCTAGCCATCCGACTAGATATCAGTATCTTTTTAGAAAAGAGAAGAAATTATTAATAGTTTTTATTGTGTTCCTCTTAATTTACACGTTCTAATGTTAAATTGTGTTATTTGTTCTAAGCCAAAGTACACTTGCTACCCAGATAAACAGCTTTAAACATTTCTTTGGACTGCCTAAGACTTTTGCACAGTACTGTATATCTTAGAACATAAGAAATTTACAAATTAGAGGAGCCCATTCGGCCCATCAAGCTCGTTTGGGAAGAACTTAACTAATAGCTCAGAGTTGTTAAAATCTTATCCAGCTCTGATTTAACCATCTCTCTCAATATAATATTGGGATCATTTATTCTCTTCAGAGGCCTCCATAGAATAATGCATCCATCCTCTCAATTATGTTTAGACAGACGTATCCTAAGGCACCAGGGCAACAACAGTCAGAATAACAACAGAATCATCAGTATCACAGCTAGTTTTAAAAATTGCTTTAATGCAGAGTGATTACAGAAAAAAAGATAAGCAAATTAGGTAATATTAACAAAATTATTAAAACATGTAGAGTAATAGACATATTTGTCTTTCAGACATATTGTGCTTTTTTTTAAGAGCAGAAGGGATACATTAAATCAGGATTATATTTTGTTTTTAATGATATATATATATATATATATATATATATATATATATATATATATATATATATATATATATATATATATATATATTATATTTTTTAAATTTACATCATTATAAATGGGGCGGCATGGTGGTGCAGTGGTTAGCACTGTCGCCTCACACCTCTGGGACCCGGGTTCGAGTCTCCGCCTGGGTCACATGTGTGCAGAGTTTGCATGTTCTCTCCATATCGTCGTGGGGTTTTCTCCGGGTACTCCGGTTTCCCCCCCACAGTCCAAAAACATGCTGAGGCTAATTGGAGTTGCTAAATTGCCCCTAGGTGTGCATGTGTGAGTGAATGGTGTGTGAGTGTGCCCTGCAATGGGCTGGCCCCCCATCCTGGGTTGTTCCCTGCCTCGTGCCCATTGCTTCTGGGATAGGCTCTGGACCCCCCACGACCCAGTATGATTAGTGGTTTGGAAAATGGATGGATGGATACACCTGGGTCTATTAAAAGAAGGTGATGCTGCCTGAACCACCAACCAAGGCTGGGAGGAAAGGGAGGAACACTAGTCAAATGAAGGAAGAAAAGGCCACCGTATCTCATGGTCACGAATACAAAAGTCAGGGAGTGTTATGAAGAAGGCGCCACACTTAAGACTATTGGTTTTATGCAGTGAATTACACCAGAGAGAGTTTTTGCATTTTAGCTGTGTCATGTAACATTCCTCAGACTTCATTTTAATGTTTTCTTCAACGCAACAAAGTCCCACGGTAACAAAAGCGCTGAGGTCTGGATCGTTAATTGCAATGTGGGGAGTGCAGACCAGCTGGGGTGGGGGATCGTGCTCAGTCACGATAAAAGGCAAACGGGTAAATTGTGAATACGCACTTAATCTAACTACAGTTTAACGTTGTTCCACATACCAATATCACTACGTATCGGTATCGCAAAACAAAATTTAAAATGTTAAGATTCTGTCATTCTGAAAATCTGAGTATTTAAGACATTATGTTCCATAGCAATTTGTGGAGATAAATACCCTCGGACAGTAGCGTTCATTTCACAATTAAGTCTCTTTAAGTCATTGTTTTATGTTAAGCAGGATGAATGTGTTATTTTTAATTAATAAACCTTTAAGGGTTATATGCTTATGCTGTTGTATACTGTTCTCGGTGTACAACTTAACTTATAAAAGTCTGTTCATCTAATTATAGAATAATGTATAGAATAATTATAAAAGAGCTATAATTATTATGATGTTATTATTTAATTGTGTGGGCCGTGTTGCTTGATTACATTTGACTCCTCGGCACGTGGGACGCTGCCGGTTTGAAAGACGCGGCTTCACTTGTTTTCTGCACCAAGGTGGGTTGCCATTCTGCTCCCATTTTATCGGATAATTTATCTTATTATTTAGTATTTGTCAAATTTGCATGTATATTAAAATATGTTTGATGAGTAAAGTCAGTATATTGCTTTTAAATAAAGTGATTTTGTTCCGGGCTACTATGTTAATTATATTTAAATTTTATGCGCAAAGTGTAGTTGACATTTAACTTTTCCGCGTTTAAGTACATTATTGCGCTTGCTAGTGAGTAAATTAGTTCATTTCTTTTAAATAAAGTGAACATTGTTGTGGGGTGCTGTGTTGGTTAAATTTAAATTTCATGTGCAAGTCGGCTAGTTTCCTGTGCCGCAAAGTCTAGGTGATATTTCACTTTTCCGCGTGCGCTTTCATGTTGCATTCTACTGCGGATGCGGGTGGTTTCGCTCGGTGCTGCCTACAGCAATGATATTCCACCAGACCAGGAGAGGGCAGATGTATTGTAAGAAACACGAATAAAAGTAGTGAAGCAAGTCCTGTAAAGTTTGTTTGGTGACTAAAATCAGTATATTGCCATTTAGTAAAATTTAAAATTGTTCCAGGCTTCTGTTTTGATTATATCTAAATTTTATGTGAAAGTTAACTAGTTTCCTATGCTATAATGCAATTGTTCATTGCGGAGGTGTCAGTGCAGAACTGTATTCCATGTGCCAGGAGTGACTGACAGCTCCATTGTATTGCCTGTATGTTGTTTTTCCTCATTCAGATACAGATGAATTGCTTAAGCTGTCAGCTGGAGCAACGCTGAACAGGAGAAGCGGTTTCAGAAAATGGATGAATGTCCCCAGAGGTGTGAGTTAACAGTTTTAACCACTGCATCACTGTACCATGCCCCTGTATAGGATATGTAGAAGAACCTGTTGCAGTTATCTGGTGTGTGTGTTTTTGACTCTCCCTGCCGGCCCCTGGAGGTTTGGGCTTCCCCTTTGAGTCTGGTGCCTCCCAAGGTTTCTTCCTTCTAGGGAGTTTTTCCTTGCCACTGTCGCCTATGGCTTACTCACTGGGGGCTTTGGGTGGGGATGCTGTAAAGTGCTTTCAGACAATGTAATGTTGTGATAACGTGCTATACTTTGTTGTGTAATTTTGTATTTACTCACGCAAATAAAAAATTGTTTGATAACAAAAAACACTTGTTTCATTCTTTTTCCCTGCGAACATATCAGTCACTTCCCTCCTGCTCCTGCATTCAAAAATGAAAGTTTGTCCTGCACTGCACTTTATTGCCGTGGGTTCCACAGGAATGCAGACCTCTACTTTGGTGTAATCCTGCTGCTGTTGTAGATGGTCTGCTCGCACGCTTTCACATTGTGCACAAGCAGATTTTTTGTATCTCTGCAGAGAAGCATTCTTTTCTTCTGCCTGGCAAATCCATCATTATAATAGCAATCCACCTAGCGCCCCTAGCTCTTAAAGAAAATGTTTGAAAAAATTAGTTTATAGCATGTTTACACCATAAAAACAGCAGTGACTGAGTACACCCTTGTGGACCAGGCGCCTGGCTTTGACTATTTTTCTGCCATTAAACTAGCAAACGTGGGTTGGCCATGACGTAAAATAACTTGTGCCTTTAAATTAAAAAAAAAAGTCCTGTGTGTTGTAAAGTGAGGTATGAAACAGATACCAGGCCGCTTCAGTGAGGGTCAGCGTAAGTTTTATTAATGTGATTTTGCGGTTTAAACTGTTTCATTGGAATCAATCCAACCAGCAGCATGAAGACTGCAAGCCAAAGAAGTGGGACGATGCCTGAGAAGAACAACTCAGTCAATCCTCACGTCTCCTCTCTCCTCAGGCGATTGATGGACTCTGAGCATGAGACATGTACAAAAGATGAGGACTCTTCTCCACTATTCAAATGGAAATTGTTCTTAATCTTTTATTTATACCTTTTGCTTATACCGTAAGATTTAGGAACACACTGAAAAAGATCAACTTTAATACATTTGAAGGTTGAAGTTATTGGAATTTGTAACGGCTGATTTGGTGGAATATGATTTTGGACAGAACTGTCAAAAAATGTGGAATGAAAATGCAGTTTAATGGTTGAATCCGTGGCTTGCCTAACTTGTTATAAATTGCACACACATCCAGCATTAAAGTGACAGGGAGGTATTAGACCAGAGTTGTTGCATTACATTAACACAGACCAGCAAAAAATATAACATTATTCTAACAATGTAATGTTGTTCTGAATAGATTTCTATGTCCAGTCCTGATTTCAAATTGGGCCTTTAAGCCTAGAATATGGTCAGTTTTAAAAATACTTGACTTTGTTGCAACTCTGACTAAGTTGAATTCCATCAAGTGGTTAACGGGTGTGAAGATTATCCTGAAATTTTCAAGTTAATGTCATTCCAGTTAATGTGAGTTTGTTCTGTGTGGGTCTCTGTCTCAGGCTGTCATTTTCGTCTTAGTCTCATTTAAACCACTTAACAATATGCATAGATTGCATAGCTGCAAATGTAAAATACAAAAATTAACTTGGAAAGCATTCTACAACAACATTCAGTATTGTGGAGTATTAATAGCATTTATTGCCAATTCCAGTTGCTAGGTAACTTCTATATTTTGAATAGAATACAATATAATATTTTAAACTAGATTACAGTTAATTGTTATTTTTCTGTTTAAAAAAGACAATTGCTGTAATTTACATAGGACAAAACCTGTAAAAGACATTTTGTAATTATTTTCTAAATGAAATGAAGATGCTTTGTTACTCCCCTTGGGGAAATTCTCTTTTCACCTACCCCATCTTGCTCTACTTGACACACGGGCACAGACAAAGGTAACAGCAAACCTGGCAGCAAAGGGCAGCCACCTGTAGGGACACCCATGGAGCTGGGGGTTTTACAGTGATTAACAGCAATTTTGCAATACTTTTCTGGCAGCTTTTTTTTTGCTAGGAATTTACAGTAAATTCCACAGTCAGTTCTACACTAGAAGAGACATCATTCCTAAGCGCAGCATGGACTGCTTCCGGACACAGTATCTAATGCGACTTCCAGAGTCACTTGAGTAAGCTGGAGATGATTCATCCCCGGGAAAGAGAGCCTGCAGTAGGCAGTCTACCAAAAGAGGGCCTTTCCTGTTCCCTTGGTAAATTAGAACACCAGTGGAGAGAGCTCTCCTGTTGCAGTTTCACAGAGATGAACAACATGGAGAACTTTGGATTGAGGTTTTGCAGTAAGAGGGTGCTGAAGGAAAAAGGAGTTTCAAAGACATTGGACTGCCTGTACTGCCGATTTTGTCTCTGCCCATTTCAGATGTCCAGATGTTTACTAATGTGACATTCCTTAAATACAACCACCGAAACAGAACGGTTCTCAATTTGTTGCCAAGTTTGGTAGATGTACAACTTGGACTGCAAAGAGATGGACTGACGCAGAGGCGGAGCTGTGGATAGGCCTGGGTGGGATTGACAGCTGGACCTACCCAGTCAGATTAATGAAATGACATTTTTTATATATAAATTACCGGCTTCTAACTCTGTTCCTATACATCACTGTTGTTACTGTGGCAAGTACGACAGAATGTGTGAGCTCCCTCTAGTGGTGCTCTAGGTAGAACACCACAGTCGTGAGTGTATTATTGTTGCAGTCACCATGTTGTAAATATATAAGCCAATTTAAGAAAATTTGGGGTAATGAGCTTCATTCAGACCCTCCCAAATTTAATACAAGTCCATCCATCAGCCACTTTACCGGATTTCAATGCTGCAGGAGGATGCTCACATGAAAAAAATAAGACTAATTCATTTCTTTATCCAAAACTATTTCTTTCCTCATTCATTAAAACGAAAAGAGCTTTAACTTGTGCATGCATTGCTTCATTTTAAGCAGCATTATGGAGTGTCGTTGAACATAAATTTTTCTATGAAGGGTCTGATTTTCTGCATCTTTTACTCCTGGTTTGGGCTATAAAATTGGAAGGAGTTGCCAAACCTGACTGTGCAGGGTCTGCGCTGTTCTCATCTGTGGACAGTGTGTGGGTTTGTGGGTCAGGCATAAATTTGGGGGGGGGGCTCCCTCTAGCATTAAAATAGGGAGATATCCACTAAAATAATTCTTCATATTCAAAAAAGTACAGATAAAATGAATCAATCTCAACAGTTCATTTAAAGTGTTTTCACCCCAAGCACACCTATCCTTACTGAAAATGGTTTAGTCTAAAGTCCTGCTCTGGGGTACGTTTCCTATATCATAATGCACATTGGCAAAAGACAAATATATGTCAGGAAAATATATAGCAAGAGATCAAAGAAAATTGATACATTCTGTGGGCCATGTCTGCTGCCGCATGGCAGAGGGTGTGAGGGGGAAGTGCAGGGACGATGTCAGCATCACCAAAAGGAGGGCTACAGCTCTTTGGAGGGAGCCGGTGAGGAGAGCTGGGGGGAGCCAGTCTGCATCCTCTCACTCCTGGGGAGGACCGAGTATTGGCCATCCTAGATCTGAGAGGCACTTGAGGGAATCCCGGGGTGCATAAATCTCTGTAGTCTACCCACCTCCAAGACATCTATGCTTTCTACTCCCCAGCCACTTCCTCTTGGCCCACCAACATTTGGCCCCCTGTAGTGTGATCACCAGGGTTCCTCAATATGTGGCACCTCCACACCTGGCTCCTCTACATCAGCCATCCCTTGTCTGGGCCCCTCTACAGCAGGCCCCCTCTGACGTGGCCCTCAGTCCCTCAGGGCGACACTGTCCCCTGAGTCCCCAGAATCCCTTTCAGTCTGGGAGATCACCTAACCCACCCATCCTGCTGCCTAATGCCGGTGTCGTGCTGTAAACTGTCCTCCTGCCACGGAATGTAATCTCTCATTTTAAAGGCAATGTCGCTTCGCTTCTCCTGCGCGGCAGCAGCGTCCGCTCGCTGTAACATCGGTAGTCTTGTTTAAGCAGACTAAAAACTCACATTTCTTGTTTATTATGATATTTTACAGTCAAAGTTAAGATTAACATCCTCCTGTAATACGTCGCAAATGTGACACTTACTACTATTTCATTTAAACGCGACAATAATGCATTTCTTTTCGACGCTCGTTCATGCAAATACAGTCGCCTTCAGTCTCAAGAAGCGATTCATCTACTTGAGTAATATTTTTAATACTTTGTTGAATTAATTCTGCCTCAATTTCTTTGCTATTCTGTCTTCTTTTCATAACTATAATGCGGCGATTAGCTTCATACTGGGCACCGACACACCTGGAAATGACGTAACATTGAACCAAATGCCAAAAGTAATCAGAAGTCAGCAGCCTGCCCAGAACGCACAGATAACAAGCTACACTGCAAGTCATCCAGCCACGACGTCACCCAGCCACTCGTCTACCATCTAAAATACAGATAAATTACATGTGCTCCGTATTTCTGCAGATGACATTATTTTGAACTGGACCATAAAGAAAATATTCTTGGCCTGGAGGGAGGAGTGCTGGGCTATTTTATAGGAGGCTACTCTTTCTTAATAACCCCATTTTTAATTCTGAACAATAAGCTTAATAGGATGGGGCGACATGCTGGTGCAGTGGTTAGCACTGTTGCCTCACACCTCTGCGACCCGGGTTCAAGTCTCCGCCTGGGTCAGATGTGTGTGGAGTTTGCATGTTCTCCCCATGTCGTCGTGCGGTTTCCTCTGGGTTTTCCGGTTCTCCCCCACAGTCTAAAAACATGCTGAGACTAATTGGAGTTGCTAAATTGCCCGTAAGTGTGCATGTGTGAGTGAATGGTGTGTGAGTGTGCCCTGCAATGGGCTTGACCCCATTCAGGGTTGTTCCCTGCCTCGTGCCCATTGCTTCTGGGATGGGCTCCCGACCCCCGTGACCCAGAAGGATAAGAGGTTTGGAAAACGGATAAAACTGAAGAGCGATTTAAAATAGGTGATTGTCCAGTAAGAGGATTTAACTTTAGCTACAGTGTTTTTTGTTATACAGGTATATTTTGTTTTACAAAAACAACATTTACTTCTACACTATACGGTCAATTAAAGTACCTTCTGCATCCTGGAGATGGTCATTACCTTCTGGAGAGTCTATTTCCTCAGCAACTCTCTTGTTGCTACCTTCTGGAGACAGATGAATGCTGAAAAGATCTTCCATCTGGTCAGCAGTAATTGTGATTGGCTCAAAGCAGAACAGGTGGCGCAGAATGTAGACAGTGTTTATAACTCACTTATTAATTATCAATGTGTTACTGGTTACTTTATTAGTTTATATTCAAAGAAATAATAGCAACTTGATCCATGTTGGTCAAAGGATAAAATTCTGATCCTAACTAACGTACATGTAAACAGAACACAGAATACCTCTGAAATGGACCCTGACCCCTGTGGATGACCTGAAACGTGACAATGTCATGTTCCAGCAGATTCCCGTCTCTTATTGACCGGATAGGCCTCAGACAACCTGCATTGGCCATGAAGTCAAGCAGAGGTGTCTTTCACTTCTCAAGGTCCTCCAGAGTTGTACTTTCAGGTACCTGCCATCAAAATGGACTGTTATTGAGGCTACTTGAATTATAACTTTTTAGTAAGAACCCACACACCCATATCATGTTTGAAGCCTTTCAATTGCAGCATTAAAATTAGGCAGCATTCGGCAGGTAAAGGAGCAATATTTGCTGGCAGGCACATGGGACGATTAATCTGCGCAGTAGGGACAACATGAAGAGAGGAAAATTTGCTGTAAAAAAACTCAATTTGTTCGCCATAATATCTTGCTGACCTCCTTCCCAGGGCTTAAACTGCCCACAATGCTTTTCCACCCTCTATGCATATTTAGTATTTCCCTGATATATCAGACGCTGATATGGGCAGTACGGTATGCGCTCCGTCTGGTTAGATGTGGGCCTGCACTTTCTTAGGGGCCTGCCCCTCCTGACACAGACTCTTCCAGAATCTCATACTCCTCTCCATTTCCCATTCTTCACACTGTTTATTAGTGTATGGGAACGGGACAACCCTAACTGAAGGGTCAGGACTTGCACACAACACACACCCCTCCTGCCCTAATGAAGTGGCGGTATACTTAGCCCATTTATACCACCAATTTCCAAGTGTACGTTTTGCTAACCCATACAGGTCTACTTCATCCTGGGCATCCTTCTAAAATTTGCTCACTCTCCTCACTCCCATATCTCCCCCCATTTCTCTCCGCTTTCGCTCACTGTAATCTGAGAGGTTATTCAGCATCAAAGGACCAGGCTGAGTCAGTGAAGTCAGTTGTCCTGTGCTCACCTGACCTGTGGTCCTGCTGTGCACCCAGACCTGAAGGGCCTGATAAATCATTAGCATCACTAACATCGTTGCTGTCAGCCGTACCAGAACCCACAGCTTTGTGTCCTGTCTGGAGTGGCTGGTCTGCTTGCGATGCTCCCTCTTGGCCCTCACTCTGCTCTGATCCTGAAACTGACTCCACCCCAAGCTGTGGAGCTCCTCTGGGAGCTCCATCAGGGCCATCTGAGTCAAGGGCAACTGCATCCTCTGTGTAGTTTTCAGTGACTCTGTCTTTCGTGCGGTACTCTAGTGCAGTGGTTCAAATGGTACCACGTATTACTCCCTTCTACCTGCACCGCTGTTGCTGTGGCTCGTGTCACCTTGAAGGGTCCCTTTCGTCGGGGCTCGTGCCACTTTCACCAGAACACTCGCAGGTAGACTTTATCTCCGTGAAAGATGACTGGCTCCTCCTGGTCTGTGTCTTCTTTCTGTGCTTTCTCCTTTTCCTGTTTGGAAATAGTTTTGTGTATTTTGGTTAAAGTCCTCATGTACAACTTTAATTCATCCCCCAGCTGATCTAGGCTGGGTCCCTTATACGCCCCCTCAAGTCGATCCAGGCATAGGTCTCCCAGTCAGCATTTCATGCGGAGACAAATGCATCACCTGTGCGTTTCCATCCGATATGCCATCAAGGCTGTTGACAGGGCATCCACCCAGTTCATTTTCATGGTGGCGCAAATCTTATTCAGCTTCTGCTTAAGTGTGCCATTCACTCTCTCCACCATACCCTGCAACTGAGGGTGATACACATGTGGTAGAAAAATTTAGAATATAATACTTAGAATAAAAGTCGGACCTCTCAGTTTGATGAGGTAAAGGAAAATCTCTTTTATTTCAGCAACTCAGCAAAGCGCTCTCATCACACTCTGGCATTCGGTACCAAGATCTTTTTTAGCTCTCCGAGCAACCAGTTGATATACCATAACTCCCACTTCACAGTAAGGGTGTCTAAATCCTGATTGGTCACAACACACCAATGAACCAAGCTTAAACGTATAACAAACACAATTTTCGAATTCTATTGGTTCACCTTGGTGGCAAGGTAAAGTCCACCCATTCTACTCAGTCTACCAGAACATGTCTCGACTGCTAGGCTCCTACTGGAGATATGAATATAGATATTGATTACATGACATTGAATCACTGTAAATACTCAGTTGTCCTTTGATTAATGATTAACGTATTGACGTATTGTCATTGAATCACTGCCAATACATGGTTAACATATGATTTGTATGATTAACAATTACTTATACATTTGCACTACCGCATAGCTTGCTATATATTGTTTGCCACAACTATTCTATAAAGCTATAACTCGCTGTGCACCAGTTGGGGCAGCTTCGAATCTCTCCCTGCAGGTGGTTTCTCCCCCCCCTTTGTTCCGCTGTCTGCCTCTCCAAGGCCCGAGCTTTCCTCAGGGTCTGCGGAACTTACTGCAGGCAGCTATCTCGAAGCGAGGTCACACAGTATTCAAAACAATCTCTTCTTGCCTAAGGCCTAAAGACACACACAGTCCCAATATGCCAACCTCCCGGGCCTACCGATGTCCAATTTTAATTCCACACACACATGCCAACTTTTGTTTTATTCTCAGCTGTTAAACCACTAACTTTTAACTTTCCCAACAAAGGCAGCTCCATTATCAGAGCTTATTTCAGTTGGTATCCTAAACCTCGGACTCTCTGATCAGGAATTTCACCACTGTCATCGCCCCCATGTCCTTGGACGGTATTGTCTCCACCCATCTGCTGAACCTGTCCACAATCACAAGCATATATCGCTTTCCATATGCTGTTTTTCCCATGTCCACATAGTCCACCACAAGTGTCTGAACGGTCCCTCAGGCACTGGAATGTGCCCTACTGGGGTCGTGATTGCTTTGCGTACATTGTTCTTAATGCACACCTCATATTCACATTCTGACAACCTTGCATCCATCATTGCTTGCAGCTTGTTGTGTTATTTTCCTTAACTCCTCCCCCCTTGCGCAATGGTCAAGACCATGCGCATCCGTTATCAAAATGTTCACCAGAGACAGAGGTGCAGCCAAAAGTCCCTCATGGTTGCGATACAGACCATTAGCATCCTTAGAGGCCCCCCTTTTTAGCCACACTGAGGCCTCATAGGGGCCCGCCCGCTCCTGCAGGGCCACCAGATCAGAAACCTGCTCTGTACTCACCATAGGTAAAAGATCAGCAGTACTCACCTGCGCAGCTGCCCTGGCTGCCGCATCAGAGGCTGCATTTCCTTGAATAACAAAATCACGACCTTTGCGGTGGGCCTGACACTTAACAATAGCCAAACGCTTGGGACGCATCATTGTGTGTAGCAACTCCAAAATCTGATTATAATGCTGAATGGGGGAGCCGTCACTTTTGCGAAAGCCCCTTTGCTTCCAGACTGCTCCAAACAGATGGCATACATCGTGTGCGTATGCAGAGTCTGTGTAGATAGTAACTGTCTTATGTTGTCCTCGCCGGCACGCTGTAGTCAAAGCCTTTATCTCCGCTAATTGAGCGGAACAGGGTTGTGCTCTGAAACGAGAGTGTGAAAATCATCACCCTGTGCCTGGACTACAGCAAACCCAGCCTTCAAGGCATCCCCATCTCTCCAACATGAGCCATCCACAAACAAAACCATCTCGCTATTTTCAGTGGGAGAGCTCTCACAAGTCTGCTCTCAGTTTAGTGTAAACCAAAGACTCTGCCACACACTCATGTGGCTGCCCCTCATCCTCCAGGGGAATGCTGTCTGCAGGGTTTACTGTAGTGGAGCGCTTTATTGTCACATCCGGGTAAGTGAGAAATGCAAAGTACGCTAGCTGCCTTGCTGGGGTCAACACAAATTTGCCTTTGTCAATAAGGTCCACCATCTTATGTGAAGTATAAAGTGTTTTTGCATTCTAGCTGTGTTACAGTATGTAACACAGCCTTCAACTTTTTTCCCCACACAATGCAGGACATGCAGGGGTGCCGAACAAAACAGTGGAGCTGCAGTGTAGCCAATTATTTCTTTCAGTAGTTTTAAAATCATTTCTGAGGCTGTGTGTTAGAGATGGAGGTGAGCAACACTGAGGCATCTCAGGGAACCATGTTGCCCATATTAAAAAACACACACGCATGCAACTCAGGCAATCCAGCATTTCTTATTTCAGTTATATATGACACTGCATGGGGGCGGCGTGGTGGTGCAGTGGTTAGCACTGTTGCCTCACACCTCTGGGACCCGGGTTCGTGTCTCCGCCTGGATCACATGTGTGCGGAGTTTGCATGTTCTCCCCATGTCGTCGTGGGGTTTCCTCCAGGTACTCCGGTTTCCCCCCACAGTCCAAAAACATGCTGAGACTAATTGGAGTCGCTAAATTAACCATAGGTGTGCATGTGTGAGTGAGCCCTGCGATGGGCTGGCCCCCCATCCTGGGTTGTTCCCTGCCTCCGGACCCCCCGTGACCCAATAGGATAAGCGGTTTGAAAAATGGATAGATGACACTGCATGTTGTTGTTTTACATGTTCACTACAAGTCAGTGTTTTTTTCATTGTATGATTAATGCCACATTCATACCAAAAAACACACTAGACATACTGTACAAGGCAATCAAGGGAAAAACCTTCTCAGAATACAAAATGAATGTATCAACCGAAGAAGGATGTTTCCTTTTCAGAATATTCATTTTTTTACCATGTGGAACCACTGTCCAGGATTCAATTGAGTGCATTCAAAGAATGATACATCAAGACTAATAGTGACAAAATATTCATTTAATATGCATTGTACATGAATGTAGGACTTAGATGTTGATGAATTTCTCATCAGTGAAGGACATATACACTCAGGGAAAAAAAAGTTGAAAACCCAGAACTATCCAATTTAGATGTAATTTGGTACACGTGCAGACCAGTGATGGATATGTAAATGATTAGAATTGCAAGGAGTTGGCATGTTTAATTACCAGACACAGGATGCCTCGTAGTCACATTAGACAGTGTTAACAGCACTTGACGGAGTTTGATAGGGTTGCATTGCGGGTTTGCATGAAGCCAGGTGGTCATATGGTGCAACTGCATGTGGGCCATGCGGATATCACAGTCGCCTGATATTGAAACCAATGGGCACGTGAGGCATCCACACACGTCGTGAAGTTTCTGGTCATCCAAGACAGACCACGCCAAGGAAGGATCGTCGGATTGTGCTCCAAGCATCACAGATCCCCATGACACCTGCGCCTGATATATGGACACAGCTACTGGACTCTCTACAACACCCTATATCATCGTGTCGCGATGACTGGCATCAGCTGGACTATAGGTTCACCGTCCCATGCATAGGCTGCCGTTCACAATAGCACAGAAACTGTTGCGATTGGAGTGGTGTAGTCACTGGGAGGCATGGACTGATGACGACTGGCGTCCTACCATGTTCAGCGATACATCTCAGTTCTGCAGTACCACAGATGACCGTCGTGTGCGTATGGTGGCGCCGCAGGGAGAAGAGCAATCCTGCCAACGCTGTGGAGTGACACACCACACTCTGACAGCACAGTGGTACACCAGTGACATCCTAGTGGTATCCGGGCCCAGGGGTGTGCTATACCCTACTGACATGGGACCAGCAGTGTGGCCATACCGCCAACTCCGTTTGATCTGATATTATAATCATCGAGATACTGTCACATGCCCTTTCATCACATGCAGATTTCATTTTCACAACTTAGTCTGTTGTGCTTCACTGTTTTGCCACCGAGTTTGTGTTCTGACACCAAGTTGATGGGAATTGATTATTTGAGCGTCATCTAAAGAGCTTATATTACTTTAGATGGTATTTAGACTCACATGGTATTTTGAAAAGATTCCCATATGCGCTGATTAGCTGGGGTTGATCTGAGCAGCTGTGCACTTTTCTCCTGTAACACAAAAGTTTGCTTTTAGGACAGAAAACAAGGTTAAGACCATATTATGTGGTTTACATCTATCAAAATAAAACCAAAGTCACTGTTACCAAAAGAGTAACCATGTGTTGTCAAATTCCCTAACATTTTGCTTCATCTTACTTTGGATGTCCATGGTTAGGAGAGAAGCAGAAATCTGCTCAACCATTAGAAAGACTTTACTCGATACAGGGAGTGAGATCTTGTTGCAGGTGACAAGGCAGGATAGAGTGTATTTAGAAAAATAATGAAGAGGGAATGTGAGTGTGAGCTATTGTGGCATCTGTGTATAACCCAATATGGCGGCATCCTTCTGAATGTAAATAACATAGCCAGCTTAATTAGCTTAGTCAAGTGTAATTGAACTAAGAAAAACTTAGCAATATACGTTCCCTGCTTGGTGTGATAAATACAGCAGCAGCTGCTGGTGGACGGGCTACAAACAGACATCAAGAAGAAATCCCACCTCACAACCATTTACTGTACCAAACCCCTTAATGTAACTTGTAAAGATGTAGGTATTGGAGTATTCACAGATTCATTTGCAGTGTCCACTTCCTGTCCAGTAAATTTGGCAGGAAGAAATTTGAATAACCTAGGCCTGACTCGTGTATGCGGCTGAAGGAGTAAAGGTAGAATGGGTGGAGAATCCTGGGCTGAGCTGCATGGTGGCCTGGGGGACAATCATGAAAACACAGACCCTGTGATATCCTCAAAACCCACAACTAAAAGGGGAGTCAGGAACCACTTGACCCGTTAAGCCACATGGTGGCCCTATGAGCAGGCAAACACACTATGGGCTAAGGGGTACAAGACAGAGGAGAGAATAGGATGGCCAGTGACATGTGAACAGGACAAGGCAGGGATGGATTCTGACACAGGTGCCATACTACTTTGTTTAAATATGCCCAAGTGCTCAGAATGTTTTAGTGCAAGTCTTAGACAATGGTATCTCTGAATGAGGCAGCAGTTTGGTTCCTCCTGAAGGCCCTATAACTGTCCTGAGAAGTTGTTTGTATGCACTTACTGCCTTGACACTTGTTGATGTACATGTGCTCTGCTCGAGCAGTAAAGGGGAGATCACATGTAGAGATGATTTTCTGTAGCCTCTCAGTCCGAGTAAAAATAAAATATCCTTGTCATATAGGAACCAAGTCTCTGGCTGGAAATTTCTACAACAGAGCCAATTAGTCATCTCTATAAATATATACAGATGTAGCCGCTTGAATTTTCCCCAGTTTCCATGATGGGACCTTGGCTGGTCCTTGGCTGATCCTTGGCTGGCCCCTGCTGGGTTCTGGGTGGGACCTTGACTGTAATGAGATCCCCCACTATGATGTAATGAATAAGTGGGCCGGCTCTTGCTGACACCCACTGTTCGAGAAATATGTACTTTTACTATTGTCATTTTGCTAGATGCCATTTCTTAGACATAACACCCTGCAGCAGCTTGATCTTAATTTAGCAATCACCCTTCTTAAGAACTGTCGCTTGAATATTTCCACCCCATACATGGTGATAAACAATGCAAAATGTTATTTAGATATCCTGTTTGTGTACCTCAATAAAAGATACTGCGAGGGGAGTTACTCTTTCGAAGTTGGCTGAGTTCGACTGAGAGGCTGACACCTCGAAGTCAGGACCGGACTTCCCTTGCAGCAAGTAAAAAGTCATCACAGCTGTCTGTGTTGTTCTGTGTTCAGAGATTGGTTGGTTTTCAGCGTATATTTAGGGGAAAAAACCCAACACCCAACAGAACAAAATCAACACAGTAACACAGAGGTGTAGCTAAAAATTCTGGGCCCCTGACAGAAGGTCACCTTGCGCCCCTCTGTCGAATTTTACATACTGTGAAAGAGATTTGTTGAGCCATCTTCTAATCCAGTGCAATCCAGCTTTATTTGAAAAGCACTTTAAACAATCATATGGACCAAAGTGCTGCACAGAGGAATAAATAAAAACATTCACATACTTAAAAACGAAGTAAAATAAATTTTATAAAAACCAGAACACAAATTAAATGAGAGTAAAAGGCCATTAATAAAATAAAAACAAAAAATTACATTAATTAATAAAGAAAAGGCTAAGATTAAAATAAAATTTACTATTAAAGTCAACATCTCACAACATGCCAAAGGCCAAAGAGAAAGGATGAGTTTTAAGAAGAGATTTAAAAACGGACAGAGAAGAGGCCTCCCTAATGTGAAAAGGCAAGTCATTCCACATTTTAGGAGCTGCGACTGCAAAAGCTCGATCCCCTCTAAGCTCATGCTGAGTCTTAGGAACTGTCAGGAACAGCTGATCAGCTGACCTGAGAGAGCGGGTGGGGGTGTAAGGGTGAAGCAGCTCACAGAGGTCAGGTGGAGCAAGACCACTGAGGGCTTTAAAAGCAAATAACAGAATTTTAAAATGAATCCTAAAATGTACGGGCAGCCAGTGGAGTGAGGCTAAAATGGGGGAGACATGCTCATATTTCCATGTGCGGCAGCATTTTGAACCTTCTGGAGGTGAACAATAGTGGAGCCTCTAACCCCAACATAGAGGGCGTTACAGTGGTCCAGACTAGTAGTGACAAAAGAGTGGATTACTGTCTCAAAGTGCTGCCTAGAAAGAATTGGCTTTATTTTGGCCAACTGCTTCAATTGTAAAAAGCTTGACTTGACAACTGACCTTATCTGAGTGTAAGAGCAAAGGAAACTGAATCCACTACTGTATGTTCTGTCCTGTAAATTTTTATTACAGTTTTTCTCAATTGCTTTGGCTCAGTTCTCAAATGATTTTTTTATTTCCCAAAACATTAAGTTCAGATCTCTGAACAATTCGCATCTTTTTCACATCAGATTGGAATTTCTTATTGATTTGAGCAAATTGCAAATGTTTTGGCACATGTGTGCAAAGAGTACATACAACTGTCTGCAGTTTGGACAACAAATAATTGCAAATGGCTTGTTGATCAAAACTGATGACTCGATTCTCACTTACACTGTCAAACACTTCAGAACTTCTCAGACATTTTTTATTGTGTAAGCCATCACATTCAAAACGATCTATTCAATTATCATAATTAGTATACATGAATGTATATTCTAAAATATATCTAACATTGACATTGTTTGTAATGTCTGCTACATTGGCACATGCCCTGTAATTGCAATCGCAATCTAATTGCAAAGTACCTCTAATATGACTCAACCATTTAACCACTTAACCAATCAACTTTGGGAGTATATATATGTAGATTGCCCACAGCACAATCACTGCTGTAGAATGTTTTGAGAATGGAGGACGTTCACAACGCTGAACTGCAGCAACATGCTCGTGGAAGAGCAATTGGAAGGCGTGTAAGAATACGTGGTGGTGGTAGAGGAAGAAATAATCGAGGAAGAGGTGGAAATAGAAGAGTCAGAGTCTCTGATGAAATCAGAGCCACACTTGTGGATCATGTCATAAATCATGGTTTTACAATGGAAGAGGCTGGTCGAAGAGTACAGCCTAATGTAAACAGGTCCACAGTGTCATCAATTGTGCAAACCTTTCGTAGGGAAAACAGGTACATATGTATTTTTTTGTTTTACAGTATGTAAAGTATTTTAACAGTATAAACAACAATATTGTAAAGGTAAATGCAAGTCTATTTGTTCATTCTATAGAACTGCACGACAACCTCGCGCTGGTGGCAGAGCAGCAGTATTTAACCAACTGCAAGAACAAGAAATTTGCAACATGGTCATAGCCAACAATTCCATCAGGCTAAGAGAGATCCAAAGTGCAATCATAAATGACAATGAGGTCTTTGCAAATATTAATTCTGTCAGCATTTCCACCATAGACAGAGTTTTAGAAAGACATCAGATGACTATGAAACAGCTCTATAAGGTGCCATTTGAGAGGAACAGTGAAAGAGTCAAGGCATCGCGGTACCAGTATGTCCAGGTAAACCACTGGTGTGCACTTAGTGAGTTTTCCTGTATTTCTAAGATGCCTGTATTACTTTACTGTAAGTTTCAGAAACCCATAAGAAAATACGTTTACTGTTACATTTTTTCCTGTGTTCCTTCATAGAGAATCATGGAGTTAGAACTACATGAAACGACCCACATTCTTGTTTTTGTGGACGAGGCTGGGTTTAATCTGTCCAAAGGCCGGAGACGTGGTCGCAATCTCATTGGACACCGAGCCACAATTGACACACCAGGCCAACGTGGGGCCAATATTACAATGTGTGCTGCCATTTCAGAGAACGGTGTGTGCACACATATTCCACACATTGGGCCCTATAATACCCAACTTCTCCTGGCCTTCCTAAATGCACTTTACAGAGACCTGATTCCAGAACAAGAAAGAGGTTTGGTTAGACCACATTTGCCTAATTATGTTGTTGTCTGGGATAATGTCAGCTTCCACCGAACCAACAGTGTTAGTGACTGGTTTGCTGCACATGAAAGGATAACAGTGGAATTCCTTCCACCATACTCTCCGTTCCTAAATCCAATAGAAGAGTTTTTTTCAGCATGGAGGTGGAAAGTGTATGATCATAGACCACAAAATCAGATGTCTTTGTTGGATGCCATGAATACTGCATGTGATGACATCACAGCTGACCATTGCAGGGGATGGGTGCGGCATTCAAGGAGATTTTTTCCATGGTGTGTGGCAATGGAAAACATCAGATGTGATGTTGATGAAAATCTTTGGCCTGACCAACGTGAGCGACAAGATGTCCACCAAGAATATATATATATATATTTTTTTCCCCAAGAATGTTATTTGTTGTTTTTGTGTATTTGTGGTAATACACAAATATGAAATGTAAAGTGAAATCTTGTTACTCTTGTCAGTTACTTTACATGTACAGTAATACACTTGTATTGTGTATATACACGTGAAGTACAAAAATAAACACTGTACAAATACAAATGTTCATAGATTTTTTCTTTTCTTTTCTACATACTATTGACTTTTCTCAACAAATATGAGATTTTTGTTTAAACCCTTAATTTTCATGGTTCACTGTTGTGGTGAAAAAACAACTAAACATTTTGACCAGTGTGGCTCACACAATGACAAAAATACTTTAGATTTTGGTGGCCTTGGCCAAATTATTGACACAAAAACTAGGTTTTGAAGCATGAATTAAATGTTTTGGGTGAGTAACTACATTTTGCAGACATGCTATAAAGTTTTGAAGTTCCTGCAAACAGTTGTGACATTTGCACTCACAGTTTAGAGAATGTTAAGACTGTTTCGAAAAATGTGCCAAAGCAATTGAGAAAAACTGTAAACAACACACGACACACATACGAGTCCTGTTTTAACTTTCAGGGCTGATGGTCTGCAGCCTGGCTTGCGATCTACAGTGCAGCGCAGGCGCAGTTGTGGTAGAAAAATTTAGAATATAACACTTATATATACTTATTATAAAAGTCGGACCTCTCAGTTTGATGAGGTAAAGGAAAACCTCTTTTATTTCAGCAACTCAGCAAAGCGCTCTCATCACACTGTGGCATTCGGTACCAAGATCTTTTTTAGCTCTCCGAGCAACCAGTTGATATACCATAACTCCCACTTCACAGTAAGTGTCTAAATCCTGATTGGTCACAACACACCAATGAACCAAGCTTAAACGTATAACAAACACAATTCTCGAATTCTATTGGTTCACCTTGGTGGCAAGGTAAAGTCCACCCATTCTACTCAGTCTACCAGAACATGTCTCGACTGCTAGGCTCCTACTGGAGATATGAATATAGATATTGATTACATGACATTGAATCACTGTAAATACTCAGTTGTCCTTTGATTAATGATTAACGTATTGACGTATTGTCATTGAATCACTGCCAATACATGGTTAACATATGATTAGTATGATTAACAATTACTTATACATTTGCACTACCGCATAGCTTGCTATATATTGTTTGCCACAACTATTCTATAAAGCTATAACTCGCTGTGCACCAGTTGGGGTAGCTTTGAATCTCTCCCTGCAGGTGGTTTCTCCCCCCCCTTTGTTCCGCTGTCTGCCTCTCCAAGGCCCGAGCTTTCCTCAGGGTCTGCGGAACTTACTGCAGGCAGCTATCTCGAAGCGAGGTAACACAGTATTCAAAACAATCTCTTCTTGCCTAAGGCCTAAAGACACACACAGTTCCAATATGCCAACCTCCCGGGCCTACCGATGTCCAATTTTAATTCCACACAGTCACTGTGTTGAGCCCGGCGTTATATTAATGATGCAGCCTTTCACACTGACCAGTGAGAAATAACCTTGAAAATGACTGTGCTCTTTGTGGTTCTCCTTTTGGAAACATCTTACCACCAAGCAACAGATTAAACGTATCTTCTACTTATCAGTTAATCAGAAATGTCATGCAGTAAACAGAGGTTAGACAGCAAAAATTACTTTTGTATTTTTATCTTTTATCTTGGAGCAAACAGTTTTAATTGATGTACATGAGAGTAAGTGGTGAATCAGTTTGTTTGCTTTCTAGCACTTGGCTACGCAACCATTCATCAGTATGAGAGCACTGCCATCTGGCTTTAAAGAGTAAGTCAACTGTAATACTATTATTACAGTAGTATTATTAGTATTATTATCAGCTTATTGTGAGAGTGGGGTGTGGGAAAAATGTCTCAAATGCAGACTGGTTACGGTGATCAGGAGCTTACTAATGAAAATGAGAAGAGCAAAGGGTTTGAACATCATAGTGGTTCCACTTGTTTTGAATCAGCCAGTGAGAAACTGACAAAGGGACCGGAAACAGGGAGGTACATGCTACAGAGCAGGCTGATCTGATTGGCTGTTCACACAGGTTTGCACGGCACTGCAGTGATTTACATTTTAATTTTTCTGGGTGTCTGTTAGCTTAACCCTAATAAATCAGTTTCACTTGTTGGATTTCCACTTATTTCCAGCATGGTGGTGCAATGGTTAGCATTATTGCCTCACACTTCTGGGAGCTGGGTTTGAGTTGCGGCCATAACACCATGCGTGTGAAGTTTGCATGTTTTTCCTGTGTTGTTGTGGGGTTCCCCCCCGAGTCCAAAAACATACTGAGGCTAATTGGAGTTACCAAATTGCCTGTAGGTGTGACTGGTATCTGTGCCCTGCGATATGTTGGTGGCCCATGCTGGGTTGTTCCTTGCCTCACACCCATATCCTCCAGGACAATGTACGCTACTGTAATGCAGAATTGAGATCTTGCAAGTACAAGTATGAGTACATTGGAGGGCACGTCAGAGGCGGAAATGCTGTAGGTGACGTCAGATGCCGGAGACTTGGTGGAAAATCTGAATGAACAGCGAGGGGAATTTGGAATCTCTTGTGGAATATATCGACTGGTACTTCAACATTATAGTCATGAAGAAGAACGCAAACGCATCTTCTCCAGCCAAAAGCGAGACGCCGTCCTCCAAAAGAAGTTGCCCGGCAGACTCCCCTGGCACAGCATCGCCGACTGGTAAAGACTTTGCCGACATCTTGGATTCAATCGACAAACGATTGTCCAGTTTCGACGCGAGGTTGGCTCTGCTCGAGATTCTACATCAGGAATTCAAATCCCTGAGGGAATCTTTGGAATTCAACCAGCAGCAGGTGGAAACACTCGCTGCTGAAAACGCCTCACTACGGGACTCGGTTAAGTGTCTAACTGAAAATGTGACCCATCTAAATGAAGAAAATAAAAAAATAAGAGACTCATCGATCTACAGGCCTGGTGTTTTCAGGCATCCCAGAATTACCGTCAAAACCTTTATCAAGAACCACCTGAAACTTTCGGAGGACACTGTGAAAAACATCTGCTTTGAGAGAGTCCATCGGCTGGGAGCCAAGAGGCCTGGTGCACTGAGACCGCGTCCTATTGTGGCTAAATTTGGATATTTTAAGCAGGAGCAGGTGAAGAGCCACGGCAGGGAGCTGAAAGGAACGGACTTTGGCGTAAACGACCAGTTCCCCAGAAATCCTGGAGCGACGCAAAGTTCTGCTCCCAATCCGACGCAACTTTATTTAGAAGGGCTCCCGAGTTGTCATCGCCGTAGACCAGCTGTACGTGGATGGGCAGCTGTACCGCGACCCCAGTACCACTCCCTGGTTATATTAACACCAGTCCAGATAAGAACCCGTTATATATTTTTCTTATTTCCTCTAATCGTCTTCCATTAACATCTCTCTAGCTTATACATGTTAATCTGCTAATTGAACATGATGTCATATCAAATACATTACCGTCAGTCTCCGCAGCGCTACAGTGCTAACAATGTTTCCGCTTCTCTCTTGTCCTCACGTATACCCTCACCAACTTGCCCCTTTGTATGTCTCTCTCACTTCCCCCTTCTTTCACTGCACCGATCACCTGCTTTTCTACTCTGTCACACACAAAACCCTCAATCATCACGCATCTGCACAGCACAACCACGTACATATGCAGTCAGCGTCAACACAACCACTCCGACCTCATAGCGCACACAGACACATAGGGCACACACAAGCCCGTACAAGCTCGCTCAAACCTCATTCATTTGCATGTGCTACATTAGCTACACACACATGTCTAAGGACACACTAAGGATTGTCTCAAGGAATGGGCATGGAGCTGGCTCCAGAGAGAAGAGGTTAAAAATATAAAAAAACTACAGGCAGACGTTGTTTTATTACAAAAGACTCATAGACCTGCCAAATGATGAACTTAAAACACCTGAGTTTCCTAATGTGTTCTCAGCCTGCTATAACTTTAGGCAAAGACGGGTAGCAATTCTAATACATCCATCCATCCATTTTCCAAAGCGCTTATCCTACTGGGTCGTGGGGGGTCCGTAGCCGGTCCCGGAAGCAATGGGCTCGAGGCAGAGAACAACCCAGGATGGGGGGCCAGCCCATCGCAGGGCACACTCACACACTATTCACTCTCACCCTAAGGGCAATTTAGCAACTCCAAATAGCCTCAGCATGTTTTTGGACTGTGGAGGGAAACCGGAGTACCTGGAGGAAACCCCACGACGACATGGGGAGAACATGCTCACTCCACACACATGTGACCCAGGCGGAGACTCGAACCCGGGTCCCAGAGGTGCGAAGCAACAGTGCTAACCACTGCACCACCATGCCTCCCCATTCTAATACATAAAAATGTCAATTTCACAGTACTCAACACAATTATAGATCCACAGGGTAGATTTATAATCATTAAATTATCTATACTTAACAAAAAGTTATGTATTGTTAGTATATATGGTCCAAATGTTGATAACCCCTCATTCTTCCACGTTTTCTTTACCACACTCTCTGAACACCTGGATTGCGCACTTGTTCTTGGGGGCGACCTCAACTTTGGACTAAATAAAGAAATGGACAGGCTCAGTACAGCTGCTCAGCGCAATTGGGAATCCACAAATATAGTTAAACAGCACATGAGCGACTACGGACTTTGCGATGCATGGCGTTCTCTTCACCCCACCCGTAGGGAATATACTTTCTTCTCACATGTCCATCACTCTTACTCTCATCTGGATTATTTCCTAGTCAGTAGCTCTCTGCTGAGTGACATTTCAGACACAGAGATACACCCTATAGCTGTCAGCGATCATGCTCCTGTATCTTTAACCCTAATAAATAAGAAGGCCATTCCACCAAGCAGAAACTGGAGATTTAATACATCATTGCTTAAAGATGGAAATTTTATTAACTATTTTAAAAAAGAGTGGGCTTTATATTTAGACTATAATGACCTGCCTGGAACATCAGCATCTGTTGTCTGGGAAGCAGGCAAAGCTGTGATGAGAGGTAAAATAATCTCATTCTCATCACATAAAAAGAAAAGAGAAAACAAGTGTATCCAGGAATTAGAAGAAACCATCAAATCCTTAGAAGAAGCCTACATATCATCCCAGGAACAGGAAATGCTGAATAAAATACGCAAAGCAAAACTAGATTTAAATGAAATTATTAATAGAAAAACTTCGCTGGCAAAATTATGAACATGGTAACAAATCAGGTCATTTTTAGCTAATCAGTTAAAAATAAATATGGAAAAAACAACTATATGTGCTGTTAAAGACTGAAATGGGGATACAGTATATGACTCTGACAGAAAAAAACAGCACTTTCAGGGACTTTTACAAATCTTTATATTCACCACAGATAAACGCATCTAAAGACGAAATTGATCAGTTTCTTGATAGTATAACCCTTCTGAAATTATCAGACAATCAAGCGATGGCACTGGATTCTCCGCTGACACCAGGTGAACTCCAGGAAGCCCTGAACGGTATGCCCAATAAAACGGCTCCAGGTCCAGATGGATTTCCAGCAGAATTCTATAAAGAATTCTGGACAATTCTGGCATCAACATTCTGCAGAATGTTGCAAGAAACCAGGGAAAATGGTCGGCTACCACCAAATATGAATTCTGGCAACATTAGTCTCTTGCTAAAACCAGGCAAAGATCCTACAGTATCTACCAGCTATCGTCCAATATCCCTTATAAACGTTGACCTTAAAATAATCTGCAAAGCTCTCTCAAAAAGAATAGAGAAGTTAACCCCTCTCATAATTCATCCTGACCAAACTGGTTTCATAAAAGGAGGCACTCATCAACAAATACACGTAGATTACTTAATCTAGACATAGACTATTCATGCAATAAAAACCTTCAAATTACAATATTGTCTCTAGATGCAGAAAAAGCATTCGATAGAGTTACAGTAACTGGAATTTTTTATTTGCAGCTTTATGCAAATTTGGTTTCGGAAACTCTTTCATAAACTGGTTAAAAATATTACATCGTTCCCCAACGGCATGTGTCAGGACGAAAGAAACTGGAGGATGTTTGGTCAGTCTGAAGAGGGGCACCAGGCAGGGATGTCCTCTATCCCCCTCAGTGTCTGCGATTTTTATTGAACCACTAGCAGCAGCAATTAGACAGGCTACAGTGATTAAAGGCATTAAACGCAGGAATGTAGAACATAAGGTGAGTCTTTATGTGGATGACGTGTTACTTTTTCTCCAGCATTCACAAACCACTCTTTCTGAGGTGATTGCATTAATAAACTCTTTCTCAAGAGTCTCAGATTATTCGATAAATTGGTTAAAATCTACAGTTCTTCCAATTAATTGCTCCTTCCAGAATAATTCTCCCACTCCACTGCCATCTGGAGATATAAAATATTTAGGTATTAATGTTACACCTAGGCTGGCAGATTTAACTAAACTAAACCATTTCCCACTTTTAAATAAAGTAGCGGATGATCTGGTCAGGTGGAAGTCCGTACCCATATAACTTATGGGAAGGGTCACCTCAATAAAAATGATGGCTTTGCCAAGAACTAATAATTTATTTGCAACGATCCCGAGTAAACCATCACCTGACTGGTTTAGATCTCTGGACTCCGCCATCTCTAAATTCCTCTGGAAAGATAAACCCCCACGTATTAGCTTAGAAACACTGCAAAGGACTAAGGACAAAGGAGGAATAGATCGGCCTAATTTTCACCACTATTTCTTAGCCAACAGGCTCCAAAACATCTCAGGGTGGTTAAAACATACCCTCTTAGATGAGCCTTGGCCAGACGTAGAACAGGCACTATGCAATAAGATAGAGATTTCGGATCTACCATTCATTAGCTCAAACATCAAAACGACAGGAATGCTTCAAAAGCATCAGTATCAGCTCTTTTCTGACAGCGTGCTGGGAGTTTCTAAAAATGACTCAGTCTTCATTAATCCCATGCAAGCGTACTCCCATCTGGAACAACCCTGACGTACTACTAAACAATAATTGATAAACTTCCCAGATTGGAGTTGTAAAGGTATTAAATACTTGGAACATATATTTGAAGGAATAGACTTTATTCCCTTTGACATATTAGTTAAACGATATGGGATTAGCAAGAATAGATTTTTAGAATATCAACAAGTTAAATCTATAGTAAAAAAAAATTAAGGTCTAATCAAATCAAATTACAAATACCACAAAGTGTGGCAGAATTCCTTAATCTAAAACCCCCCAAATTACTGTCTAAAATATACAGGACACTTTCTAAAATGGATGAATCATTGCAAAATGGGAGGCAGATCTATCAGTCAGCTGGGACCACAATTTCTGGTCTAAGATATGTTTAAAAACCTTTAAACTGATTAGAAATTCCAGTTTACAGTTAATACAATACAAAATCCTGCATAGAGTGCACTATACAGGGCATCGGATGTTCAGGATGGGTTTTACGTCTTCTAACATCTGCTCACACTGTCAAGGCGATACACCTGACAGTTACATCCATGCTTTTTGGTTCTGTCCACCTACTCAGATGTTCTGGCGCAGGATCTGTGAAGACTTAAAATGTCTGAAATGTACCATTCCAGCCTCTCCTTCAGTCTGCTTGTTGGGTGACCTAGATGGCGTCAGTACAGATTTTAACACAATCCACATGGCTTTCACCGCCTTATGCACTGCCTAGAAGACTGTCCTTATGAACTGGAAAAATAAAAATAATTTTAATATCGACCAATATAGAGACAGTTTGTTGAACCATATTAGTCTTGATACAGCTTCTGCTGCCACACTAGATCAATCTCTCTGTGCTCCTTTGATCAGCTCCATCACCTAGTGGGGGTGGGGGGTCACGGTTCTGTCCCGCTTTGGTCATTGTCGTTGTACGTGGGGGGCATATTGTCTCGGGCCGTCTGGGGGTTCCCTGGGGGTGGGTTGCTGGGGGGTTCGGCACTGCGACTGCGATCCTGGCCTGGGTGGGGCTTTGGTGGCTCTTGGGTGGGGTCCTTCTGGTGGCTGCAGGCGGAGCTGCTGGGGGAGCCTGTGCCGGCGGACGTAGGTTACCGGCCTGGCAGCAGCGCTGCTCCTTGGTGAATCCGGGGCGGGCTTGGGGTTCTGGGGGCGCTCTGCCTCCGGGCTGGGGTTCCGGCTGGGCCGGGGGGGCTGAGCTAACACCAGCTGTTGGTTGGCAGGGGGTAGTTAGCGCCATGCCCTTCCCGTTTTAAAAGCACTTTAGAACATGCACCAACACCACATCTGAGTGGGCGAAGGGGGGGCATAGGGTCTTTTCACACCCCCGTTCTCTGTTCGACATTTGGAGCTGGGGGCTGAGAGGAAGAGCTGGCCGTCCGGTCGGGGTCTGGGCTGGTGGGCTTCTCGGCTGCTGCAGGGTCCGGGGTGGTCTTCTGGTCTCCTCGCCAGAGGAAAAAATAGGGGTCCACATAGAGTATATATGGGGAGTGAGAGTATGTGTACATCTCTCTATGTTGGGTGAATGTGTAAATATTTGTTTATGTGTGCATGAGGGTGGGAACGTATGCTTGTGTATGTGTGCGCCTGTTTGTCTATGCAGTATCTGCATTTAAGACCACCAACTGCTCTTTCTTCTCCTTCGCTCGTCGTCTCAGAGTGGGTTCGTTAATGAGTTTAAATGTTATTGAATGGCTTACCTTAAACTTCTCCAGTAAGTCTTCAGCGGTGGAGTGGCTCATGTACTGTGATCCCAGATACCAGGACTGCACTCGAGAGCCATTCTCATAATTTACCCAATACCTGACATGCACATCCAGTTGTTTTCTTTTGATGGTCCTGTTCATACTTACGTCAAACATGACAACGAAGCTCCCTTTTAATATATGGAGCGAGTCCGAATCATGCAAGAAAAGCGGTTATATCCCTACCACAAGTGAATGTTTTGGCAAAGCCCATAGCACTTCTGCTTTCAGTGTCGGTTGAGGAGAATGTACTGAAGGCATTACTTGTTGTGGGATCCGGAGACACTGCCAAAACGGGTGTAGGCCTATCTGTAGAGGTTGTGCTTGCAATGCCAATACTGGTAAAAAACTGAATGGGGACAGTTGTCCGACTATTGACAAAATATTTGTGCTTCTCTCCCTTGATATGTGCATCGATGGCTTTAGAGCCCATTGCTGCCAGTTTGATAACTTTTTTACAAAGGTTGTATTGTGCTTTTTAGACATTAGTCGTCTTTTTCAACAAGCCACAGTACTTATCATTTGCATTTACCATTTCTACCATTTTAAGGGAAACCTGCTACACACCAGCTATGCACATGCAGCACTATATCTTCATTTTCTATGGCGTGCATATAGGCCTATCGGGTACACACTGCCCCCTGTGCTATAGGCAGTGACGTGCGTGGGAAAAAAAAAAGGGGGGGAAAAACAGACTTTGATACTTTTCAAAGATCCGCGGGGATCCTGTAACTTCCTCAAAGCTTTGGACAGGAATGGTGAACTTCCTGTGTAAGGTAACAAGGGGTCTGGAGCCTATCATGGAAGCTATGAGCACAAAGCACGGAATAACCCAGGATGGGGTGCCAACCTGTTACAGGGCATACACACCACTCAGACATGGGTAATTTGGCAACTCCAGTTAACCTTGGAATATTTTTAGACTGTGGGGGGAAACCGGAAGAAATCCCATGACACCTGGAGAACATGCAAGATCCACAGACATGACTTGAACCTTCCTCCCACATATGTCAGGCAACAGGTCTAACCACTGTGCAGCTCCTACGTGCAATTTTGAAATTAAGCAATGATGCTGATCTAGATATGAAGACTGTAAACATTAAAAACCTGGAGATGTGCTTCTATGGGGTCACTTGTAAGAACAACATGGTCCCATACAGACAGCGAGAACATTACGCCTGGCGGTCTATGTTACATCACATTAATCTCCTTTCAATCACATTTCTTCTGTGTATTACCTAAATAATTAATGTAATTATTATCTATCCATCTGTATTTGTGACAAACACCTAAATATTTACCATAAAGACCCATCACTGAAATAGTGACACCCACATCAGGTGAAGAATACAGATAAGATTCCTTCCTGAATGTTTTTATACATAACCACATTGCAAAGGAGAAACAAGAGGGATATCTCATTACAAGCTTTATTACAGGACATTATGGGGTTCACCTAAAACAGCTGGACTTATTATACATTGATTGACAGTACCAGTATGTGTGTGTGTATGCATTGGGATTGTTTGGGACCAGTGATATTACTGCTAAATAAAACTGAAAGATGGAAACTAATGAAAAAAAACTGGACTAAAAGTTGAAACTATAGCTAATAAACTCGTCAGGCATTAAATCAACATAAAAGTACTGTCACTCCACCATCTTTATACCAAGTTTACCCACAATAAATTTTTAGTTTACAAAAAGTACTTCCTGCTTCCATTATCTACCAAAACAGCTGCATGTGGTGCTCCCATAAGCGAATTTAAAAAACCGTGTTTAATATCTCTGGCTCCCCTCACCTGCATATCAGCTCCCGCCTGTTACAAGTGAATTACTGCGTTAAGTGAATCAACCAATTGGTTAAATAGTCGATGGATTAATTCATAGAAAAATTGTCGGTAGTTGCAGCTCTAATGTCAACAGTATGAACATAAACCACCAGTGATAATAATATATAAATGAAACCCGGGGAGGAAACCCGTCTAAATCTGGAAATGCTTCTGGCAGCGTGCCCGCCGGGACTTGACTTCTGGCAGCCTGCCCGCCCGGGGCTTGACTTCTGGCAGCGTGCCCGCCGGGGCTTGACTTCAGGCAGCGTGCCCGCCGGGACTTGACTTCTGCCAGCGTGCCCGCCGGGACTTGACTTCTGCCAGCGTGCCCGCCGGGACTTGACTTCTGCCAGCGTGCCCGCCGGGACTTGACTTCTGCCAGCGTGCCCGCCGGGACTTGACTTGGGGCCGCCTGCCCGCCGGGACTTGACTTGGGGCCGCCTGCCCGCCGGGACTTGACTTGGGGCCGCCTGCCCGCCGGGACTTGACTTCTGGCAGCGTGCCCGCCGGGACTTGACTTCTGGCAGCGTGCCCGCCGGGACTTGACTTCTGGCAGCCTGCCCGCCCGGGACTTGACTTCTGGCAGCCTGCCCGCCCGGGACTTGACTTGGGGCCGCCTGCCCGCCGGGACTTGACTTCTGGCAGCCTGCCCGCCCGGGGCTTGACTTCTGGCAGCCTGCCCGCCCGGGGCTTGACTTCTGGCAGCCTGCCCGCCCGGGGCTTGACTTCTGGCAGCCTGCCCGCCCGGGGCTTGACTTCTGGCAGCCTGCCCGCCCGGGGCTTGACTTCTGGCAGCCTGCCCGCCCGGGGCTTGACTTCTGGCAGCCTGCCCGCCGGGACTTGACTTCTGGCAGCGTGCCCGCCGGGACTTGACTTCTGGCAGCCTGCCCGCCGGGACTTGACTTGGGGCCGCCTGCCCGCCGGGACTTGACGTCTGGCAGCGTGCCCGCCGGGACTTGGCTTCTGGCAGCGTGCCCGCCGGGACTTGACTTGGGGCCGCCTGCCAGCCGGGACTTGACTTGGGGCCGCCTGCCAGCCGGGACTTGACTTGGGGCCGCCTGCCCGCCGGGACTTGACTTGGGGCCGCCTGCCCGCCGGGACTTGACTTGGGGCCGACTGCCCGCCGGGACTTGACTTGGGGCCGCCTGCCCACCGGGACTTGACATCTGGCAGCCTGCCCGCCGGGACTTGACTTCTGGCAGCGTGCCCGCCGGGACTTGACTTCTGGCAGCGTGCCCGCCGGGACTTGACTTCTGGCAGCGTGCCCGCCGGGACTTGACTTCTGGCAGCGTGCCCGCCGGGACTTGACTTGGGGCCGCCTGCCCGCCGGGACTTGACTTCTGCCAGCGTGCCCGCCGGGACTTGACTTCTGCCAGCGTGCCCGCCGGGACTTGACTTCTGCCAGCGTGCTCGCCGGGACTTGACTTCTGCCAGCGTGCCCGCCGGGACTTGACTTCTGCCAGCGTGCCCGCCGGGACTTGACTTCTGCCAGCGTGCCCGCCGAGACTTGACTTCTGCCAGCGTGCCCGCCGGGATTTGACTTGGGGCCGCCTGCCCGCCGGGACTTGACTTGGGGCCGCCTGCCCGCCGGGACTTGACTTGGGGCCGCCTGCCCGCCGGGACTTGACTTCTGCCAGCGTGCCCGCCGGGACTTGACTTGGGGCCGTCTGCCCGCCGGGACTTGACTTGGGGCCGCATGCCCGCCGGGACTTGACTTGGGGCCTCCTGCCCGCCGGGACTTGACTTCTGGCAGCGTGCCCGCCGGGTGGAGCCGCTTGACCGCCGGGACTTGACTTGGGGCCGCCTGCCCGCCGGGACTTGACTTCTGGCAGCGTGCCCGCCGGGATTTGACTTGGGGCCGCCTGCCCGCCGGGACTTGACTTGGGGCCCCCTGCACGCCGGGACTTGACTTCTGGCAGCGTGCCTGCCGGGTGGAGCCGCCTACCCGCCAGGACTTGACTTCTGGCAGCCTGCCCGCCCGGGACTTGACTTCTGGCAGCCTGCCCGCCCGGGACTTGACTTCTGGCAGCCTGCCCGCCCGGGACTTGACTTCTGGCAGCCTGCCCGCCCGGGACTTGACTTCTGGCAGCCTGCCCGCCCGGGACTTGACTTCTGGCAGTCTGCCCGCCCGGGACTTGACTTCTGGCAGCCTGCCCGCCCGGGACTTGACTTCTGGCAGCCTGCCCGCCCGGGACTTGACTTCTGGCAGCGTGCCCGCCCGGGACTTGACTTCTGGCAGCGTGCCCGCCCGGGACTTGACTTCTGGCAGCGTGCCCGCCGGGACTTGACTTGGGGCCGCCTGCCCGCCGGGACATGACTTGGGGCCGCCTGCACGCCGGGACTTGACTTGGGGCCGCCTGCACGCCGGGACTTGACTTCTGGCAGCGTGCCCGCCGGGACTTGACTTCTGGCAGCGTGCCCGCCGGGACTTGACTTGGGGCCGCCTGCCCGCCGGGACATGACTTGGGGCCGCCTGCCCGCCGAGACTTGACTTGGGGCCGCCTGCACGCCGGGACTTGACTTCTGGCAGCGTGCCCGCCGGGACTTGACTTGGGGCCTCCTGCACGCCGGGACTTGACTTCTGGCAGTGTGCCCGCTGGGTGGAGCCGCTTGCCCGCCGGGACTTGACTTGGGGCCGCCTGCCCGCCGGGACTTGACTTGGGGCCGCCTGCCCGCCGGGACTTGACTTGGGGCCGCCTGCCCGCCGGGACTTGACTTCTGGCAGCGTGCCCGCCGGGACTTGACTTCTGGCAGCGTGCCCGCCGGGACTTGACTTCTGGCAGCGTGCCCGCCGGGACTTGACTTCTGGCCGCCTGCCCGCCGGGACTTGACTTCTGGCCGCCTGCCCGCCGGGACTTGACTTGGGGCTCCCTGCCCACCGGGACTTGACTTGGGGCCGCCTGCCCGCCGGGACTTGACTTGTGGCAGCGTGCCCGCCGGGACTTGACTTCAGGCAGCGTGCCCGCCGGGTGGAGCCGCCTGCCCGCCGGGACTTGACTTGGGGCCGCCTGCCCGCCGGGACTTGACTTGGGGCCGCCTGCCCGCCAGGACTTGACTTGGGGCCGCCTGCCCGTCGGGACTTGACTTCTGGCAGCGTGCCCGCCGGGTGGAGCCGCTTGCCCGCAGGGACTTGACTTCTGGCAGCGTGCCCGCCAGGACTTGACTTGGGGCCGCCTGCCCGCCGGGACTTGACTTCTGGCAGCGTGCCCGCCGGGTGGAGCCGCTTGCCCGCAGGGACTTGACTTCTGGCAGCGTGCCCACCGGGACTTGACTTCTGGCAGTGTGCCCGCTGGGTGGAGCCGCTTGCCCGCCGGGACTTGACTTCTGGCAGCCTGCCCGCCGGGTGGAGCCGCCTGCCCGCCGGGACTTGACTTGGGGCCGCCTGCCCGCCGGGACTTGACTTCTGGCAGCGTGCCCGCCGGGTGGAGCCGCTTGCCCGCCGGGACTTCACTTGGGGCCGCCTGCCCGCAGGGACTTGACTTCTGGCAGCGTGCCCGCCGGGACTTGACTTGGGGCCGCCTGCCCGCCGGGACTTGACTTCTGGCAGCGTGCCCGCCGGGACTTGACTTCTGGCAGCGTGTCCGCCGGGACTTGACTTGGGGCCGCCTGCCCGCCGGGACTTGACTTGGGGCCGCCTGCCCGCCGGGACTTGACTTGGGGCCGCCTGCCGGCCGGGACTTGACTTGGGGCCTCCTGCACGCCGGGACTTGACTTGGGGCCGCCTGCCCGCCGGGACGCGACCTCGGGCCGCCTGCCCGCCGGGACGCGACCTCGGGCCGCCTGCCCGCCGGGACGCGACCTGGGGCCGCCTGCCCGCCGGGACGCGACCTGGGGCCGCCTGCCCGCCGGGACGCGACCTGGGGCCGCCTGCCCGCCGGGACGCGACCTGTGGCCGCCTGCCCGCCGGGACGCGACCTGGGGCCGCCTGCCCGCCGAGACTTGACTTCTGGCAGCGTGCCCGCCGGGTGGAGCCGCCTGCCCGCCGGGACTTGACTTCTGGCAGCGTGCCCGCCGGGTGGAGCCGCTTGCCCGCCGGGACTTGACTTGGGGCCGCCTGCCCGCCGGGACTTGACTTGGGGCCGCCTGCCCGCCGGGACTTGACTTGGGGCCGCCTGCCCGCCGGGACTTGACTTCTGGCAGCGTGCCCGCCGGGACTTGACTTGGGGCCGCCTGCCCGCCGGGACTTGACTTGGGGCCGCCTGCCAGCCGGGACTTGACTTGGGGCCGCCTGCCCGCCGGGACTTGACTTGGGGCCGCCTGCACGCCGGGACTTGACTTGGGGCCGCCTGCCCGCCGGGACGCGACCTCGGGCCGCCTGCCCGCCGGGACGCGACCTGGGGCCGCCTGCCCGCCGGGACGCGACCTGGGGCCGCCTGCCCGCCGGGACGCGACCTGGGGCCGCCTGCCCGCCGGGACTTGACTTCTGGCAGTGTGCCCGCCGGGACTTGACTTGGTGCCGCCTGCGAAGTAGAAGTCAGGGTTAGTAATTGGGCTTTTTCCACTAAGCCCAACTTACTGCAAACACCACACTGTATGTCATATGTCTGCATTATGTTTGCCATTGATTATCCATAAACTGTTGCAGTTAGTGACAATGACTCATTCACTACCAAAGAGTACTGAGATTGAGTAGAGTGAGGGACTTGTGGAGTATTACAGAAGAATAAAAGCTCAATCACTAAGAACTAACCAAGACCAGCCTTAACTCTCTAAGCACTTTGGAGACTGATATAAATGGTAAATATGAGATGTGAGTACCAGGTACTCATTGAATACTCAGTCATGCAGAAATATAGTATAAAGTTATAATTATGGGGACACTGGGCCTTCAGGTGACAATGTCCGAAACTCTTTCATACTTAAAGAATGCTTAGAGTTATTACTTAAGGACGCACAAAACTCCAGTTCAGCAAATGTATGGAATATATACCGCAGTAACTACTTTTTGTCATTTATCAAGTAACTGATTAAATTGTAAATGTAACTCACAGCGTAAAAACGTGGAATGCAATCATAAGCGCATGGGCCTCTTGCGTGGCGGTGGTGAGCTGGAGCCGCTGGTGTCGTCGGGCTTGGCCTTGCGCTTCCTCTGACTGGTGCCAACGGGCATGTGAGGAGGGCTCTCCTCCTGCCTCACAACCCATGTTCGCAGAGAACTGTGCACACGCACGGAGACATGCACGGACATGACCATGGTGTGATCATCAGCGTAGTCCGTGATGCTCCAAAGTCCCTCGGGAATGCTGAGCTCATCCAGCTTGCGCAGGAAGGTCTGGCCTTCAATCTCAACCTGCTGCCACATGGTGTTAGGGCCCGCAGGGATCCAGAAGGTGGAGCTGGAGGGTTCACCATGCTCTGACTCAACCTCATTTCCAGGCTGAGTGTCAGAAGCCACAGATGAGGGCTCATCTTCACCCCAGAGCAAGGGGAGAGCCTCGAGGAGTCCATCAGCATCCTCAGTCGTGGATGCTGGAGCTGCAGGGGAAGCCTCCCTTGCAGAGCTGGGTGACGGCAGCCCCTGTCCGTAATGGGCATTCTCCTCAGCTGGTGATTCTCCATTCCCATGCTGGACACCAGTCTCTGCACCATGATGTAATACTTGCAGCCGTGCAGGTGTTATGCGCAATAGACTGGGATCCAACTGCTCCCCAGTGAGTCGCCAATAAAATGATGGGACACTGAGGGCCAGAGACTGCAAGTTCTCCATGGTCAGTGAGCTGCTCTCAAAGTTCACGACCAGCATGGAGATGAACTTATCCTCCACAAACTCATGAACTGCAACAAAATGGAACACAGAGAGATATATATAAGAACATGGGCTCTGACAATAACGGAATAAACACTGTACTACAAAATAAGTTTAAAATGAGTCTACGGGCTTCAGATTGTCGGATAAATGAAATTGTGAGAATTACCCATGAAGCTAAAAAGACAACATCCATGAATACGCTTACTCTCACAAATATCCAAGTGAATTAATATTAAATGTGTCTGTATTATGCATTATGAAACATTTATTCCTACACTTTTGTCACTAATAGTCATCTTCCTTTTTATTTTCTTATTAAACACGGTGAGCAAGAAATCGAGACAGAAGGGGAGTACACCGAAGGGTATTTCCTATCGCATCGTTACATTTTCTCATTTTAAAACTCCAGTGTATACCTTTGCAGTACAAAATACATTCGTTTCTGTAGATAAAAGTTGAACTATTCAACCGGTCGGTGATTTTACATCGAAAATCAAAGGTTTTACTTATCAGCTACTTATCAACTAACAAACATTAGGCCAATGCAGACGTTCATTTCGTTTGTCACATACCGGTAACTACAACTTTATTATTTAATCATTAATTACCTTCTGGATCCATGTTCTCCAGGTTCAACGAGCGATGGATTCGAAATCTCATCGAGTAACACTCCTTTATCTCAATACTCTGTGTCATTTTGCCAAGAGCAAGAATGTGCGCATCCAGAAAATGTAACGTATTTGTTTTGTTTTATTTCAAACTGCCTTCATGGGCCGGAAACCGTAAATATTCTAAACTCTGCGCTAAATCACATTCCGACGGCGTTAGTGTCACCGATTCAGATGGGATAAGGAACGTGCGTAATTTCTCTAAATTACCACACAGTAGAGAGTTCATGCCGACAGGATCTTATTGTCTACAAAGTAAGTTCAATGCAAGCATAACCTGCACAAGCAAGACGAAGCATGGCGACTGGGAAAAAAATTGTTGCACAATTACTTCAAAATGAGTGTAGCAGGGGGATATTTTGGTGTTTATTTTGTCACTTCCATTCTCCTGCTGGTTAATTAGTTAGGCATTTGTCTGTTTCCCTGTTCTTCTCTCACGGATGTGTGTGTGTGTATATATATATATATATATATATATATATATATATATATATATGTGTGTGTGTGTGTGTGTATGTATGTACTACACTCGCGTTTGAAAGTAGCGAAGGCTGTTTTGATTGACCCTTATTCTTGACCAGCGTTCCGCGGTGTAGTGTGTTTGCTGACGGAGAGGGGGCGTAGATTACTGAAGCGGCGTCCACCGAACGCTGGCTACAGAAATCGCAACAGGTATGTTTACCTATGTAGGTTAAACTATTCCGTACTGACGCAACCAAAAACTAGTGAGCAAGTGATGTTATGTTTAGAGGTATGTGCCCATTGTTAACGGGGGGAAGGTGAGGACTTTACATTGTCTTTTCTTTTTTTCCCGTGTTTCTTTAGTGTTTTGTGTCGTGCGCTAGCTGCTCTCTATAGTATATGTCTGCGTGATGTTTGCGGTTTGAAATTTTATAGTATCGTTGCATTTGTTTGGCCCTCCAGCCTGTGGGCTGTATGTTATAAGCACTAGGGTTGTTGTGAGCGACGGGTTGGGGGGTTTTCCTTTTTGTTTGTCTCTCTCCCCTCCCTCTCACTTAGCTAGTTGCGGTTGTGCTAAGCCTGTTTAACCGCAGGGTGTCTTCAACGCTAAATTCCCTGAATGGTGACTTTGATGTGCGGTGAAGCTTGAGGCCAGTTTCTTTTTAATATTCACTAGTGTGATCATTATCGTTTGAGGTCACAGTGCATTGGGTTTGGTTTTTTATTTATTTTTGTGCGTGTAGCGGTCTGAGCGCCTGCATTTGTTCACGCGCGGTATTGTTTCATCTTAGCGGTTGAACTGGCTTGGACCTGGTAGCTTGGCAAGTCCCTTGTATGTTTGTTTTGTTTAATGCCTTTGATTTGCCGAATGACTAACCTGTCTGACCTTCTTTTAAATGTATTTAATAAAGATTTCTAGTTTTATAAAATAAAACCTGTGTAATTCAATTTTAGGGCCCTAATTCCCCCTTGTTCGGATATACTGTCGTGGTTTTTTCTCCTTCCCCGCCAAATCAGAAGTCCGCTTGTGCAGTATCCAGAATTCAGTCTTTATTGCAACAAAGAAGTTACAACCAAGGCTGGACACGTAAAAGTGTGTCCAGTACTGTTTTACACCAATTTTTATACAAGTTCTTATCATTTAACAATATCTCGTAACTTAAGCATCATCATTCCTTCAGCCATTCACAATAATTGTTTTTTCCCTTAATCCACACCCCTAGGTGATAAGTTTGTCCATCATTTCTTTTACCGTTTGGTCTCTCGGCTGAACATAATGGTGGCTGGAGCAGCTCCACTTGGGTTTTTAAAAAAATGCTCAGCCGTGAACTTCGGGTGAACTCAGGCGAATCCCTTCCTTTAGTAGTAAACCTAGGCAGTTTCAGCCTTTTACACATTGTCTAACTAAAAGGTTGATAATATATTTGTCCTTTAGCATTGTGATAAAATATACGTTAATAAAAGTGAATATTCATAGATTCAGGACTAATATAAAGTAGCTAACAGAATCTCAGACTAACAAAAGGTGCAAATACATACTCAGTTGATTACGTTGTGTTGATTACATTATAATGTTTATATTGTAATGATTACATCATGGATATTTGACATACTTTTTAATAATATCATAATACTTGTATTCTATGTTATATAGTGCTGAATAATATTCCATAATACCACATTTAATTGTAGTTTAAGGGGAGGTGTGGCCAGCTGTTTACAAGGGGGTGCTACGTTAGTAACACAAAATTGGACCTAATTTGCTTTAGTTTGACATGGGATCAAAATTTAGAGTAAACTAATACATGTAATAGCGGGCATGCAAAAGATCAACGGCAGAACGGAGGCTCTGAACCCAGTCTAGATTAAAACGGAATTAACCATCTCGCTCAATATAATATTGGGATGAGTTATTCTGATCAGAGGCCTCCATGGATTAGTGCATCTGTCCCCTCACGCATGTTTAGACAGACGTCTAACATCTTAAGGCACCAGGGCAACAACAGACAGAACAACAGCATCAATTTCACAGCTAGTTTTAAAAATTGCTTTAAAGCAGAATGATTATAGCAAATAGGTAAACTGCATAATATTAATGAAATTATTAAAATGTGCAGAGTAATACATATTTGTCATTCAGACATTGTGCTTTTTAAACAGCAGAAGGGATACATTAAATCATGATTATATTGTCCTTACTATATATATATTTTTTAATTTTTCCCCTCAATGTTATAAATATTTGCCCCCCTGATATATAATCAGTGTAAGCACACAAACACGTTGGCCGGTTATCCTATTCATTCAGTACCAGCCCAACAAGTAGAGAATTCAGCACCACGGACAGTGACTTGTGTTACTGCGACATCTGGTTCCTTCATTGGCTCTGTATATATTTATAGAAATGACTAATTGGTTCTGTTGTAGAAATTTCCAGCCAGAGACTTGGTTCCTATATGACAAGGATATTTTATTTTTACTCGGACTGAGAAGCTACAGAAAATCATCTCTGCATGTGATCTCCCCTTTACTGCTCGAGCAGGGCACACGTACATCAACAAGTGTCAAGGCAGCAAGTGCATGCAAACAACTTCTCAGGACAGTTATAGGGCCTTCAGGAGGAGCCAAACTGCTGCGTCATTCAGTGATACCTTGTCTAAGGCACTAAAACATTCTAAGCACTTGGGCATATTTAAACAAAGTAGTATGGCACCTGTGTCAGAATCCATCCCTGCCTTGTCCTGTTCACATGTCACTGGCCATCCTATTCTCTCCTCTGTCTTCTACCCCTTAGCCCGTAGTGTGTTTGCCTGCTCATAGGGCCACCATGTGGCTTAACGGGCCAAGTGGTTGGCCACCGTTCCTGACTACCCTTTTGGTTGTGGGTTTTGAGGATATCAGAGGGTCTGTGTTTTAATGATTGTCCCCCAGGCCACCATGCAGCTCAGCCCAGGATTCTCCACCCATTCTACCTTTACTCCTTCAGCCGCATACATGAGTCAGACCTATAGGTTATTCAAATTTCGTCCTGTCAAATTTACTGGACAGGAAGTGGACACTGCAAATGAATCTGTGAATACTCCAATACCTACATCTTCACAAGTTACATTAATGGGTTTGGTACAGTAAATGGCTGTGAGGTGGGATTTCTTCTTGATGTCTGTTTGTAGCCCGTCCACCAGCAGCTGCTGCTGTATTTATCACACCAAGCAGGGAAAGTATATTGCTAAATTTTCCTTAGTTCAATTACGCTTGATTAAGCTAATTAAGCCGGCTATGTTATTTACATTCAGAAGGATGCCGCCATATTGGGTTATACACAGATGCCACGATAGCTCACACTCACATTCCCTCTTCATTATTTTTCTAAACACACTCCATCCTGCCTTGTCACCTGCAACAAGATCTCACTCCCTGTATCAAGTAAAGTCTTTCTAATGATTGAGCAGATTTCTGCTTCTCTCCTAACCATGGGCATCCAAAGTAAGATGAAGCAAAATGTTAGGAAATTTGACAACACATGGTTACTCTTTTGGTAACAGTGACCTTGGTTTTATTTTGATAGATGTAAACCACATAATTTGGTCTTAACCTTGTTTTCTGTCCTAAAAGCAAACTTTTGTGTTACAGGAGAAATGTGCACAGCTGCTCGGATCAACCCCAGCTAATCAGCGCATATGGGAATCTTTTCAAAATACCATGTGAGTCTTATGCAATTTACCCAAGTAATATAAGCTCTTTAGATGACGCTCAAATAATCATTTCCCATCAACTTAGTGTCAGAACACAAACTCGGTGGCAAAAAAAGTGAAGCACAACAGACTAAGTTGTGAAAATGAAATCTGCATGTGATGAAAGGGCATGTGACTGTATCACGATGATTATAATATCAGAGCATACGGACCACGGAGTTGGTGGTATGGCCACACTGCTGGTCCCATGTCAGTAGGGTATAGCACACCCTTGGGCCCGGATACCACTAGGATGTCACTGGTGTACCACTGTGCCGTCAGAGTGTGGTGTGTCACTCCACAGCGTTGGCAGGATTGCTCTTCTCCCTGCGGCGCCACCATACGCACACGACGGTCATCTGTGGTACTGCAGAACTGAGATGTATCGCTGAACATGGTAGGACGCCAGTCGTCATCAGTCCATGCCTCCCAGTGACTACACCACTCCAATCGCAACAGTTTCTGTGCTATTGTGAACGGCAGCCTATGCATGGGACGGTGAACCCGTAGTCCAGCTGATGCCAGTCATCGCGACACGATGATATAGGGTGTTGTAGAGAGTCCAGTAGCTGTGTCCATATATCAGGCGCAGGTGTCATGGGGATCTGTGATGCTTGGAGCACAATCCGACGATCCTTCCTTGGCGTGGTCTGTCTTGGATGACCAGAAACTTCACGACGTGTGTGGATGCCTCACGTGCCCATTGGTTTCAATATCAGGCCACTGTGATATCCGCATGGCCCACATGCAATTGCACCATATGACCACCTGGCTTCATGCAAACCCGCAATGCAACCCTATCAAACTCCGTCAAGTGCCGGTAACCCTAATGTGACTACGAGGCATCCTGTGTCTGGTGATTAAACATGCCAACTCCTTGCAATTCTAATCATTTACATATCCATCACTGGTCTGCACGTGTACCAAATTACATCTAAATTGGAGAGTTCTGGGTTTTCAACTTGTATATGCCCTTCACTGATGAGAAATTCATCAACATCTAAGTCCTACATTCATGTACAATGCATATTAAATTAATATTTTGTCACTATTAGTCTTGATGTATCATTCTTTGAATGCACTCAATTGAATCATGGACAGTGGTTCCACATGGAAAAAAATGAATATTCTGAAAAGGAAACGTCCTTCTTCGGTTGATACATTCACTTTGTTTTCTGAGAAGGTTTTTCCCTTGACTGCCTTGTACAGTATGTCTAGTGTGTTTTTTTGGTATGAATGTGGCATTAATCATACAATGAAAAAAACACTGACTTGTAGTGAACATGTAAAACAACAACATGCAGTGTCATCCATCCATCCATTTTCCAAACCGCTTATCCTATTGGGTCGCGGGGGGTCCGGAGGCAGGGAACAACCCAGGATGGGGGGCCAGCCCATCGCAGGACTCAATCACACACCATTCACTCACACATGCACACCTATGGGCAATTTAGCGACTCCAATTAGCCTCAGCATGTTTTTGGACTGTGGGGGGAAACCGGAGTACCCGGAGGAAACCCCACGACGACATGGGGAGAACATGCAAACTCCGCACACATGTGACCCAGGCGGAGACTCGAACCCGGGTCCCAGAGGTGTGAGGCAACAGTGCTAACCACTGCACCACCCCGCCGCTCCTCATGCAGTGTCATATATAACTGAAATAAGAAATGCTGGATTGCCTGAGTTGCATGCGTGTGTGTTTTTTAATATGGGCAACATGGTTCCCTGAGATGCCTCAGTGTTGCTCACCTCCATCTCTAACACACAGCCACACAAATGATTTTAAAACTACTGAAAGAAATAATTGGCTACACTGCAGCTCCACTGTTTTGTTTGGCACCCCTGCATGTTCTGCATTGCGTGGGGAAAAAAGTTGAAGGCTGTGTTACATACTGTAACACAGCTAGAATGCAAAAACACTTTATACTTCACATAAGGTGGTGGACGTTATTGACAAAGGCAAATTTGTGTTGACCCCAGCAAGGCAGCTAGCGTACTTTGCATTTCTCTCTTACCCGGATGTGACAATAAAGTGCTGCACTACAGTAAACCCTGCAGACACACATGAGTGTGTGGCAGAGTCTTTGGTTTACACTAAACTGAGAGCAGACTTGGAGAGCTCTCCCATTGAAAATAGCGAGATGGTTTTGTTTGTGGATGGCTCATGTTGGAGAGATGGGGATGCCTTGAAGGCTGGGTTTGCTGTAGTCCAGGCACAGGGTGATGATTTTCACACTCTCGTTTCAGAGCACAACCCTGTTCTGGTCAATTAGCAGAGATAAAGGCTTTGACTACAGCGTGCCGGCGAGGACAACATAAGACAGTTACTATCTACACAGACTCTGCATACACACATGATGTATGCCATCAGTTTGGAGCAGTCTGGAAGCAAAGGGGGTTTCGCAAAAGTGACGGCTCCCCCATTCAGCATTATAATCAGATTTTGGAGTTGCTACACACAATGATGCGTCCCAAGCGTTTGGCTATTGTTAAGTGTCAGGCCCACCGCAAAGGTCGTGATTTTGTTATTCAAGGAAATGCAGTCTCTGATGCGGCAGCCAGGCCAACATTTTGATAACGGATGCGCATGGTCTTGACCATTGCACAAGGGGGGTGGTGTTACAGAAAATTACAGAACAAGGTTTCTGGACACCATAGCTGCAAGCAATGACGGATGCAAGGTTGTCAGAATATGAGGTGTGCATTAAGAACAATTTACGCAAAGCAATCACGGCCCCAGTAGGGCACATTCCAGTGCCTGAGGGACCGTTCAGACACTTGGTGATGGACTATGTGGACATGGGAAAAACAGCATATGGAAAGCGATATATGCTTGTGATTGTGGACAGGTTCAGCAGATGGGTGGAGACAATACCGTCCAAGGACATGGGGGCGATGACAGTGGTGAAATTCCTGATCAGAGAGTCCGAGGTTTGGGATACCAACTGAAATAAGCTCTGATAATGGAACTGCCTTTGTGGGGAAAGTTAAAAGTTAGTGGTTTAACAGCTGAGAATAAAACAAAAGTTGGCATGTGTGTATCACCCTCAGATGCAGGGTATGGTGGAGAGAGTGAATGGCACACTTAAGCAGAAGCTGAATAAAATTTGCGCCGCCATGAAAATGAACTGGGTGGATGCCCTGTCAACAGCCTTGATGACATATCGGATGGAAACGCACAGGTGATGCATTTGTCTCCGCATGAAATGCTGACAGGGAGACCTATGCCTGGATCGACTTGGAGGGGGCGTATAAGGGACCCAGCCTAGATCAGCTGGGGGATGAATTAAAGTTGTACATGAGGACTTTAACCAAAATACACAAAACTATTTCCAAACAGGAAAAGGAGAAAGCACAGAAAGAAGACACAGACCAGGAGGAGCCAGTCATCTTTCCAGGAGATAAAGTCTACCTGCGAGTGTTCCGGTGAAAGTGGCACTAGCCCCGACGAGAGGGACCCTTCAAGGTGACATGAGCCACAGCAACAGCGGTGCAGGTAGAAGGGAGTAATATGTGGTACCATTTGAACCACTGCACTAGAGTACCGCACGAAAGACAGAGTCACTGAAAACAACACAGAGGATGCAGTTGCCCTTGACTCAGATGGCCCTGATGGAGCTCCCAGAGGAGCTCCACAGCTTGGGGTGGAGTCAGTTTCAGGATCAGAGCAGAGTGAGGGTCAAGAGGGAGCATCGCAAGCAGACCAGCCACTCCAGACAGGACACGAAGCTGTGGGTTCTGGTACGGCTGACAGCAACGATGTTAGTGATGCTAATGATTTATCAGGCCCTTCAGGTCTGGGTGCACAGCAGGACCACAGGTCAGGTGAGCACAGGACAACTGACTTCACTGACTCAGCCTGGTCCTTTGATGCTGAATAACCTCTCAGATTACAGTGAGCGAAAGCGGAGAGAAATGGGGGGAGATATGGGAGTGAGGAGAGTGAGTAAATTTTAGAAGGATGCCCAGGATGAAGTAGACCTGTATGGGTTAGCAAAACGTACACTTGGAAATTGGTGATATAAATGGGCTAAGTATACCGCCACTTCATTAGGGCAGGAGGGGTGTGTGTTGTGTGCAAGTCCTGACCCTTCAGTTAGGGTTGTCCCGTTCCCATACACTAATAAACAGTGTGAAGAATGGGAAATGGAGAGGATTATGAGATTCTGGAAGAGTCTGTGTCAGGAGGGGCAGGCCCCTAAGAAAGTGCAGGCCCACATCTAACCAGACGGAGCGCATACCGTACTGCCCATATCAGCGTCTGATATATCAGGGAAATACTAAATATGCATAGAGGGTGGAAAAGCATTGTGGGCAGTTTAAGCCCTGGGAAGGAGGTCAGCAAGATATTATGGCGAACAAATTGAGTTTTTTTACAGCAAATTTTCCTCTCTTCATGTTGTCCCTACTGCGCAGATTAATCGTCCCATGTGCCTGCCAGCAAATATTGCTCCTTTACCTGCCGAATGCTGCCTAATTTTAATGCTGCAATTGAAAGGCTTCAAACATGATATGGGTGTGTGGGTTCTTACTAAAAAGTTATAATTCAAGTAGCCTCAATAACAGTCCATTTTGATGGCAGGTACCTGAAAGTACAACTCTGGAGGACCTTGAGAAGTGAAAGACACCTCTGCTTGACTTCATGGCCAATGCAGGTTGTCTGAGGCCTATCCGGTCAATAAGAGACGGGAATCTGCTGGAACATGACATTGTCACGTTTCAGGTCATCCACAGGGGTCAGGGTCCATTTCAGAGGTATTCTGTGTTCTGTTTACATGTACGTTAGTTAGGATCAGAATTTTATCCTTTGACCATCATGGTTCAAGTTGCTATTATTTCTTTGAATATAAACTAATAAAGTAACCAGTAACACATTGATAATTAATAAGCGAGTTATAAACACTGTCTACATTCTGCGCCACCTGTTCTGCTTTGAGACAATCACAATGACTGCTGACCAGATGGAAGATCTTTTCAGCATTCATCTGTCTCCAGAAGGTAGCAACAAGAGAGTTGCTGAGGAAATAGACTCTCCAGAAGGTAATGACCATCTCCAGGATGCAGAAGGTACTTTAATTGACCGTATAGTGTAGAAGTAAATGTTGTTTTTGTAAAACAAAATATACCTGTATAACAAAAAACACTGTAGCTAAAGGTAAATCCTCTTACTGGACGATCACCTATTTTAAATCGCTCTTCAGTTTTATCCGTTTTCCAAACCTCTTATCCTTCTGGGTCACGGGGGTCGGGAGCCCATCCCAGAAGCAATGGGCACGAGGCAGGGAACAACCCTGAATGGGGTCAAGCCCATTGCAGGGCACACTCACACACCATTCACTCACACACGCACACTTACGGGCAATTTAGCAACTCCAATTAGTCTCAGCATGTTTTTAGACTGTGGGGGAGAACCGGAAAACCCAGAGGAAACCGCACGACGACATGGGGAGAACATGCAAACTCCACACACATCTGACCCAGGCGGAGACTTGAACCCGGGTCCCAGAGGTGTGACGCAACAGTGCTAACCACTGCACCAGCATGTCGCCCCATCCTATTAAGCTTATTGTTCAGAATTAAAAATGGGGTTATTAAGAAAGAGTAGCCTCCTATAAAATAGCCCAGCACTCCTCCCTCCAGGCCAAGAATATTTTCTTTATGGTCCAGTTCAAAATAATGTCATCTGCAGAAATACGGAGCACTTGTAATTTATCTGTATTTTAGATGGTAGACGAGTGGCTGGGTGACGTCGTGGCTGGACGACTTGCAGTGTAGCTTGTTATCTGTGCGTTCTGGACAGGCTGCTGACTTCTGATTACTTTTGGCATTTGGTTCAATGTTACGTCATTTCCAGGTGTGTCGGTGCCCAGTATGAAGCTAATCGCCGCATTATAGTTATGAAAAGAAGACAGAATAGCAAAGAAATTGAGGCAGAATTAATTCAACAAAGTATTAAAAATATTACTCAAGTAGATGAATCGCTTCTTGAGACTGAAGGCGACTGTATTTGCACGAACGAGCGTCGAAAAGAAATGCATTATTGTCGCGCAGGAGAACAAGACAACCGATGTTACAGCGAGCGGACGCTGCTGCCGCGCAGGAGAAGCGAAGCGACATTGCCTTTAAAATGAGAGATTACATTCCGTGGCAGGGGGACAGTTTACAGCACGACACCGGCATTAGGCAGCAGGATGGGTGGGTTAGGTGATCTCCCAGACTGAAAGGGATTCTGGGGACTCAGGGGACAGTGTCGCCCTGAGGGACTGAGGGCCACGTCAGAGGGGGCCTGCTGTAGAGGGGCCCAGACAAGGGATGGCTGATGTAGAGGAGCCAGGTGTGGAGGTGCCACATATTGAGGAACCCTGGTGATCACACTACAGGGGGCCAAATGTTGGTGGGCCAAGAGGAAGTGGCTGGGGAGTAGAAAGCATAGATGTCTTGGAGGTGGGTAGACTACAGAGATTTATGCACCCCGGGATTCCCTCAAGTGCCTCTCAGATCTAGGATGGCCAATACTCGGTCCTCCCCAGGAGTGAGAGGATGCAGACTGGCTCCCCCCAGCTCTCCTCACCGGCTCCCTCCAAAGAGCTGTAGCCCTCCTTTTGGTGATGCCGACATCGTCCCTGCACTTCCCCCTCACACTCTCTGCCATGCGGCAGCAGACATGGCCCACAGAATGTATCAATTTTCTTTGATCTCTTGCTATATAGTTTCCTGACATATATTTGTCTTTTGCCAATGTGCATTATGATATAGGAAACGTACCCCAGAGCAGGACTTTAGACTAAACCATTTTCAGTAAGGATAGGTGTGCTTGGGGTGAAAACACTTTAAATGAACTGTTGAGATTGATTCATTTTATCTGTACTTTTTTGAATATGAAGAATTATTTTAGTGGATATCTCCCTATTTTAATGCTAGAGGGAGCCCCCCCCCCAAATTTATGCCTGACCCACAAACCCACACACTGTCCACAGATGAGAACAGCGCAGACCCTGCACAGTCAGGTTTGGCAACTCCTTCCAATTTTATAGCCCAAACCAGGAGTAAAAGATGCAGAAAATCAGACCCTTCATAGAAAAATTTATGTTCAACGACACTCCATAATGCTGCTTAAAATGAAGCAATGCACGCACAAGTTAAAGCTCTTTTCGTTTTAATGAATGAGGAGTTTTGGATAAAGAAATGAATTAGGCTTATTTTTTTCATGTGAGCATCCTCCTGCAGCATTTAAATACGGTAAAGTGGCTGATGGATGGACTTGTATTAAATTTGGGAGGGTCTGAATGAAGCTCATTACCCCAAATTTTCTTAAATTGGCTTATATATTTACAACATGGTGACTGCAACAATAATACACCCACGACTGTGGTGTTCTACCTAGAGCACCACTAGAGGGAGCTCACACATTCTGTCGTACTTGCCACAGTAACAACAGTGATGTATAGGAACAGAGTTAGAAGCCGGTAATTTATATATAAAAAATGTCATTTCATTAATCTGACTGGGTAGGTCCAGCTGTCAATCCCACCCAGGCCTATCCTCAGCTCCGCCTCTGCGTCAGTCCATCTCTTTGCAGTCCAAGTTGTACATCTACCAAACTTGGCAACAAATTTGCAACGGTTCTGTTTCGGTGGTTGTATTTAAGGAATGTCACATTAGTAAACATCTGGACATCTGAAATGGGCAGAGACAAAATCGGCAGTACAGGCAGACCAATGTCTTTGAAACTCCTTTTTCCTTCAGCACCCTCTTACTGCAAAACCTCAATCCAAAGTTCTCCATGTTGTTCATCTCTGTGAAACTGCAACAGGAGAGCTCTCTCCACTGGTGTTCTAATTCACCAAGGGAACAGGAAAGGCCCTCTTTTGGTAGACTGCCTACTGCAGGCTCTCTTTCCCGGGGATGAATTATCTCCAGCTTACTCAAGTGACTCTGGACGTCGCATTAGATACTGTGTCCAGAAGCAGTCCATGCTGCGCTTAGGAATGATGTCTCTTCTAGTGTAGAACTGACTGTGGAATTTACTGTAAATACCTAGCAAAAAAAAAAGCTGCCAGAAAAGTATTGCAAAATTGCTGTTAATCACTGTAAAACCCCCAGCTCCATGGGTGTCCCTACAGGTGGCTGCCCTTTGCTGCCAGGTTTGCTGTTACCTTTGTCTGTGCCCGTGTGTCAAGTAGAGCAAGATGGGGTAGGTGAAAAGAGAATTTCCCCAAGGGGAGTAACAAAGCATCTTCATTTCATTTAGAAAATAATTACAAAATGTCTTTTACAGGTTTTGTCCTATGTAAATTACAGCAATTGTCTTTTTTAAACAGAAAAATAACAATTAACTGTAATCTAGTTTAAAATATTATATTGTATTCTATTCAAAATATAGAAGTTACCTAGCAACTGGAATTGGCAATAAATGCTATTAATACTCCACAATACTGAATGTTGTTGTAGAATGCTTTCCAAGTTAATTTTTGTATTTTACATTTGCAGCTATGCAATCTATGCATATTGTTAAGTGGTTTAAATGAAACTAAGACGAAAATAACAGCCTGAGACAGAGACCCACACAGAACAAACTCACATTAACTGGAATGACATTAACTTGAAAATTTCAGGATAATCTTCACACCCGTTAACCACTTGATGGAATTCAACTTAGTCAGAGTTGCAACAAAGTCAAGTATTTTTAAAACTGACCATATTCTAGGCTTAAAGGCCCAATTTGAAATCAGGACTGGACATAGAAATCTATTCAGAACAACATTACATTAATGTTAGAATAATGTTATATTTTTTGCTGGTCTGTGTTAATGTAATGCAACAACTCTGGTCTAATACCTCCCTGTCACTTTAATGCTGGATGTGTGTGCAATTTATAACAAGTTAGGCAAGCCACGGATTCAACCATTAAACTGCATTTTCATTCCACATTTTTTGACAGTTCTGTCCAAAATCATATTCCACCAAATCAGGCGTTACAAATTCCAATAACTTCAACCTTCAAATGTATTAAAGTTGATCTTTTTCAGTGTGTTCCTAAATCTTACGGTATAAGCAAAAGGTATAAATAAAAGATTAAGAACAATTTCCATTTGAATAGTGGAGAAGAGTCCTCATCTTTTGTACATGTCTCATGCTCAGAGTCCATCAATCGCCTGAGGAGAGAGGAGACGTGAGGATTGACTGAGTTGTTCTTCTCAGGCATCGTCCCACTTCTTTGGCTTGCAGTCTTCATGCTGCTGGTTGGATTGATTCCAATGAAACAGTTTAAACCACAAAATCACATGAATAAAACTTACGCTGACCCTCACTGAAGCGGCCTGGTATCTGTTTCATACCTCACTTTACAACACACAGGACTTTTTTTTAAATTTAAAGGCACAAGTTATTTTACGTCATGGCCAACCCACGTTTGCTAGTTTAATGGCAGAAAAATAGTCAAAGCCAGGCGCCTGGTCCACAAGGGTTGTACTCAGTCACTGCTGTTTTTATGGTGTAAACATGCTATAAACTAATTTTTTCAAACATTTTCTTTAAGAGCTAGGGGCGCTAGGTGGATTGCTATTATAATGATGGATTTGCCAGGCAGAAGAAAAGAATGCTTCTCTGCAGAGATACAAAAAATCTGCTTGTGCACAATGTGAAAGCGTGCGAGCAGACCATCTACAACAGCAGCAGGATTACACCAAAGTAGAGGTCTGCATTCCTGTGGAACCCACGGCAATAAAGTGCAGTGCAGGACAAACTTTCATTTTTGAATGCAGGAGCAGGAGGGAAGTGACTGATATGTTCGCAGGGAAAAAGAATGAAACAAGTGTTTTTTGTTATCAAACAATTTTTTATTTGCGTGAGTAAATACAAAATTACACAGCAAAGTATAGCACGTTATCACAACATTACATTGTGTGAAAGCGCTTTACAGCATCCCCACCCAAAGCCCCCAGTGAGTAAGCCATAGGCGACAGTGGCAAGGAAAAACTCCCTAGAAGGAAGAAACCTTGGGAGGCACCAGACTCAAAGGGGAAGCCCAAACCTCCAGGGGCCGGCAGGGATAGTCAAAAACACACACACCAGATAACTGCAACAGGTTCTTCTACATATCCTATACATGGGCATGGTACAGTGATGCAGTGGTTAAAACTGTTAACTCACACCTCTGGGGACATTCATCCATTTTCTGAAACCGCTTCTCCTGTTCAGCGTTGCTCCAGCTGACAGCTTAAGCAATTCATCTGTATCTGAATGAGGAAAAACAACATACAGGCAATACAATGGAGCTGTCAGTCACTCCTGGCACATGGAATACAGTTCTGCACTGACACCTCCGCAATGAACAATTGCATTATAGCATAGGAAACTAGTTAACTTTCACATAAAATTTAGATATAATCAAAACAGAAGCCTGGAACAATTTTAAATTTTACTAAATGGCAATATACTGATTTTGGTCACCAAACAAACTTTACAGGACTTGCTTCACTACTTTTATTTGTGTTTCTTACAATACATCTGCCCTCTCCTGGTCTGGTGGAATATCATTGCTGTAGGCAGCACCGAGCGAAACCACCCGCATCCGCAGTAGAATGCAACATGAAAGCGCACGCGGAAAAGTGAAATATCACCTAGACTTTGCGGCACAGGAAACTAGCCGACTTGCACATGAAATTTAAATTTAACCAACACAGCACCCCACAACAATGTTCACTTTATTTAAAAGAAATGAACTAATTTACTCACTAGCAAGCGCAATAATGTACTTAAACGCAGGAAAGCGCACGCGGAAAAGTTAAATGTCAACTACACTTTGCGCATAAAATTTAAATATAATTAACATAGTAGCCCAGAACAAAATCACTTTATTTAAAAGCAATATACTGACTTTACTCATCAAACATATTTTAATATACATGCAAATTTGACAAATACTAAATAATAAGATAAATTATCCGATAAAATGGGAGCAGAATGGCAACCCACCTTGGTGCAGAAAACAAGTGAAGCCGCGTCTTTCAAACCGGCAGCGTCCCACGTGCCGAGGAGTCAAATGTAATCAAGCAACACGGCCCACACACATTAAATAATAACATCATAATAATTATAGTTCTTGTATAATTATTCTCTATATTATTCTATAATAAGATTAACAGACTTTTATAAGTTAAGTTGTATACCGAGAACAGTATGCGACAGCATAAGCATATAACTCTTAAGGGTTTATTAATTAAAAATCACACATTCATCCTGCTTAACATAAAACAATGACTTAAAGAGACTTAATTGTGAAATGAACGCTACTGTCCGAGGGTATTTATCTCCACAAATTGCTATGGAACATAATGTCTAAAATACTCAGATTTTCAGAATGACAGAATCTTAACATTTTAAATTTTGTTTTGCGATACCGATACGTAGTGATATTGGTATGTGGAACAACGTTAAACTGTAGTTAGATTAAGTGCGTATTCACAATTTACCCGTTTGCCTTTTATCGTGACTGAGCACGATCCCCCACCCCAGCTGGTCTGCACTCCCCACATTGCAATTAACGATCCAGACCTCAGCGCTTTTGTTACCGTGGGACTTTGTTGCGTTGAAGAAAACATTAAAATGAAGTCTGAGGAATGTTACATGACACAGCTAAAATGCAAAAACTCTCTCTGGTGTAATTCACTGCATAAAACCAATAGTCTTAAGTGTGGTGCCTTCTTCATAACACTCCCTGACTTTTGTATTCGTGACCATGAGATACGGTGGCCTTTTCTTCCTTCATTTGACTAGTGTTCCTCCCTTTCCTCCCAGCCTTGGTTGGTGGTTCAGGCAGCATCACCTTCTTTTAATAGACCCAGGTGTATCCATCCATCCATTTTCCAAACCACTAATCATACTGGGTCGTGGGGGGTCCGGAGCCTATCCCAGAAGCAATGGGCACGAGGCAGGGAACAACCCAGGATGGGGGGCCAGCCCATTGCAGGGCACACTCACACACCATTCACTCACACATGCACACCTAGGGGCAATTTAGCAACTCCAATTAGCCTCAGCATGTTTTTGGACTGTGGGGGGGAAACCGGAGTACCCGGAGAAAACCCCACGACGATATGGAGAGAACATGCAAACTCCACACACATGTGATCCAGGCAGAGACTCGAACCTGGGTCACCCAGGTGTCATTTATTTTGAAATTCGGTTCAAGTGCAGAAAATGTTCTAGCAGAAGTCTTGGACAATCTCTGAATTACACAGAAATCTGACTTCTTCTGAAGCTGTGAGAAATTGTTCTTCTGTAATTGTTGCATTGATATTTGTTGATGTGCGTGTGCCCTCCTTGAGCAGTAAAGGGGAGATCACATGCAGAGCTGATTTTCTGTAGTTTCTTAGTCTAAATAAAAATAAAATATTCTCTTCATATAGGCTGGACATTTCTAGAAAAGAGCCAATTAGTTATTTCTAGAAAAATATATGGAGCCAATGAAAGGACCTGACGTCATAGTAGCACAGATCACTGTCCGTGGTGCTGAATTTTCTACTTGTTGGGTTGGCGCTGAACAAATAGGATAACCGGCCACCGTGTCTGTGTGCCTCCACTGATTGGCCCCCTGACATATAATTATTTTTAAGACTGAAGGGGAGAAAGATCATACAGGAAATTAGTTAACAGTAATTAGCAATCACTTATAGTTCTCATTTATAATGATGTAAATTTAAAAAAATTATATATATATATATATATATATATATATATATATATATATATATATATATATATCATTAAAAACAAAATATAATCCTGATTTAATGTATCCCTTCTGCTCTTAAAAAAGCACAATATGTCTGAAAGACAAATATGTCTATTACTCTACATGTTTTAATAATTTTGTTAATATTACCTAATTTGCTTATCTTTTTTTCTGTAATCACTCTGCATTAAAGCAATTTTTAAAACTAGCTGTGAAATTGATGATTCTGTTGTTATTCTGACTGTTGTTGCCCTGGTGCCTTAGGATACGTCTGTCTAAACATAATTGAGAGGATGGATGCATTATTCTATGGAGGCCTCTGAAGAGAATAAATGATCCCAATATTATATTGAGAGAGATGGTTAAATCAGAGCTGGATAAGATTTTAACAACTCTGAGCTATTAGTTAAGTTCTTCCCAAACGAGCTTGATGGGCCGAATGGGCTCCTCTAATTTGTAAATTTCTTATGTTCTAAGATATACAGTACTGTGCAAAAGTCTTAGGCAGTCCAAAGAAATGTTTAAAGCTGTTTATCTGGGTAGCAAGTGTACTTTGGCTTAGAACAAATAACACAATTTAACATTAGAACGTGTAAATTAAGAGGAACACAATAAAAACTATTAATAATTTCTTCTCTTTTCTAAAAAGATACTGATATCTAGTCGGATGGCTAGATGAACACCGCTTCAGTTCCCAAACTTCTCCTCAGGGGCACCTCAGCCGTTCCATGATTTTGACAGATTGACTAGCTGTATGAGGTGTGCTAGTGGCCAAGTCAAAAAATACATGGCTGCACTGGACGGTCGCTACAAATACTAGGATGATGTTAGCAGAGGTTCTGAAATGGCTAAGCTGAGACACTTTGACAGGCATAATATCATAGTTTTACACCAACACGAGGACAATCTAAACATCGTTTTCTTTGCCTGCCTAAGATTTTTGCACAGTGCTGTACATGGAAGTCTCAATTCAACCCTATCCTTTCCTAAGTGCCACACTTCTGTTGAAAAAAGAAAATTACAGATTGGAAACCTTTTAATAAAGAAACTGTGATAGAAAATTCTTGATTATGCTAATCAGTAATCAATAATGGAATGTAGATGATTATGCAAAATGCATTACCTAATCAGTAATTAACAATTGAGTTTACAATGTGTTGTTGATTTACACATAGTGGTTGAAACAATGTAATTTACTTGTCATTAATTGAATGTATCAAACAAGAATGCAAATCTGCTTAAGTAAGAAATTTCTATTTTCTATAGAGGAACTAACATGTTTGCCATATATTGCTTGATCAGCCCAGGTCAAAGCAAAGGCTTGACCTGAGAAGTAAGCTGTTGCAGAAGATATTATAAAATGAATGCATGGTATTGGATAATATAAAATGTAGAAAAAGAGAACAACGAGTCCTAGAATAATATAGCAAAAGGAAAAGTCCCAAATAGATAGACTTGTTCTAAGCTGATAGGTGGACCTTGAAAACGTAGAAGAAACTGGTATCTCCAAATGGCCAAACTTTCTTTGTACTGCCTGGACCTTGAAAGGCAGAAGTAACTGGAACGTCCAAAAATCCGATTTGTCCTTGATTTGTCAGATGACTGTCGCATTTTAGGCCATAAAAGATGTATGCATTTGTTGCTCGGGGAGCAGAACACAAGACGCATGCTTGCTGAGTGTCTGTTCCCTGTGAGCTCATCAAATAATAAAGTTCTGTCAAACACTTAAACATCGGACTTCGAGAAATTTCTTCCACAAAACACTCTGTTCTCGTTAACAATTTTTCAGTTATAAATTCCATATTATACACTTTCTTTCCTCTTTCTTTCCATTGTACTGTCGTGGGTGTCTGGGGTTTTAGCCAGGAGATCGTTATCATCCTCCTGGCAATTACAAGAAGAACTCTCTGTAACACAACCTTATTTTCATGCACTATATTCTGTGGCATAATTCCTAGTATGAAACGAGCTGGTTCAAGTGGTAATTTTATGTTCAAACATTTATTTTTTATCTCTTCCTGTATATTTTGCCAGTACTCTGACAATTCTGGATAATCCCAAAAAATGTGGGTGTGGTCTCCTACCAGGTCACAACCCCTCCAATAAACCCCTGATTTGAGGTGTTACCAAACGTAGAGGTGAGAAGGGGAGTCTTAAAGTATCTCATCTTAACTTTCCAATCAAATTCCCACCATGTAGGACTGTTTGTTATTCTGTGTCCTTCTTTACATGAATGAGTCCAATCTTCATCGTTAATGATAGTATTCATCTCTAGTTCTCATTTCTCTTTATTAACACTGTTGACTCTTTTTGCAATATTTTATAAATATATGATATAATGTTCTTTTTAACCAATCCTTTAATTGTTCATATAAACAATATATTTGTTGACTGTAGGTATCTAAAACAATCGGGCACTGGGAGGCCACATTTATTTCTAAGATGTTCGAAGGACATTAGATCTCCTCCATCACACAACTGATCCAACTGGTTAAACCTCTTTTCTCCCCATGTCTTAAACCCTGTATCTAATTTAGATGGTAGAAAAAATCAACATTCTGTGCAATTTTCATTGATCTTGATATTGATGAAGGGCGTCCCAGCCTCTCTCTCACTTTTCAGAGCGTTTCCTATCCAAATGTTATTGATTTTATTTACTTTCCGTGTATCTTGATTAAAAATAATTGCTATGTCCAGCGGCAAATTTGGGCAGATACTCTGTTCCATTACCACCCACTGACCCTCCCTGTCCTGGGTAATCCATACCACTACTGATATAAGTTGGGCTGCCAAGTAATATTTTTTTTAATTAGGCAAGTCAGGACCCGCATTCTCTTTTGGGTTTAATAGTCTTTTCAGTTCAATCCTGGGTCTTTTGTTTTGCCAGGTAAATTTGGATAACCATTTATTGAGCGTTTTGAATGTAGATATAGGGACCCCTATGGGCAGGGACTGGAACATAAAGAGAAGCCTAGGTGGTATGTTCATTCTAATGCTCTCCACTCTCCCCAATAAGGATAGAGGGAGGATTTCCCATCTTTGAGATAATTCTTTATTTCACATAGTAATTTACCATAATTAGTTTTGTATAAGTATGATATACCAGGATCCCTCGGTATCTAAAGCCATAACTGTGGAATCAAATTTAGTATTTGCGAGCTTTAATGCAAAAAACATTCTCTGTAATATAAGTGTGGGTAGGTTACTGTAAAATTTGGACAAATCTTAAACTTAAGATGTGTAAGGTGTAGTGAACAGGGAGTTCAGTATAGGACTAAACATGCAAGGGAAGAAGTAGATAATTAGTGAAACTTTTGACCGGACTGGAGATCTGAGGAGTCATACACAGATAAATGGCACAGCAGATATTTTTGTCTGCTTTTGAGATGGTTGACGTGACATATTTTCCGACGCGCGCTCTCTGTCCGCTGGTGGGAGTGTGCTCACCTGTCTGCATCGGGGCGGAAGTCCGCCATGCGCAATACAGAGAGCAGAGGAGAATTGTAAATACGCGACTGTGTAGACGAGACAAAAATGACAAGCATTTGTGTAAATAAGATAAATAGCATAAGGCTATTTCATTTGTTTAATAAAAGTACAATGTATAGACTTGTTCTATAGGAAAAGTAACCTTAAGAACATAAGAAATTTACTAACGAGAGGAAGCCATCCGGCCCATCAAGCACTTTTGGGAAAAACTTACCTAACAGCTCAGAGTTGGTAAAATCTTATCTAGCTCTGATTTAAAGAAACCCAGGGTTTTAGCTTGCGCTACACTAGTAGGAAGACTATTCCATACTCTAACTACACGCTGTGTAAAGAAGTGCTTCCTCAAATTCGTTTTAAAATGTTCTCCCGCTAAATTCTACTTGTGGCCACGAGTTCTAGTATGTCATGTCACTCACCATCCAGACCTGTTAGAATCTTATATAACTGGCTCATGCCCCCACTTAGTCTGAACAGATTCAGCTCAACTAACCTGTCCTCATAAGACATTCCGCTAAGACTGGGAATCATTCTCGTAGCCCTACGTTGCACCTTTTCCAAGGCAGCAATGTCCATCTTAAGGTATGGTGACCAAACCTGCACACAATATTCTAGGTGGGGTCTTACCAAGGAATTATACAATCATAGCATCACTTCCTTTGACTTAAACTCCACACACCTAGAGATGTAACCCAACATTCTATTTGCCTTTTTTATTGCTTCCCCACACTGGCGAGAGTGGGACATGGAAGCATCAACATACACACCGAGGTCTTTCTCATAATCAGCTACCTTTATTTCAGTGGAACCCATAAAATATCTGTACTTTATATTTCTGCCATATTTCTGGATGTGGCAGTGTGTGAGGAGATGGAGACTCTGATAAAGTATCATAAGGCTAATAAGAACACAGAAAGGTGTAACAAGAAAAGGAGTGAGCAACTGGAGGTTCTGAGGTTATGGCAAAGGGAGAGGCCTGGAGAAAAGAGCAGAAAGTGATGAGAGAGTGATGAGTGAGAATCAGGCAGGAGTCAAAGGTGAAACAGAGCAGGAGGAGTTACGACTTCCTCTGTATCAGGGACTGTATCTGTTAGTAGAAGGGCCACCTCTGATATTTAAGGGCCACTTTCCAGTAATAGAGGGCAAGGTAAAGTTCAGAGGGGAAGAAACAGAAGGATGAAGAAAGTTGTTTATATGGGTACAGGGAAGTGAGCGACCAGCGGCGGCAGACCGTGAAGGAAGGACTGCGAAGGAGTGATATAATAATAGAAGGCCAGGCATGTGGGTTTAAGAAAAAAGGGGGTGATATAAAGGTGGGGTGCGGAGCAAGTGGTAGGGCTGCAGAAGGGCTGATGCATCTGATGGACAGCCCTAACCCTCCATGTAGAGGATGGAGTCAGTTTCAGGAGAAGGAGATAGAAACGGATAGTGAGGAAGGAGTAGAGGAGGATAATGCAGATCATAGAACAGTGGGAAGCAGGAGGGCTGTGAGACCCCCGATAGGGACACTCTGATGCTCCCCCTGGTGGCGAAAGGAGCACAGACACAGTATGTACCATGGGCAGAACAGTCCTGGCAGACGGAGCTTGAAAATGGATGAAAGTATTTGAGGAGGAAACTATGGGACGGCTCTTGGTGATGGGGGACATAAAAGCGGTTCAGGCTTGTGTCCTGGGGGTAGACGGAATGGAGAGAATGCTGGCAGTGGTGACAGGGACTAGGTGTGGCTGAAATGAAGGAGGAGCCCGTAAAGGAGGGGGAGAGCCCAGCTGCCTATCTGCAAGCCCAAGAAAAGCGGTGGAGCACTGAGACAGAGCAGGACCTACAGGATTCGGTGTTCAGAGGTCTGTACCGGAGGGCACTGCAGGACACGCTCCTGAAGCCAGTGAGAAGCAGGCTAAGGCAAGTGGTGGCGCTTATTACTATTCCTGAGAAGCAGCTGATCCACGCTATTGACTTGTACAGAGAGGAGGAGGACTCTGCTGAAGAGCATGAGAGGGAGCTGACGAAGAAATTGAGTCAGTCACCGCCAAAAAAACAAGGCCACTAATTGGCCTCCGGTTCCTAATTAGAACAGGTGAGTAGATACAATGGATGGGGGTTTCCTCAGAGGGTACCCATTTACTCACAAATTTGATGATCCTAGACCCTGGGGAGACTGGGGAACAGGCTGATTCAGCTGGTGTGCTGGAGCTGTGATCAGCATAGACACACCTGTCCAACCTGCATGTTCCAGAATCTTGCATGACAACAGACTGGATAATATTAGGCCCTGAGGGAGTAGCCATTCAGATACGGAGGACTGGTGGGAATGGTACAACACACCAGAGGAGGAGCCCCCCTTAGCAGTGGCTTTTAATCAGCCCACGCTAAATCTGGGAGAAATGATGGGGCGAGCAAAGCAGGTGGTTTGGGTGCCGACAGAACATGAAGGAGTGCAGGCAGCGGCAGGAGAGAAGCTGGTAAGGAGTCAGTCGAGTGCAGAGAGTGTAGGAGATTTCAGAGGTTTGTGGTTGTGGAGCATGATTGGAGTGCAGTGTGAAGGGAAATAAAGGACAGAGGAATATTGGCAGGAGATGGAAGTGCCTGAGGAGGTGTGGTTCCGCTTTGGAACCCCGCCCCTCCCATCTGTGGTCAACCTTCCCCTTCTCAGTCTCTTATTTCTGGCCAGACGTGAGATCTTCGTGGTTTATGCAGCGTGCAAGCGTTTTTCCCCTCCTTGTGTTCCTGTCTTCCTGTGTACCGATCTCTGCTTCACCTCCTTGGCTCCGAATCATGCCTGGCGCGCTTACTGCCAGCTACGATCAGCCGACCTGGATTACCGACAGCGTCTGCCGTTTCAGCCCTCTGACAGCCGACGCCGGACCCCCGGTTACATAGGATGGATGGATGGATTCGAGCTTGTATTTGAAATAGAAATATCGCAGCAGTTCTCAGGCAAGAGCTGGACATATTTATTTTTCAGCTTGTTTTTGGTAAAAGCAAGAAATATAAGCTTTGTGCGTCTGTACTCTGGTCTTACTCCCTGCACACACTGATGGCACGGAAGGACAGTCACTGCAGTCACCTATTCTCACACTGACTTTCTCCTTTAAGTGCTGATACTGCAGAAGAAGATGGATCATTTGCTTGCTTGCTTAATAACCACAAGCACCCATATTGCAGAATGAATGAGACTGAAGTGGATGGAAGGCCACGTCATTCTGTCTGCAGTGAAAGAAATAATAGGAGTTGGAATTGATTATGATTATGGAGAAAATGGCTGGCTATGGTGAGAAAGCTGTGGAAATTTGTGCCAATTCACATCGGTGAGGGCATAAAGGGTAATTTCTTTCAGTATGGGACGAATTCACATATTTGTGCGAGGAAGGTAACAAAAGTTCACTAAAGTACACAATATTAAATTTGAATATCTTTAATTAAAATGTTATGTACAGTATAACACTGCACCTTTTAACACTTTGCATGTCTGGCAGTGAAGGTCACATTCAGTTTGCTGAATGTATTCTCAGTTTTAAATGGTCGGCCTATTTTTCCTTCTGCTGGATGATGTACCCAGTTATCTTATAACCAAAGAGTATAATGAACAAGTTGATGTTCTCTGTGTCTGATACCTGTACCTGTTTGGCAAAGCAGTATATAGTTACTGCCTACATTTTTGGCTGTGCATGTGTGATTTTGATGGGAATATTATATTTTTATATCTGTGTGTAGATTTTTTCAGCAATAATTGAGTTTATCCTTCTGTACAGTATTTAAGGTTTTGGTAATTCATCATTTATTTGTATTTGTGCAGTGTGCAGTTACCAGGTTATAAATAAACAAATAAATAAATGTGACATCAGAAGAGATGTACAATGACAGTAAAATGTGTGAAAGTAATGGAATGTGAAAAATGTGTGTGAGTCTCCACATGTATAAAGCGGCTGTATACCATAAGGAAAAGGAGCAATGGATGAATTACATAAAGTGCTTACTGTCCAAAACGACAATGAGTCATGTTCGGCGTAACATAAATATTCAGTGAGTTAACCCTTCGAACTCGACAAACGCAAGATGCGTTTTTCGCACCTATTAATCTGAAGCTCTTAACTTTGGATATGCATAATGCACAGACAAGAATCATGTCTTTGGAATCAAGAGAACTATCAGCTAACTTCACCAAGTCACCATATGGATGCAAAATCAAAGATTTCTGCCTGGCACTAAGCATGTATTCCTCTGTCACGTCACCGGTGGGAAGTAGGACCCAAATGCAAGCTGTAGGGCAGAATCCCCTTCGTGGGGTTTTATTGACAGGCAGGTTTGGGCACAGAGACGCAAACAGACAAGGACACAACTGGAGAAGATAGGACTGGGCACTTTACCAGACTAAGGAATGGGAAAACACAAGGAAGCTGATAGTGACTGACAGAAGGGGAGGAACATGGGATGAGACTAATAGACACCAAGCGTGGCTCATCAGGGAGGAGAACTGGAGGGTAAGGTTGACTAAATGGGCAAGACATGACAGTAAACGCCCCCCTCCCAATCCTGTGCCCTCCGGGTACAAGGGCATCATTGAGGGGACACACAGACCAGGGCAAAACCAAGGACAACAGGGGAGACTAACCCCCAGGACACAAATCATGACAGGCCAGGTAATCCAACAGGGATGCTGACTATGGACCAAAAGACAGACAGTGGGTGTCAGTGGGTAAGTGGGAACAAAGGACACAGTAGAAGGAGACAAAAGGGAGGGATTGGGCATCAAAAGGACCAAAGACGACACAGGGACAGACAAGGCAGGACACAACCAGACAAGACAGGCAAGCAACGGAACCAGTGCAACAATAATATGGCCAGGAGAGGGGAACCTAAAGCGGGAAGCAAGAGTGACTGGAGTGGGGGCTGGAACAGTGAAATCAGGCTAAGAGGTGAAACCAGGGAGAGCCACGGGGAAGCAAGACTACAGACCAAAGACTGAGGTATTAGGAGGGGCAAGACACTAGGTAGCATGGGAGGTAAAGTGAACAGTTCAGGGCCTCTGATGGGCTCCGGGGTGCCGCAGAAGGGTCACGGCCAGGGGGGCCTTTGGAATCCTGTCTGGGTCTGTAGAAGCTCTACTCGTCTGCGGCAGCCGAGGGAAGAACAGCATCGGTAGACGGCGAGGGGTTGGCAGAGTCGGAGGGTGTCGAGGGGCAGGCAGGACAGGAACTGGACCAAACCAGGGACCTTGCAAAACAAAAGCACAGGCCAGTATCAGAGCCATAAGGAGACCGGAGGTGGTTCCTTTTGGGAACCATTGGATGGGATACCCTGAAAGACCATCATGGACCAAGCCTGGATCAGGAGGCAGGTCTGGGTAGCATACCCTCGTTTTTTCCTCCCGGAGCTGAGCCCACGACTGGATTTCTGTTGACCCTGCCGTTGTCGCGGCGATAGCCTCCTCGGCTGGGGAAACTTTGGCCACGGGGCTGACACCACGGAGTGGGACTCAGGTCAAGACCTGGAGGCTCCCACTCCATGTCCTCCGGGGGAATGTCCTCCAGGTCAGCCCCCTCTGGGCTGGCATTGTCCGGAGAGTCTGATGCCAGGCTGGTGATGCCTTAATCCAGGCTGGCTGTGCCTTAATCCATACTAAATGTAATTAAACATAATGAAATTTAAAAGAATAAAATGGTAATTAGAGGAAAATTTAACGTGTAAGTTTTAAAAAAATGGGCTTTTCCTTTTATCCAGATGTCTGCAAGCGCTGTGACTGTGATGAATGGTGACGCATGAGATCCTGAGAATGGGCGACGCTTCCAAGGATGGGTGGCAGGTGGCATTTCCCAGGAATTACAGGCAGGAGATGCCTGAGGAGCTCTCCTGGAGGGAAGACAGAAAGAGAAGAAGGGAACAAGCAGAGGCTGTGGGGAGAAAAAGGCTGCAGAACCAGTTAAAGTTGTACAGGTGGATTGTACAAATGCCCTCAAGTCTTGGTCCACGAGGGTACCCGTTTTTAATTTACAAAAAAACAATACATTTTTAATAAATCTTAAGGCTTATCATTAACATCTTTCTAGTAGTTAAAACACATACAATCGATTAACTTACCTGGTGATTTTGGAACTTCCGACTCCAAAGCAAAATGTAAAGTAAATGCAGCGTTCTACTTGGGGAAAAGGGATAAATTAAAGGGTTAACTTTGGAATCTAAAACAAAAACAGCAATATCATATCAAGGGTCTTCAATACCTTTTTCCTGTGTCTGCTCCCTTTACATGTAGATACTGAATGTGAAAAAGGCAAGAGCTGGACAGGCCCTGCCTTATTGAGTTGAGGGAATGCAAACAACCCCGCATGCGAGTGGGGAGAAACCAGGCACAAACGCAGTAGGCCTCAGAACAAAGGTAGCTTTATTTCATGGGGCCTTTCCAGCCTCACCTCAAGCTGTTACCCCTCTCTCTTGGCCTTGACATGCCTATAATCCACACAGGCCACAGCATGACAAAAACAACAAAAATAAATAAATAAATAAAAAACAAACAACAATTAGACCAAAAGAAAGACCACCAACCACCCTTTTTACTCTAATCCCCTGCCCTTATATACGGCTTCCCATTAAACTAATTGGGACAGCCCAACGACAAGGGGAAACCAGTTGGAGTTTCATGTACTAACAACATACATTACAACACATACATTTAACATGGAACACATCATAATAGCTGGCCCTTAAGCATTACCGTCCCCTGCTCTTTCACACAGAACATCCCACCTCACACAACAAAAGCAAGAACAAACAACCTTTCTCAGCTATTTCCCCCCCCCCCCCTTTTGTGCCAAACCTTCACCTTCCCCTGTTCCACCCTGGGCTATAAGGGAACCTTCCCCAGACGGCGCGCGCTTCCGCAGGGAACCCATATGCCGAGGGACCAGAGGAAACAGCAACCGGGGTGGAAGTTGGTGAGAGACTTCTGCTGATTTACCCAAGTTCTCCCTTTACCATGGCCGATGGATAAAACTAGAACAGTGGGTACCTCACAGCTCTAAGTTATTGCCTTGAATAAAGAAAGAAATAAACCAAACAGCACACTAAGCATGGACTATTATTTTGTGGTGCGCAGGGGATGATGGGATGTGTAGTCCGCCAATTCAATAAACTTCAACACACAATACACTACCATAAACCACTAACATCTGACTCCTTGACCCCCCAAATGCTACTACCAACCCAAGTCATAGAGAAACCCCTTCCCTTTTTACACTGATATAAACACGTACCTATAAAATATATTATGTTTAGTTTATAAGCTTATTTCATTACAACAAACAAGCACAATCCATAAGTGCACTAGGCCTAACACATGGTTCAGAAGCCTCCTACCCCACCTTACACCAGCCACATGGACACCATCTGTCCAACCTCAGCGTCTTGTGCCTCCTGAAACGCCACCTCAGTTTCTTCTTCTTCCTCACATCCTTCTTCCTGAATGGTTTCCAGCCATGATCTGCCTCCTTGTGACACAATAGATCCCAAAGCATTCCCTCTACTTTTCTCTCCTTCTCCCTTAACCTCCTCCACATTCACTCCTACCTCACATCCATTCTCCTCACCTCCATTTACCATATGCATTCCATTCATACCAGCCTCCGCCCCCTCCATCTCACCATTGGACGCCCCTTTCTGATACCTCCACATTTTCCCAAGTAGCCCTTCCCAATCCCTCCTTATCCCCCCCAACCTGGACAGTGGGGGTGTCGCTCGTGAGCACTCCTCCACACCGTCTCCCCAGTCGATCACCTCGTCACACAGGTTCCAGGCATCCCAGTACTGGGTGTTGATCCAGGCAACCGCTGTCTGAATTTGCTTTCTGAGGAGTAAATGATAGATAGTTAACCAACTATTTACAGTGATAATTAAATGAATAAAGACCAGACAGATCTTCAACCATAAAAAAACAGTTGCTATAATTATTATAATCATGGGAGTAAATTTCATTTAACAGTAGGGGGGGACAATAAATATAACATTTCTCATAAGCAATTTTTGAAGGGGACACAAATAATACAGTCAAATTGTACTTATGAAGATTTGTCCTCACAGTGAAAAACATTACTTCTGTCATTACTATTGTAGCAGGGAGACTGTGTCATTATGCTTATTTTCAAAGTTTTTCTCAGGTTAAATGACAAAGCAGATTTTTCTTCAAAACTATTTATTGCATTTTTTGTTATGTTGTTTACGGTCAAGCCATCAACATACAATAAAATTTAAACATGACTATTATTGTGAAAAAGATATCACATAAGCAATGTTTTGCATCAAAATCAACAATTAAATAACCAATTTACAGTAACTGTTCTATGCAAAAAAAAAAAAACATCTGCAATTTAAAGCAAACTTACATTAATGAATGGACACTAAACAAAAGTACCAAATGTGTTTTTCCTGGTATCACGGGGCCCCACAAACTCCTGGCATATGTTGTTTATGTTAAAGTTGTCCAGCTCATCTTTCTGCATATTCAGACTAACAGACTGTTAAGTCCATCGTGGCCCATAGTAGCCCTTAGCCACGTCTTTAGTCTGCGCAATGCACTGAAGCTCCTCTCAGCTTCACATGAGGACACTGGAACCACCAACAAAATTCTGACAAGGACCTCAATCTGGTTAAACAAGCCTGAAGGGCCAGTGCTTTGGACAGGATCTTAGTCCGTATTCAATAAGCCTTTAGGTGAAAGGAGGTGTAAGAATGAGGATCTTTCCCCTTTTTAAGCATGAGAAATATTAGCTTGGGCAAGAGGTTCAGGTTGTTGAACATGTCCAATAGGAGAGAGGACAACTGGGGCCATAACTTTTTATAGAACTCTGAAGGAAAGCCATCGGGTCTGGGACATTAACCACTTTGCGAAGCAGCCGCCATGGTGGTCAGTTCAGTTACAGTGAGAGTGATAGTGACATCTAAATCATTCACAGCCACACATTCCTATGAAGGAATGGCTAAATCCCTAAAGAAACTATTGAACTCTAGACAACAAGTGAGAGGAGAAAAGCTTGAATGCATTATTCATTTCTAGAGGATTTGCTCGTAATAATGAGACCTTGTTTGCATCAGTAGTTCAGCAGTATGTTGAGACACTAGAAATTCATATTCTGCTTGTATCGTTAGATGCTCCTTATAAACATCAGCAGATGGGGAGAAACATATCAATTGTCAAGATCTGCTTCACGCTGTGTTAAATATGCCATCTTCTCCTTCCACAGCTCTCTATCATTGCTTACATATCAGATAATCTGCCCACTAGTATCGGTCTGCAAGGTTTCCAGCGATATGGAAACAAATACATCTGGAGATTTATTTAAAGAAAGAAAATTGGCAATTTGTTGTGAAATAAAATCAACAACGAAAGCAACTGAGTGTTGAACCGTCAAGGACACCATGTTCTAACAAAATTTTCGAGGAGACTGGAGCATGATCTGAGAAAGCTATTTTATCATAGCTACTCAGATATTGAGCAAGAAGTCTCTTATCAACTGCTCTTATCGACAATAGATAAACTATAGTGAGATGTTGGATATTTAAGTTATTTAATTTGTATGTTGATATTTTTTGCAGTCTGATTGAAAGATAATTCATTGCAGCTCTGAAGATAATTCTAAAGGTTCTAAACAAAAATAAATAAAAGACATTCCTTCCTTTGTTAAAAGGTTCTAAACAAACTGAAAACAACCCATTTGTTGTTACAATCGTCCTTAGTAATTGCTCATCCTGAATATAATTGTTAAAATAAAAGCAATACAAGTCTTTATTCCACTTTGTCATTTTTAAAATTGAAATACTGTCAAACAGAGATTCTAACTATGAACAAAAAACATATAATTTTAAATTTGAATTAAGCATATTTGCAAAAAAAATGTACTGTATATGAAGAATCGTTTTGGAATCGGATCGTGGATCCCAGAATCGTAATTGGATCGGATCGCAAAGTACCTAAAGATTCCCACCCCTAAGTGACAGTCACATAATGTTGGTGGGCTTGAGAGGTCTGGTGTGCTGTACATTTTTCAGTGGCTTTCTTCCAATTTCTAAAGCCTGTACTAACGAAAGCGGCATCAGGTCTATGACCTAAAGAGGACTGGTTTGAAACACCTTTGCTGAAGTAAAAACATAACACCCCTTACACTGATGGACTGTAATTTAGCCATGGAAAGTCTTGATACGATTTCTCTTGAAATGTCAATGACTTCTTTGAAAACATTTGTTTTTCGATACACTAGGGAGGTAGTTGTGCAGGCACTGAGATCTAAACTAAAAACTGTGCTCCCTGTGCTGCTGCTGGCAATATCATCTCTTTGTTCTGCTGTCTCCGGCTCCCTCCCTGGTTCTGAATCTGCCCCTTCCTCTACTCTCACTGTCTCAGAACAGACTGACTCCTAAAGCAGAAATAATGCAGGAAAAGATGTTTTCCATACTCATAATACTCAACTTGTTTACATTACACTTGTTAAATTGACAGATCATACTGTAAATTGGTGAGCCTGTGATGTTCATCTACTGAACAGCCACAACTCAGAAAACATTAAAGAAATTGTTCATCCAAAAAAAAATTCTGTCCTTATCCCTTCAATAAAAGCACAACACACTTACCTGACACTGTACATCTGAATGACCCTGCTCTACCTGTCCCTCAATAATTTCTGTCTCCTTTGCCTGCGATTGATATTGTGACATTAGTAGTCATAAGTACCCATTCTTAAAGCCAAATTGCCATAATATGTGAACTTTTCGTTTCGTTACTTGGCGTTTAGGTGCACTGAAAAATGTTCCTATGTCCATTTTCCTTTTCTCTGTCATTTTACCTAGTCTATGACACTGCAAGGCAAGGCGAGTTTATGCTGTAGCACATTTCATACACAATGGTAATTCAAAGTGCTTTACACAAAGAAAGTAAAACTAACATAAAATAATCACAACAATAAAAACAAGGAATTAAAAAAAGTTTCAATTTGTATTTAAAATGAATTAAGACACTTAAGAACAGAATAGAAACTGATTATACAAAAAAATACAGTGGGGTCAGTTTGGACGTAGCACAGTGCTCATTTAGTAAATGCACAGCTAAACAATATGCTAACTGTGGCCGTTAATGTTAAGTTAATATTATGCCAGGTCGTCACAAATAAAACAATGCATTGGAAACTGCTTTGGCGCGTTAGTTGCAGTGCACTATGGAACAAGTTATTGTAAACAAGCGAACGTTAACTACACAAGTAATATTTTAGTCGCTAATATATCAAATTCATGGGAAATTACATCGGTAATCAGCTTTTTTGCCGAAACTAATTTATGAATGAGTATGCATTAACTACATTAAAGATAATCTCTTTATTTAAAGTGAATAAAATACCCTACTTACTGGAATTCAACGTTAATAGATCCGCAGCCACACACCTGACTCGTGTGTGTAGAGTAGGTGAGATGAACTGAGAAAGCAGGCAGCGGGCCAAACCACTGTGAGGAATGGGGGGGGACGCAACTGTTTCTAAATGCATTATTTGGGTTTGTTTTATTTTCTACTTACACAATTATTTTAGGTATACGTATATATATTTTTCATAATAGAGAGTGCGTTTTTTTAAATAATTTATTGGGGGGGGGACAACTCTCGGATGGGGGTGGGGGGGCATGTTCCCTCCGTCCCCTCCGCGATTTACGCCCATGATTATAATGAGTAATTGTGGGGTTTATTGCTTCCGTAGGATAAGCGGTTTGGAAAGTGGATGGATGGATGGATTATAATGAATAATTGTGGGGTTTATTGCTTTCAGGATAGGCTCCGGACACCCCGAGACCCACTAAGATAAGCGGTTTGGAAAATGGAAATTGTGGGGTTTACAGAAAAAAAAACTGTGCTGGCGATTATAACTAACATGGAATAGGAAACAACAGCGCTCCACAAGTGAAAACCCAGATGAATGCTACTGAGAACTGTGTTAACACTGATGAAACTAAGAGTATTTTTTAAATTCTGTGCAACATTGTTTTTTTAAAAATGCAATAGTCAGCTTGAAGCATTTACCTTATTACGAAAGCAATGCCCCAAATTACTTAAACATTTTAGGTAAACATTTTACCATCCATTACCGTAAGGGTTCCCAGCCCCCGGTCAGTGTACCGGTACAGTCCGCGCTCAGTGCTCGGGGGGGGGGCGGGCTGTGCCTACCGTCCTGTTTATTACGGGTTCGCGCCGTATTAAAAAGAAAACTGTCTGTATTGTTTAGTGCCGGATTTCCGTTCGCATAGCCAATCTCCCACCATTCCGCATATTTTATCGTGGACACCCCGGCAAATTACACCGCCGTTTTAGGGATCAGTGACATTTTTTGAAGTTTGGGAAGATTTTACTAACCAAATAGCTGTCTATCATCATCACTTCGATATAAGAGCACCCCCAATAAAAATAAAGACCACAAGTTTTAATGACATTAAAAACATGCAATAATTTTATCGACATGTACTACATTAGTATAGTATAAAAGAGTAAATAATCAAAGTAGCATAATATAATTTGAAGAATAAAAGGAAATTTTGGAGAGCTAACAAACTGCTCAATTGAGCGCCATTTTCATTCGTAGAGTTTGCTGTGCTGCAAACGGTAAAGAATATTTACGTTGTTTCTATGGAAACTACTCCCACTGTCCGCTTAACATTAATGTAATAGTACGTACGTTGAAATTGGCTAATGAGTTGTATTACGCTACGTGCGTATTACGTCATAACTCTTGCGTAACGTCCATTTAACCGGGGAATGTCGAAGACGTGCTATGTAGTTCAGATGTAGAAAGTTCTACGTTTCTTTTAAATGTTAAAGAAAGTTTCATAAAAACAAATTGTATAGCGAATGTTCAGTACAATAGGAAGCGTTATTTTATTCAAGCAAATGGAGCTGAGGCATAATATTTAAAGGAATGTTATTCAAAGGTAATAAGCTTCCACCACACTGCAGCTTAAATACACGCTTTCTTAAATTAATTACATGATACGTGAATGTCCTGCTTTGTCTTCCAATAAGATAAGCTCGGTGGCTATAAAAACTCATACATTTAGCTGATACAAATTAATTTTGTCCTTTGGAAAAAAAAGTAGCTGATTTTTGGCTTGTTGAGGCTTCTACATATGACAAACCACAAGATGGCACTGCCTGAGCAGGCTTTTAGAAATGTACTGGAGTGCCACTAGCAGGCAAGCAAGTTACTTTGCAAGTTCTAGAGCACAGCAATGGTGTTTGACATTCTGTTAGCTATATACGCAGGGATGGATATAACTGGTAAGCAAGTACGCATTCACCTTTAAAAGCGATATGTGCAGCAATCGGTTGTTGTAACAGTGTGAATTCGTACGTACTTTATGTGCATTTGCGGCGATATGACAAGAAATTACCGTGCATTTTAACCTTTAATTTTCCTTACTTCTTTATATTACGTTTTCTCTGCTTTATTTCAGTCAGTCTAACATATTGCGCCACAGCCTTCAACCCAAATTTTCATAGCAGACTTCAGTTAGGAGTACGCCTTAGTAATGATTAACCTGGGACTCACCAGGGAGGTGTAGGGGGATACTATTGTAAATTGCTTAGTTTTAACTATAACAGCCTTAATAATCCTATCAAACACTGTGAAATACTGCAATACCTTTATCACTGAAGGGCTCGTATGATGCTCTTTCAAGAAACTCATTTTAAACCATCAGACGACAGGTGTGGATGGGCAGATCACATCTATCATTCTACAGTCTTTCTGCTGTAGAGCAAGGGACGTAGCAATATTGTTGCATACATCTATTCCCTTTGTTCTTTGCATATCTGATGTGGATTCCCGATCCAAATGGGAGATCTGTCATAATTACTAGTTTATTGTTCATTACACCTGTACTATTGGTTAACGCATGTGCTCCTAATTGCGATGATATTTTCTTTAAGCGTCTGTTCTCACTGGTACCTGATACCTCTAAATATCACCTTATCTTGGGGAGTGATTTAAATTGTCGCTTTAATCCAAAATTAGATCATCCATCCCCCAAGATAGCTCTGCCTTCAAAATCTGTCGAAATGATAAATTCTTTTACCAAAGAATTTAATGTGTCAGGTGTTTTCACAATTCTTTAATCCCACTCGAAAAGAGTATAGTTTTTTTCTCTCAGATTCATCACACGTTTACCCAAATTGACTATTTCTTAGTTGATAAGACTTCTTGCTCAATATCTAAGTAGCTATGATAAAATAGCTTTCTCAGATCATGCTCCAGTCTCCTCGAAAATTTTGTTAGAACATGGTGTCCTTGACGGTTCAACACTCAGTTGCTTTCTTTGTTGATTTTATTTCACAACAAATTGCCAATTTTCTTTCTTTAAATAAATCTCCAGATGTATTTGTTTCCATATCGCTGGAAACCTTGCAGACTGATACCAGTGGGCAGATTATCTGATATGTAAGCAATAATAGAGAGCTGTGGAAGGAGAAGATGGCATATTTAACACAGCGTGAAGCAGATCTTGACAATTGATATGTTTCTCCCCATCTGCTGATGTTTATAAGGAGCACCTAACGATACAAGCAGAGTATGAATTTCTAGTGTCTCAACATACTGCTGAACTACTGATGCAAACAAGGTCTCATTATTACGAGCAAATCCTCTAGAAATGAATAATGCATTCAAGCTTTTCTCCTCTCACTTGTTGTCTAGAGTTCAATAGTTTCTTTAGGGATTTAGCCATTCCTTCATAGGAATGTGTGGCTGTGAATGATTTAGATGTCACTATCACTGTAACTGAACTGACCACCATGGCGGCTGCTTCGCAAAGTGGTTAATGTCCCAGACCCGATGGCTTTCCTTCAGAGTTCTATAAAAAGTTATGGCCCCAGTTGTCCTCTCTCCTATTGGACATGTTCAACAACCTGAACCTCTTGCCCAAGCTAATATTTCTCATGCTAAAAAAGGGGAAAGATCCTCATTCTTACACCTCCTTTCACCTAAAGGCTTATTGAATACGGACTAAGATCCTGTCCAAAGCACTGGCCCTTCAGGCTTGTTTGACCAGATTGAGGTCCTTGTCAGAATTTTGTTGGTGGTTCCAGTGTCCTCATGTGAAGCTGAGAGGAGCTTCAGTGCATTGCGCAGACTAAAAACATGGCTAAGGGCTACTATGGGTCAAGACAGACTTCACAGTCTATTAGTCTGCAATATGCAGAAAGACGAGCTGGACAACTTTAACATAAACAACATATGGTAAGAGTGTGGGGCCCAGTGATACCAGGAAAAACACATTTGGTACTTTTGTTTAGTGTCTATTCATTAATGTAAGTTTGCTTTAAATTGCAGATGTTTTTTTTTTTGCATAGAACAGTTACTGTAAATTGATTATTTAATTGTTGATTTTGATACAAAACATTACTTTTTTTATATCTTTTTCACAATAATAGTCATGTTTAAATTTTATTGAATGTTGATGGCTTGACCGTAAACAACATAACAAAAAATGCAATAAATAGTTTTGAAGAAAAATCTGCTTTGTCACTGAACCTGAGAAAAACTTTGAAAATAAGCATAATGACACAGTCTCCATGCTACAATAATAATGACAGAAGTAAAGTTTACGCCCATGATTATAATAATTATAGCAACTGTATTTTCTGTATGGTTGAAGATCTGTCTGGTCTTTATTCATTTAATTATCACTGTAAATAGTTGGTTAACTATCTATCATTTACTCCTCAGAAAGCAAATTCAGACAGCGGTTGCCTGGATCAACACCCAGTACTGGGATGCCTGGAACCTGTGTGACGAGGTGATCGACTGGGGAGACGGTGTGGAGGAGTGCTCACGAGCGACACCCCCACTGTCCAGGTTGGGGGGGATAAGGAGGGATTGGGAAGGGCTACTTGGGAAAATGTGGAGGTATCAGAAAGGGGCGTCCAATGGTGAGATGGAGGGGGCGGAGGCTGGTATGAATGGAATGCATATGGTAAATGGAGGTGAGGAGAATGGATGTGAGGTAGGAGTGAATGTGGAGGAGGTTAAGGGAGAAGGAGAGAAAAGTAGAGGGAATGCTTTGGGATCTATTGTGTCACAAGGAGGCAGATCATGGCTGGAAACCATTCAGGAAGAAGGATGTGAGGAAGAAGAAGAAACTGAGGTGGCGTTTCAGGAGGCACAAGACGCTGAGGTTGGACAGATGGTGTCCATGTGGCTGGTGTAAGGTGGGGTAGGAGGCTTCTGAACCATGTGTTAGGCCTAGTGCACTTATGGATTGTGCTTGTTTGTTGTAATGAAATAAGCTTATAAACTAAACATAATATATTTTATAGGTACGTGTTTATATCAGTGTAAAAGGGAAGGGGTTTCTCTATGACTTGGGTTGGTAGTAGCATTTGGGGGGTCAAGGAGTCAGATGTTAGTGGTTTATGGTAGTGTATTGTGTGTTGAAGTTTATTGAATTGGCGGACTACACATCCCATCATCCCCTGCGCACCACAAAATAATAGTCCATGCTTAGTGTGCTGTTTGGTTTATTTCTTTCTTTATTCAAGGCAATAACTTAGAGCTGTGAGGTACCCACTGTTCTAGTTTTATCCATCGGCCATGGTAAAGGGAGAACTTGGGTAAATCAGCAGAAGTCTCTCACCAACTTCCACCCCGGTTGCTGTTTCCTCTGGTCCCTCGGCATATGGGTTCCCTGCGGAAGCGCGCGCCGTCTGGGGAAGGTTCCCTTATAGCCCAGGGTGGAACAGGGGAAGGTGAAGGTTTGGCACAAAAGGGGGGGGGGGGGAAATAGGTGAGAAAGGTTGTTTGTTCTTGCTTTTGTTGTGTGAGGTGGGATGTTCTGTGTGAAAGAGCAGGGGACGGTAATGCTTAAGGGCCAGCTATTATGATGTGTTCCATGTTAAATGTATGTGTTGTAATGTATGTTGTTAGTACATGAAACTCCAACTGGTTTCCCCTTGTCGTTGGGCTGTCCCAATTAGTTTAATGGGAAGCCGTATATAAGGGCAGGGGATTAGAGTAAAAAGGGTGGTTGGTGGTCTTTCTTTTGGTCTAATTGTTGTTTGTTTTTTATTTATTTATTTATTTTTGTTGTTTTTGTCATGCTGTGGCCTGTGTGGATTATAGGCATGTCAAGGCCAAGAGAGAGGGGTAACAGCTTGAGGTGAGGCTGGAAAGGCCCCATGAAATAAAGCTACCTTTGTTCTGAGGCCTACTGCGTTTGTGCCTGGTTTCTCCCCACTCGCATGCGGGGTTGTTTGCATTCCCTCAACTCAATAAGGCAGGGCCTGTCCAGCTCTTGCCTTTTTCACATTCAGTATCTACATGTAAAGGGAGCAGACACAGGAAAAAGGTATTGAAGACCCTTGATATGATATTGCTGTTTTTGTTTTAGATTCCAAAGTTAACCCTTTAATTTATCCCTTTTCCCCAAGTAGAACGCTGCATTTACTTTACATTTTGCTTTGGAGTCGGAAGTTCCAAAATCACCAGGTAAGTTAATCGATTGTATGTGTTTTAACTACTAGAAAGATGTTAATGATAAGCCTTAAGATTTATTAAAAATGTATTGTTTTTTTGTAAATTAAAAACGGGTACCCTCGTGGACCAAGACTTGAGGGCATTTGTACAATCCACCTGTACAACTTTAACTGGTTCTGCAGCCTTTTTCTCCCCACAGCCTCTGCTTGTTCCCTTCTTCTCTTTCTGTCTTCCCTCCAGGAGAGCTCCTCAGGCATCTCCTGCCTGTAATTCCTGGGAAATGCCACCTGCCACCCATCCTTGGAAGCGTCGCCCATTCTCAGGATCTCATGCGTCACCATTCATCACAGTCACAGCGCTTGCAGACATCTGGATAAAAGGAAAAGCCCATTTTTTTAAAACTTACACGTTAAATTTTCCTCTAATTACCATTTTATTATTTTAAATTTCATTATGTTTAATTACATTTAGTATGGATTAAGGCACAGCCAGCCTGGATTAAGGCATCACCAGCCTGGCATCAGACTCTCCGGACAATGCCAGCCCAGAGGGGGCTGACCTGGAGGACATTCCCCCGGAGGACATGGAGTGGGAGCCTCCAGGTCTTGACCTGAGTCCCACTCCGTGGTGTCAGCCCCGTGGCCAAAGTTTCCCCAGCCGAGGAGGCTATCGCCGCGACAACGGCAGGGTCAACAGAAATCCAGTCGTGGGCTCAGCTCCGGGAGGAAAAAACGAGGGTATGCTACCCAGACCTGCCTCCTGATCCAGGCTTGGTCCATGATGGTCTTTCAGGGTATCCCATCCAATGGTTCCCAAAAGGAACCACCTCCGGTCTCCTTATGGCTCTGATACTGGCCTGTGCTTTTGTTTTGCAAGGTCCCTGGTTTGGTCCAGTTCCTGTCCTGCCTGCCCCTCGACACCCTCCGACTCTGCCAACCCCTCGCCGTCTACCGATGCTGTTCTTCCCTCGGCTGCCGCAGACGAGTAGAGCTTCTACAGACCCAGACAGGATTCCAAAGGCCCCCCTGGCCGTGACCCTTCTGCGGCACCCCGGAGCCCATCAGAGGCCCTGAACTGTTCACTTTACCTCCCATGCTACCTAGTGTCTTGCCCCTCCTAATACCTCAGTCTTTGGTCTGTAGTCTTGCTTCCCCGTGGCTCTCCCTGGTTTCACCTCTTAGCCTGATTTCACTGTTCCAGCCCCCACTCCAGTCACTCTTGCTTCCCGCTTTAGGTTCCCCTCTCCTGGCCATATTATTGTTGCACTGGTTCCGTTGCTTGCCTGTCTTGTCTGGTTGTGTCCTGCCTTGTCTGTCCCTGTGTCGTCTTTGGTCCTTTTGATGCCCAATCCCTCCCTTTTGTCTCCTTCTACTGTGTCCTTTGTTCCCACTTACCCACTGACACCCACTGTCTGTCTTTTGGTCCATAGTCAGCATCCCTGTTGGATTACCTGGCCTGTCATGATTTGTGTCCTGGGGGTTAGTCTCCCCTGTTGTCCTTGGTTTTGCCCTGGTCTGTGTGTCCCCTCAATGATGCCCTTGTACCCGGAGGGCACAGGATTGGGAGGGGGGCGTTTACTGTCATGTCTTGCCCATTTAGTCAACCTTACCCTCCAGTTCTCCTCCCTGATGAGCCACGCTTGGTGTCTATTAGTCTCATCCCATGTTCCTCCCCTTCTGTCAGTCACTATCAGCTTCCTTGTGTTTTCCCATTCCTTAGTCTGGTAAAGTGCCCAGTCCTATCTTCTCCAGTTGTGTCCTTGTCTGTTTGCGTCTCTGTGCCCAAACCTGCCTGTCAATAAAACCCCACGAAGGGGATTCTGCCCTACAGCTTGCATTTGGGTCCTACTTCCCACCGGTGACGTGACAGAGGAATACATGCTTAGTGCCAGGCAGAAATCTTTGATTTTGCATCCATATGGTGACTTGGTGAAGTTAGCTGATAGTTCTCTTGATTCCAAAGACATGATTCTTGTCTGTGCATTATGCATATCCAAAGTTAAGAGCTTCAGATTAATAGGTGCGAAAAACGCATCTTGCGTTTGTCGAGTTCGAAGGGTTAACTCACTGAATATTTATGTTACGCCGAACATGACTCATTGTCGTTTTGGACAGTAAGCACTTTATGTAATTCATCCATTGCTCCTTTTCCTTATGGTATACAGCCGCTTTATACATGTGGAGACTCACACACATTTTTCACATTCCATTACTTTCACACATTTTACTGTCATTGTACATCTCTTCTGATGTCACATTTATTTATTTGTTTATTTATAACCTGGTAACTGCACACTGCACAAATACAAATAAATGATGAATTACCAAAACCTTAAATACTGTACAGAAGGATAAACTCAATTATTGCTGAAAAAATCTACACACAGATATAAAAATATAATATTCCCATCAAAATCACACATGCACAGCCAAAAATGTAGGCAGTAACTATATACTGCTTTGCCAAACAGGTACAGGTATCAGACACAGAGAACATCAACTTGTTCATTATACTCTTTGGTTATAAGATAACTGGGTACATCATCCAGCAGAAGGAAAAATAGGCCGACCATTTAAAACTGAGAATACATTCAGCAAACTGAATGTGACCTTCACTGCCAGACATGCAAAGTGTTAAAAGGTGCAGTGTTATACTGTACATAACATTTTAATTAAAGACATTCAAATTTAATATAGTGTACTTTAGTGAACTTTTGTTACCTTCCTCGCACAAATATGTGAATTCGTCCCATACTGAAAGAAATTACCCTTTATGCCCTCACCGATGTGAATTGGCACAAATTTCCACAGCTTTCTCACCATAGCCAGCCATTTTCTCCATAATCATAATCAATTCCAACTCCTATTATTTCTTTCACTGCAGACAGAATGACGTGGCCTTCCATCCACTTCAGTCTCATTCATTCTGCAATATGGGTGCTTGTGGTTATTAAGCAAGCAAGCAAATGATCCATCTTCTTCTGCAGTATCAGCACTTAAAGGAGAAAGTTAGTGTGAGAATAGGTGACTGCAGTGACTGTCCTTCCGTGCCATCAGTGTGTGCAGGGAGTAAGACCAGAGTACAGACGCACAAAGCTTATATTTCTTGCTTTTACCAAAAACAAGCTGAAAAATAAATATGTCCAGCTCTTGCCTGAGAACTGCTGCGATATTTCTATTTCAAATACAAGCTCGAATCCATCCATCCATCCTATGTAACCGGGGGTCCGGCGTCGGCTGTCAGAGGGCTGAAACGGCAGACGCTGTCGGTAATCCAGGTCGGCTGATCGTAGCTGGCAGTAAGCGCGCCAGGCATGATTCGGAGCCAAGGAGGTGAAGCAGAGATCGGTACACAGGAAGACAGGAACACAAGGAGGGGAAAAACGCTTGCACGCTGCATAAACCACGAAGATCTCACGTCTGGCCAGAAATAAGAGACTGAGAAGGGGAAGGTTGACCACAGATGGGAGGGGCGGGGTTCCAAAGCGGAACCACACCTCCTCAGGCACTTCCATCTCCTGCCAATATTCCTCTGTCCTTTATTTCCCTTCACACTGCACTCCAATCATGCTCCACAACCACAAACCTCTGAAATCTCCTACACTCTCTGCACTCGACTGACTCCTTACCAGCTTCTCTCCTGCCGCTGCCTGCACTCCTTCATGTTCTGTCGGCACCCAAACCACCTGCTTTGCTCGCCCCATCATTTCTCCCAGATTTAGCGTGGGCTGATTAAAAGCCACTGCTAAGGGGGGCTCCTCCTCTGGTGTGTTGTACCATTCCCACCAGTCCTCCGTATCTGAATGGCTACTCCCTCAGGGCCTAATATTATCCAGTCTGTTGTCATGCAAGATTCTGGAACATGCAGGTTGGACAGGTGTGTCTATGCTGATCACAGCTCCAGCACACCAGCTGAATCAGCCTGTTCCCCAGTCTCCCCAGGGTCTAGGATCATCAAATTTGTGAGTAAATGGGTACCCTCTGAGGAAACCCCCATCCATTGTATCTACTCACCTGTTCTAATTAGGAACCGGAGGCCAATTAGTGGCCTTGTTTTTTTGGCGGTGACTGACTCAATTTCTTCGTCAGCTCCCTCTCATGCTCTTCAGCAGAGTCCTCCTCCTCTCTGTACAAGTCAATAGCGTGGATCAGCTGCTTCTCAGGAATAGTAATAAGCGCCACCACTTGCCTTAGCCTGCTTCTCACTGGCTTCAGGAGCGTGTCCTGCAGTGCCCTCCGGTACAGACCTCTGAACACCGAATCCTGTAGGTCCTGCTCTGTCTCAGTGCTCCACCGCTTTTCTTGGGCTTGCAGATAGGCAGCTGGGCTCTCCCCCTCCTTTACGGGCTCCTCCTTCATTTCAGCCACACCTAGTCCCTGTCACCACTGCCAGCATTCTCTCCATTCCGTCTACCCCCAGGACACAAGCCTGAACCGCTTTTATGTCCCCCATCACCAAGAGCCGTCCCATAGTTTCCTCCTCAAATACTTTCATCCATTTTCAAGCTCCGTCTGCCAGGACTGTTCTGCCCATGGTACATACTGTGTCTGTGCTCCTTTCGCCACCAGGGGGAGCATCAGAGTGTCCCTATCGGGGGTCTCACAGCCCTCCTGCTTCCCACTGTTCTATGATCTGCATTATCCTCCTCTACTCCTTCCTCACTATCCGTTTCTATCTCCTTCTCCTGAAACTGACTCCATCCTCTACATGGAGGGTTAGGGCTGTCCATCAGATGCATCAGCCCTTCTGCAGCCCTACCACTTGCTCCGCACCCCACCTTTATATCACCCCCTTTTTTCTTAAACCCACATGCCTGGCCTTCTATTATTATATCACTCCTTCGCAGTCCTTCCTTCACGGTCTGCCGCCGCTGGTCGCTCACTTCCCTGTACCCATATAAACAACTTTCTTCATCCTTCTGTTTCTTCCCCTCTGAACTTTACCTTGCCCTCTATTACTGGAAAGTGGCCCTTAAATATCAGAGGTGGCCCTTCTACTAACAGATACAGTCCCTGATACAGAGGAAGTCGTAACTCCTCCTGCTCTGTTTCACCTTTGACTCCTGCCTGATTCTCACTCATCACTCTCTCATCACTTTCTGCTCTTTTCTCCAGGCCTCTCCCTTTGCCATAACCTCAGAACCTCCAGTTGCTCACTCCTTTTCTTGTTACACCTTTCTGTGTTCTTATTAGCCTTATGATACTTTATCAGAGTCTCCATCTCCTCACACACTGCCACATCCAGAAATATGGCAGAAATATAAAGTACAGATATTTTATGGGTTCCACTGAAATAAAGGTAGCTGATTATGAGAAAGACCTCGGTGTGTATGTTGATGCTTCCATGTCCCACTCTCGCCAGTGTGGGGAAGCAATAAAAAAGGCAAATAGAATGTTGGGTTACATCTCTAGGTGTGTGGAGTTTAAGTCAAAGGAAGTGATGCTATGATTGTATAATTCCTTGGTAAGACCCCACCTAGAATATTGTGTGCAGGTTTGGTCACCATACCTTAAGATGGACATTGCTGCCTTGGAAAAGGTGCAACGTAGGGCTACGAGAATGATTCCCAGTCTTAGCGGAATGTCTTATGAGGACAGGTTAGTTGAGCTGAATCTGTTCAGACTAAGTGGGGGCATGAGCCAGTTATATAAGATTCTAACAGGTCTGGATGGTGAGTGACATGACATACTAGAACTCGTGGCCACAAGTAGAATTTAGCGGGAGAACATTTTAAAACGAATTTGAGGAAGCACTTCTTTACACAGCGTGTAGTTAGAGTATGGAATAGTCTTCCTACTAGTGTAGCGCAAGCTAAAACCCTGGGTTTCTTTAAATCAGAGCTAGATAAGATTTTACCAACTCTGAGCTGTTAGGTAAGTTTTTCCCAAAAGTGCTTGATGGGCCGGATGGCTTCCTCTCGTTAGTAAATTTCTTATGTTCTTAAGGTTACTTTTCCTATAGAACAAGTCTATACATTGTACTTTTATTAAACAAATGAAATAGCCTTATGCTATTTATCTTATTTACACAAATGCTTGTCATTTTTGTCTCGTCTACACAGTCGCGTATTTACAATTCTCCTCTGCTCTCTGTATTGCGCATGGCGGACTTCCGCCCCGATGCAGACAGGTGAGCACACTCCCACCAGCGGACAGAGAGCGCGCGTCGGAAAATATGTCACGTCAACCATCTCAAAAGCAGACAAAAATATCTGCTGTGCCATTTATCTGTGTATGACTCCTCAGATCTCCAGTCCGGTCAAAAGTTTCACTAATTATCTACTTCTTCCCTTGCATGTTTAGTCCTATACTGAACTCCCTGTTCACTACACCTTACACATCTTAAGTTTAAGATTTGTCCAAATTTTACAGTAACCTACCCACACTTATATTACAGAGAATGTTTTTTGCATTAAAGCTCGCAAATACTAAATTTGATTCCACAGTTATGGCTTTAGATACCGAGGGATCCTGGTATATCATACTTATACAAAACTAATTATGGTAAATTACTATGTGAAATAAAGAATTATCTCAAAGATGGGAAATCCTCCCTCTATCCTTATTGGGGAGAGTGGAGAGCATTAGAATGAACATACCACCTAGGCTTCTCTTTATGTTCCAGTCCCTGCCCATAGGGGTCCCTATATCTACATTCAAAACGCTCAATAAATGGTTATCCAAATTTACCTGGCAAAACAAAAGACCCAGGATTGAACTGAAAAGACTATTAAACCCAAAAGAGAATGCGGGTCCTGACTTGCCTAATTAAAAAAAATATTACTTGGCAGCCCAACTTATATCAGTAGTGGTATGGATTACCCAGGACAGGGAGGGTCAGTGGGTGGTAATGGAACAGAGTATCTGCCCAAATTTGCCGCTGGACATAGCAATTATTTTTAATCAAGATACACGGAAAGTAAATAAAATCAATAACATTTGGATAGGAAACGCTCTGAAAAGTGAGAGAGAGGCTGGGACGCCCTTCATCAATATCAAGATCAATGAAAATTGCACAGAATGTTGATTTTTTCTACCATCTAAATTAGATACAGGGTTTAAGACATGGGGAGAAAAGAGGTTTAACCAGTTGGATCAGTTGTGTGATGGAGGAGATCTAATGTCCTTCGAACATCTTAGAAATAAATGTGGCCTCCCAGTGCCCGATTGTTTTAGATACCTACAGTCAACAAATATATTGTTTATATGAACAATTAAAGGATTGGTTAAAAAGAACATTATATCATATATTTATAAAATATTGCAAAAGGAGTCAACAGTGTTAATAAAGAGAAATGAGAACTAGAGATGAATACTATCATTAACGATGAAGATTGGACTCATTCATGTAAAGAAGGACACAGAATAACAAACAGTCCTACATGGTGGGAATTTGATTGGAAAGTTAAGATGAGATACTTTAAGACTCCCCTTCTCACCTCTACGTTTGGCAACACCTCAAATCAGGGGTTTATTGGAGGGGTTGTGACCTGGTAGGAGACCACACCCACATTTTTTGGGATTGTCCAAAACTGTCAGAGTACTGGCAAAATATACAGGAAGAGATAAAAAAAATGTTTGAACATAAAATTACCACTTGAACCAGCTCATTTCATACTAGGAATTATGCCACAGAATATAGTGCATGAAAATAAGGTTGTATTACAGAGAGTTCTTCTTGTAATTGCCAGGAGGATGATAACGATCTCCTGGCTAAAACCCCAGACACCCACGACAGTACAATGGAAAGAAAGAGGAAAGAAAGTGTATAATATGGAATTTATAACTGAAAAATTGTTAACGAGAACAGAGTGTTTTGTGGAAGAAATTTCTCGAAGTCCGATGTTTAAGTGTTTGACAGAACTTTATTATTTGATGAGCTCACAGGGAACAGACACTCAGCAAGCATGCGTCTTGTGTTCTGCTCCCCGAGCAACAAATGCATACATCTTTTATGGCCTAAAATGCGACAGTCATCTGACAAATCAAGGACAAATCGGATTTTTGGACGTTCCAGTTACTTCTGCCTTTCAAGGTCCAGGCAGTACAAAGAAAGTTTGGCCATTTGGAGATACCAGTTTCTTCTACGTTTTCAAGGTCCACCTATCAGCTTAGAACAAGTCTATCTATTTGGGACTTTTCCTTTTGCTATATTATTCTAGGACTCGTTGTTCTCTTTTTCTACATTTTATATTATCCAATACCATGCATTCATTTTATAATATCTTCTGCAACAGCTTACTTCTCAGGTCAAGCCTTTGCTTTGACCTGGGCTGATCAAGCAATATATGGCAAACATGTTAGTTCCTCTATAGAAAATAGAAATTTCTTACTTAAGCAGATTTGCATTCTTGTTTGATACATTCAATTAATGACAAGTAAATTACATTGTTTCAACCACTATGTGTAAATCAACAACACATTGTAAACTCAATTGTTAATTACTGATTAGGTAATGCATTTTGCATAATCATCTACATTCCATTATTGATTACTGATTAGCATAATCAAGAATTTTCTATCACAGTTTCTTTATTAAAAGGTTTCCAATCTGTAATTTTCTTTTTTCAACAGAAGTGTGGCACTTAGGAAAGGATAGGGTTGAATTGAGACTTCCATGTACAGCACTGTGCAAAAATCTTAGGCAGGCAAAGAAAACGATGTTTAGATTGTCCTCGTGTTGGTGTAAAACTATGATATTATGCCTGTCAAAGTGTCTCAGCTTAGCCATTTCAGAACCTCTGCTAACATCATCCTAGTATTTGTAGCGACCGTCCAGTGCAGCCATGTATTTTTTGACTTGGCCACTAGCACACCTCATACAGCTAGTCAATCTGTCAAAATCATGGAACGGCTGAGGTGCCCCTGAGGAGAAGTTTGGGAACTGAAGCGGTGTTCATCTAGCCATCCGACTAGATATCAGTATCTTTTTAGAAAAGAGAAGAAATTATTAATAGTTTTTATTGTGTTCCTCTTAATTTACACGTTCTAATGTTAAATTGTGTTATTTGTTCTAAGCCAAAGTACACTTGCTACCCAGATAAACAGCTTTAAACATTTCTTTGGACTGCCTAAGACTTTTGCACAGTACTGTATATCTTAGAACATAAGAAATTTACAAATTAGAGGAGCCCATTCGGCCCATCAAGCTCGTTTGGGAAGAACTTAACTAATAGCTCAGAGTTGTTAAAATCTTATCCAGCTCTGATTTAACCATCTCTCTCAATATAATATTGGGATCATTTATTCTCTTCAGAGGCCTCCATAGAATAATGCATCCATCCTCTCAATTATGTTTAGACAGACGTATCCTAAGGCACCAGGGCAACAACAGTCAGAATAACAACAGAATCATCAATTTCACAGCTAGTTTTAAAAATTGCTTTAATGCAGAGTGATTACAGAAAAAAAGATAAGCAAATTAGGTAATATTAACAAAATTATTAAAACATGTAGAGTAATAGACATATTTGTCTTTCAGACATATTGTGCTTTTTTAAGAGCAGAAGGGATACATTAAATCAGGATTATATTTTGTTTTTAATGATATATATATATATATATATATATATATATATATATATATATATATATATATATAATTTTTTTAAATTTACATCATTATAAATGAGAACTATAAGTGATTGCTAATTACTGTTAACTAATTTCCTGTATGATCTTTCTCCCCTTCAGTCTTAAAAATAATTATATGTCAGGGGGCCAATCAGTGGAGGCACACAGACACGGTGGCCGGTTATCCTATTTGTTCAGCGCCAACCCAACAAGTAGAAAATTCAGCACCACGGACAGTGATCTGTGCTACTATGACGTCAGGTCCTTTCATTGGCTCCATATATTTTTCTAGAAATAACTAATTGGCTCTTTTCTAGAAATGTCCAGCCTATATGAAGAGAATATTTTATTTTTATTTAGACTAAGAAACTACAGAAAATCAGCTCTGCATGTGATCTCCCCTTTACTGCTCAAGGAGGGCACACGCACATCAACAAATATCAATGCAACAATTACAGAAGAACAATTTCTCACAGCTTCAGAAGAAGTCAGATTTCTGTGTAATTCAGAGATTGTCCAAGACTTCTGCTAGAACATTTTCTGCACTTGAACCGAATTTCAAAATAAATGACACCTGGGTGACCCAGGTTCGAGTCTCTGCCTGGATCACATGTGTGTGGAGTTTGCATGTTCTCTCCATATCGTCGTGGGGTTTTCTCCGGGTACTCCGGTTTCCCCCCCACAGTCCAAAAACATGCTGAGGCTAATTGGAGTTGCTAAATTGCCCCTAGGTGTGCATGTGTGAGTGAATGGTGTGTGAGTGTGCCCTGCAATGGGCTGGCCCCCCATCCTGGGTTGTTCCCTGCCTCGTGCCCATTGCTTCTGGGATAGGCTCCGGACCCCCCACGACCCAGTATGATTAGTGGTTTGGAAAATGGATGGATGGATACACCTGGGTCTATTAAAAGAAGGTGATGCTGCCTGAACCACCAACCAAGGCTGGGAGGAAAGGGAGGAACACTAGTCAAATGAAGGAAGAAAAGGCCACCGTATCTCATGGTCACGAATACAAAAGTCAGGGAGTGTTATGAAGAAGGCACCACACTTAAGACTATTGGTTTTATGCAGTGAATTACACCAGAGAGAGTTTTTGCATTTTAGCTGTGTCATGTAACATTCCTCAGACTTCATTTTAATGTTTTCTTCAACGCAACAAAGTCCCACGGTAACAAAAGCGCTGAGGTCTGGATCGTTAATTGCAATGTGGGGAGTGCAGACCAGCTGGGGTGGGGGATCGTGCTCAGTCACGATAAAAGGCAAACGGGTAAATTGTGAATACGCACTTAATCTAACTACAGTTTAACGTTGTTCCACATACCAATATCACTACGTATCGGTATCGCAAAACAAAATTTAAAATGTTAAGATTCTGTCATTCTGAAAATCTGAGTATTTAAGACATTATGTTCCATAGCAATTTGTGGAGATAAATACCCTCGGACAGTAGCGTTCATTTCACAATTAAGTCTCTTTAAGTCATTGTTTTATGTTAAGCAGGATGAATGTGTGATTTTTAATTAATAAACCCTTAAGAGTTATATGCTTATGCTGTCGCATACTGTTCTCGGTATACAACTTAACTTATAAAAGTCTGTTAATCTTATTATAGAATAATATAGAGAATAATTATACAAGAACTATAATTATTATGATGTTATTATTTAATGTGTGTGGGCCGTGTTGCTTGATTACATTTGACTCCTCGGCACGTGGGACGCTGCCGGTTTGAAAGACGCGGCTTCACTTGTTTTCTGCACCAAGGTGGGTTGCCATTCTGCTCCCATTTTATCGGATAATTTATCTTATTATTTAGTATTTGTCAAATTTGCATGTATATTAAAATATGTTTGATGAGTAAAGTCAGTATATTGCTTTTAAATAAAGTGATTTTGTTCTGGGCTACTATGTTAATTATATTTAAATTTTATGCGCAAAGTGTAGTTGACATTTAACTTTTCCGCGTGCGCTTTCCTGCGTTTAAGTACATTATTGCGCTTGCTAGTGAGTAAATTAGTTCATTTCTTTTAAATAAAGTGAACATTGTTGTGGGGTGCTGTGTTGGTTAAATTTAAATTTCATGTGCAAGTCGGCTAGTTTCCTGTGCCGCAAAGTCTAGGTGATATTTCACTTTTCCGCGTGCGCTTTCATGTTGCATTCTACTGCGGATGCGGGTGGTTTCGCTCGGTGCTGCCTACAGCAATGATATTCCACCAGACCAGGAGAGGGCAGATGTATTGTAAGAAACACAAATAAAAGTAGTGAAGCAAGTCCTGTAAAGTTTGTTTGGTGACCAAAATCAGTATATTGCCATTTAGTAAAATTTAAAATTGTTCCAGGCTTCTGTTTTGATTATATCTAAATTTTATGTGAAAGTTAACTAGTTTCCTATGCTATAATGCAATTGTTCATTGCGGAGGTGTCAGTGCAGAACTGTATTCCATGTGCCAGGAGTGACTGACAGCTCCATTGTATTGCCTGTATGTTGTTTTTCCTCATTCAGATACAGATGAATTGCTTAAGCTGTCAGCTGGAGCAACGCTGAACAGGAGAAGCGGTTTCAGAAAATGGATGAATGTCCCCAGAGGTGTGAGTTAACAGTTTTAACCACTGCATCACTGTACCATGCCCATGTATAGGATATGTAGAAGAACCTGTTGCAGTTATCTGGTGTGTGTGTTTTTGACTATCCCTGCCGGCCCCTGGAGGTTTGGGCTTCCCCTTTGAGTCTGGTGCCTCCCAAGGTTTCTTCCTTCTAGGGAGTTTTTCCTTGCCACTGTCGCCTATGGCTTACTCACTGGGGGCTTTGGGTGGGGATGCTGTAAAGCGCTTTCACACAATGTAATGTTGTGATAACGTGCTATACTTTGCTGTGTAATTTTGTATTTACTCACGCAAATAAAAAATTGTTTGATGACAAAAAACACTTGTTTCATTCTTTTTCCCTGCGAACATATCAGTCACTTCCCTCCTGCTCCTGCATTCAAAAATGAAAGTTTGTCCTGCACTGCACTTTATTGCCGTGGGTTCCACAGGAATGCAGACCTCTACTTTGGTGTAATCCTGCTGCTGTTGTAGATGGTCTGCTCGCACGCTTTCACATTGTGCACAAGCAGATTTTTTGTATCTCTGCAGAGAAGCATTCTTTTCTTCTGCCTGGCAAATCCATCATTATAATAGCAATCCACCTAGCGCCCCTAGCTCTTAAAGAAAATGTTTGAAAAAATTAGTTTATAGCATGTTTACACCATAAAAACAGCAGTGACTGAGTACAACCCTTGTGGACCAGGCGCCTGGCTTTGACTATTTTTCTGCCATTAAACTAGCAAACGTGGGTTGGCCATGACGTAAAATAACTTGTGCCTTTAAATTTAAAAAAAAGTCCTGTGTGTTGTAAAGTGAGGTATGAAACAGATACCAGGCCGCTTCAGTGAGGGTCAGCGTAAGTTTTATTCATGTGATTTTGTGGTTTAAACTGTTTCATTGGAATCAATCCAACCAGCAGCATGAAGACTGCAAGCCAAAGAAGTGGGACGATGCCTGAGAAGAACAACTCAGTCAATCCTCACGTCTCCTCTCTCCTCAGGCGATTGATGGACTCTGAGCATGAGACATGTACAAAAGATGAGGACTCTTCTCCACTATTCAAATGGAAATTGTTCTTAATCTTTTATTTATACCTTTTGCTTATACCGTAAGATTTAGGAACACACTGAAAAAGATCAACTTTAATACATTTGAAGGTTGAAGTTATTGGAATTTGTAACGGCTGATTTGGTGGAATATGATTTTGGACAGAACTGTCAAAAAATGTGGAATGAAAATGCAGTTTAATGGTTGAATCCGTGGCTTGCCTAACTTGTTATAAATTGCACACACATCCAGCATTAAAGTGACAGGGAGGTATTAGACCAGAGTTGTTGCATTACATTAACACAGACCAGCAAAAAATATAACATTATTCTAACATTAATGTAATGTTGTTCTGAATAGATTTCTATGTCCAGTCCTGATTTCAAATTGGGCCTTTAAGCCTAGAATATGGTCAGTTTTAAAAATACTTGACTTTGTTGCAACTCTGACTAAGTTGAATTCCATCAAGTGGTTAACGGGTGTGAAGATTATCCTGAAATTTTCAAGTTAATGTCATTCCAGTTAATGTGAGTTTGTTCTGTGTGGGTCTCTGTCTCAGGCTGTTATTTTCGTCTTAGTTTCATTTAAACCACTTAACAATATGCATAGATTGCATAGCTGCAAATGTAAAATACAAAAATTAACTTGGAAAGCATTCTACAACAACATTCAGTATTGTGGAGTATTAATAGCATTTATTGCCAATTCCAGTTGCTAGGTAACTTCTATATTTTGAATAGAATACAATATAATATTTTAAACTAGATTACAGTTAATTGTTATTTTTCTGTTTAAAAAAGACAATTGCTGTAATTTACATAGGACAAAACCTGTAAAAGACATTTTGTAATTATTTTCTAAATGAAATGAAGATGCTTTGTTACTCCCCTTGGGGAAATTCTCTTTTCACCTACCCCATCTTGCTCTACTTGACACACGGGCACAGACAAAGGTAACAGCAAACCTGGCAGCAAAGGGCAGCCACCTGTAGGGACACCCATGGAGCTGGGGGTTTTACAGTGATTAACAGCAATTTTGCAATACTTTTCTGGCAGCTTTTTTTTTTGCTAGGTATTTACAGTAAATTCCACAGTCAGTTCTACACTAGAAGAGACATCATTCCTAAGCGCAGCATGGACTGCTTCTGGACACAGTATCTAATGCGACTTCCAGAGTCACTTGAGTAAGCTGGAGATAATTCATCCCCGGGAAAGAGAGCCTGCAGTAGGCAGTCTACCAAAAGAGGGCCTTTCCTGTTCCCTTGGTGAATTAGAACACCAGTGGAGAGAGCTCTCCTGTTGCAGTTTCACAGAGATGAACAACATGGAGAACTTTGGATTGAGGTTTTGCAGTAAGAGGGTGCTGAAGGAAAAAGGAGTTTCAAAGACATTGGTCTGCCTGTACTGCCGATTTTGTCTCTGCCCATTTCAGATGTCCAGATGTTTACTAATGTGACATTCCTTAAATACAACCACCGAAACAGAACCGTTGCAAATTTGTTGCCAAGTTTGGTAGATGTACAACTTGGACTGCAAAGAGATGGACTGACGCAGAGGCGGAGCTGAGGATAGGCCTGGGTGGGATTGACAGCTGGACCTACCCAGTCAGATTAATGAAATGACATTTTTTATATATAAATTACCGGCTTCTAACTCTGTTCCTATACATCACTGTTGTTACTGTGGCAAGTACGACAGAATGTGTGAGCTCCCTCTAGTGGTGCTCTAGGTAGAACACCACAGTCGTGGGTGTATTATTGTTGCAGTCACCATGTTGTAAATATATAAGCCAATTTAAGAAAATTTGGGGTAATGAGCTTCATTCAGACCCTCCCAAATTTAATACAAGTCCATCCATCAGCCACTTTACCGTATTTAAATGCTGCAGGAGGATGCTCACATGAAAAAAATAAGCCTAATTCATTTCTTTATCCAAAACTCCTCATTCATTAAAACGAAAAGAGCTTTAACTTGTGCGTGCATTGCTTCATTTTAAGCAGCATTATGGAGTGTCGTTGAACATAAATTTTTCTATGAAGGGTCTGATTTTCTGCATCTTTTACTCCTGGTTTGGGCTATAAAATTGGAAGGAGTTGCCAAACCTGACTGTGCAGGGTCTGCGCTGTTCTCATCTGTGGACAGTGTGTGGGTTTGTGGGTCAGGCATAAATTTGGGGGGGGGGCTCCCTCTAGCATTAAAATAGGGAGATATCCACTAAAATAATTCTTCATATTCAAAAAAGTACAGATAAAATGAATCAATCTCAACAGTTCATTTAAAGTGTTTTCACCCCAAGCACACCTATCCTTACTGAAAATGGTTTAGTCTAAAGTCCTGCTCTGGGGTACGTTTCCTATATCATAATGCACATTGGCAAAAGACAAATATATGTCAGGAAACTATATAGCAAGAGATCAAAGAAAATTGATACATTCTGTGGGCCATGTCTGCTGCCGCATGGCAGAGGGTGTGAGGGGGAAGTGCAGGGACGATGTCGGCATCACCAAAAGGAGGGCTACAGCTCTTTGGAGGGAGCCGGTGAGGAGAGCTGGGGGGAGCCAGTCTGCATCCTCTCACTCCTGGGGAGGACCGAGTATTGGCCATCCTAGATCTGAGAGGCACTTGAGGGAATCCCGGGGTGCATAAATCTCTGTAGTCTACCCACCTCCAAGACATCTATGCTTTCTACTCCCCAGCCACTTCCTCTTGGCCCACCAACATTTGGCCCCCTGTAGTGTGATCACCAGGGTTCCTCAATATGTGGCACCTCCACACCTGGCTCCTCTACATCAGCCATCCCTTGTCTGGGCCCCTCTACAGCAGGCCCCCTCTGACGTGGCCCTCAGTCCCTCAGGGCGACACTGTCCCCTGAGTCCCCAGAATCCCTTTCAGTCTGGGAGATCACCTAACCCACCCATCCTGCTGCCTAATGCCGGTGTCGTGCTGTAAACTGTCCCCCTGCCACGGAATGTAATCTCTCATTTTAAAGGCAATGTCGCTTCGCTTCTCCTGCGCGGCAGCAGCGTCCGCTCGCTGTAACATCGGTTGTCTTGTTCTCCTGCGCGACAATAATGCATTTCTTTTCGACGCTCGTTCGTGCAAATACAGTCGCCTTCAGTCTCAAGAAGCGATTCATCTACTTGAGTAATATTTTTAATACTTTGTTGAATTAATTCTGCCTCAATTTCTTTGCTATTCTGTCTTCTTTTCATAACTATAATGCGGCGATTAGCTTCATACTGGGCACCGACACACCTGGAAATGACGTAACATTGAACCAAATGCCAAAAGTAATCAGAAGTCAGCAGCCTGTCCAGAATGCACAGATAACAAGCTACACTGCAAGTCGTCCAGCCACGACGTCACCCAGCCACTCGTCTACCATCTAAAATACAGATAAATTACAAGTGCTCCGTATTTCTGCAGATGACATTATTTTGAACTGGACCATAAAGAAAATATTCTTGGCCTGGAGGGAGGAGTGCTGGGCTATTTTATAGGAGGCTACTCTTTCTTAATAACCCCATTTTTAATTCTGAACAATAAGCTTAATAGGATGGGGCGACATGCTGGTGCAGTGGTTAGCACTGTTGCGTCACACCTCTGGGACCCGGGTTCAAGTCTCCGCCTGGGTCAGATGTGTGTGGAGTTTGCATGTTCTCCCCATGTCGTCGTGCGGTTTCCTCTGGGTTTTCCGGTTCTCCCCCACAGTCTAAAAACATGCTGAGACTAATTGGAGTTGCTAAATTGCCCGTAAGTGTGCGTGTGTGAGTGAATGGTGTGTGAGTGTGCCCTGCAATGGGCTTGACCCCATTCAGGGTTGTTCCCTGCCTCCGGACCCCCCGCGACCCAATAGGATAAGCGGTTTGGAAAATGGATGGATGGATGACACTGCATGTTGTTGTTTTACATGTTCACTACAAGTCAGTGTTTTTTTCATTGTATGATTAATGCCACATTCATACCAAAAAAACACACTAGACATACTGTACAAGGCAGTCAAGGGAAAAACCTTCTCAGAAAACAAAGTGAATGTATCAACCGAAGAAGGACGTTTCCTTTTCAGAATATTCATTTTTTTCCATGTGGAACCACTGTCCATGATTCAATTGAGTGCATTCAAAGAATGATACATCAAGACTAATAGTGACAAAATATTAATTTAATATGCATTGTACATGAATGTAGGACTTAGATGTTGATGAATTTCTCATCAGTGAAGGGCATATACAAGTTGAAAACCCAGAACTCTCCAATTTAGATGTAATTTGGTACACGTGCAGACCAGTGATGGATATGTAAATGATTAGAATTGCAAGGAGTTGGCATGTTTAATCACCAGACACAGGATGCCTCGTAGTCACATTAGGGTTACCGGCACTTGACGGAGTTTGATAGGGTTGCATTGCGGGTTTGCATGAAGCCAGGTGGTCATATGGTGCAATTGCATGTGGGCCATGCGGATATCACAGTGGCCTGATATTGAAACCAATGGGCACGTGAGGCATCCACACACGTCGTGAAGTTTCTGGTCATCCAAGACAGACCACGCCAAGGAAGGATCGTCGGATTGTGCTCCAAGCATCACAGATCCCCATGACACCTGCGCCTGATATATGGACACAGCTACTGGACTCTCTACAACACCCTATATCATCGTGTCGCGATGACTGGCATCAGCTGGACTACGGGTTCACCGTCCCATGCATAGGCTGCCGTTCACAATAGCACAGAAACTGTTGCGATTGGAGTGGTGTAGTCACTGGGAGGCATGGACTGATGACGACTGGCGTCCTACCATGTTCAGCGATACATCTCAGTTCTGCAGTACCACAGATGACCGTCGTGTGCGTATGGTGGCGCCGCAGGGAGAAGAGCAATCCTGCCAACGCTGTGGAGTGACACACCACACTCTGACGGCACAGTGGTACACCAGTGACATCCTAGTGGTATCCGGGCCCAAGGGTGTGCTATACCCTACTGACATGGGACCAGCAGTGTGGCCATACCACCAACTCCGTGGTCCGTATGCTCTGATATTATAATCATCGTGATACAGTCACATGCCCTTTCATCACATGCAGATTTCATTTTCACAACTTAGTCTGTTGTGCTTCACTTTTTTTGCCACCGAGTTTGTGTTCTGACACTAAGTTGATGGGAAATGATTATTTGAGCGTCATCTAAAGAGCTTATATTACCTGGGTAAATTGCATAAGACTCACATGGTATTTTGAAAAGATTCCCATATGCGCTGATTAGCTGGGGTTGATCCGAGCAGCTGTGCACATTTCTCCTGTAACACAAAAGTTTGCTTTTAGGACAGAAAACAAGGTTAAGACCAAATTATGTGGTTTACATCTATCAAAATAAAACCAAGGTCACTGTTACCAAAAGAGTAACCATGTGTTGTCAAATTTCCTAACATTTTGCTTCATCTTACTTTGGATGCCCATGGTTAGGAGAGAAGCAGAAATCTGCTCAATCATTAGAAAGACTTTACTTGATACAGGGAGTGAGATCTTGTTGCAGGTGACAAGGCAGGATGGAGTGTGTTTAGAAAAATAATGAAGAGGGAATGTGAGTGTGAGCTATCGTGGCATCTGTGTATAACCCAATATGGCGGCATCCTTCTGAATGTAAATAACATAGCCGGCTTAATTAGCTTAATCAAGCGTAATTGAACTAAGGAAAATTTAGCAATATACTTTCCCTGCTTGGTGTGATAAATACAGCAGCAGCTGCTGGTGGACGGGCTACAAACAGACATCAAGAAGAAATCCCACCTCACAGCCATTTACTGTACCAAACCCATTAATGTAACTTGTGAAGATGTAGGTATTGGAGTATTCACAGATTCATTTGCAGTGTCCACTTCCTGTCCAGTAAATTTGACAGGACGAAATTTGAATAACCTATAGGTCTGACTCATGTATGCGGCTGAAGGAGTAAAGGTAGAATGGGTGGAGAATCCTGGGCTGAGCTGCATGGTGGCCTGGGGGACAATCATTAAAACACAGACCCTCTGATATCCTCAAAACCCACAACCAAAAGGGTAGTCAGGAACGGTGGCCAACCACTTGGCCCGTTAAGCCACATGGTGGCCCTATGAGCAGGCAAACACACTACGGGCTAAGGGGTAGAAGACAGAGGAGAGAATAGGATGGCCAGTGACATGTGAACAGGACAAGGCAGGGATGGATTCTGACACAGGTGCCATACTACTTTGTTTAAATATGCCCAAGTGCTTAGAATGTTTTAGTGCCTTAGACAAGGTATCACTGAATGACGCAGCAGTTTGGCTCCTCCTGAAGGCCCTATAACTGTCCTGAGAAGTTGTTTGCATGCACTTGCTGCCTTGACACTTGTTGATGTACGTGTGCCCTGCTCGAGCAGTAAAGGGGAGATCACATGCAGAGATGATTTTCTGTAGCTTCTCAGTCCGAGTAAAAATAAAATATCCTTGTCATATAGGAACCAAGTCTCTGGCTGGAAATTTCTACAACAGAACCAATTAGTCATTTCTATAAATATATACAGAGCCAATGAAGGAACCAGATGTCGCAGTAACACAAGTCACTGTCCGTGGTGCTGAATTCTCTACTTGTTGGGCTGGTACTGAATGAATAGGATAACCGGCCAACGTGTTTGTGTGCTTACACTGATTATATATCAGGGGGGCAAATATTTATAACATTGATGGGAAAAATTAAAAAATATATATAGTAAGGACAATATAATCATGATTTAATGTATCCCTTCTGCTGTTTAAAAAGCACAATGTCTGAATGACAAATATGTATTACTCTGCACATTTTAATAATTTCATTAATATTATGCAGTTTACCTATTTGCTATAATCATTCTGCTTTAAAGCAATTTTTAAAACTAGCTGTGAAATTGATGCTGTTGTTCTGTCTGTTGTTGCCCTGGTGCCTTAAGATGTTAGACGTCTGTCTAAACATGCGTGAGGGGACAGATGCACTAATCCATGGAGGCCTCTGATCAGAATAACTCATCCCAATATTATATTGAGCGAGATGGTTAATTCCGTTTTAATCTAGACTGGGTTCAGAGCCTCCGTTCTGCCGTTGATCTTTTGCATGCCCGCTATTACATGTATTAGTTTACTCTAAATTTTGATCCCATGTCAAACTAAAGCAAATTAGGTCCAATTTTGTGTTACTAACGTAGCACCCCCTTGTAAACAGCTGGCCACACCTCCCCTTAAACTACAATTAAATGTGGTATTATGGAATATTATTCAGCACTATATAACATAGAATACAAGTATTATGATATTATTAAAAAGTATGTCAAATATCCATGATGTAATCATTACAATATAAACATTATAATGTAATCAACACAACGTAATCAACTGAGTATGTATTTGCACCTTTTGTTAGTCTGAGATTCTGTTAGCTACTTTATATTAGTCCTGAATCTATGAATATTCACTTTTATTAACGTATATTTTATCACAATGCTAAAGGACAAATATATTATCAACCTTTTAGTTAGACAATGTGTAAAAGGCTGAAACTGCCTAGGTTTACTACTAAAGGAAGGGATTCGCCTGAGTTCACCCGAAGTTCACGGCTGAGCATTTTTTTAAAAACCCAAGTGGAGCTGCTCCAGCCACCATTATGTTCAGCCGAGAGACCAAACGGTAAAAGAAATGATGGACAAACTTATCACCTAGGGGTGTGGATTAAGGGAAAAAACAATTATTGTGAATGGCTGAAGGAATGATGATGCTTAAGTTACGAGATATTGTTAAATGATAAGAACTTGTATAAAAATTGGTGTAAAACAGTACTGGACACACTTTTACGTGTCCAGCCTTGGTTGTAACTTCTTTGTTGCAATAAAGACTGAATTCTGGATACTGCACAAGCGGACTTCTGATTTGGCGGGGAAGGAGAAAAAACCACGACAGTATATCCGAACAAGGGGGAATTAGGGCCCTAAAATTGAATTACACAGGTTTTATTTTATAAAACTAGAAATCTTTATTAAATACATTTAAAAGAAGGTCAGACAGGTTAGTCATTCGGCAAATCAAAGGCATTAAACAAAACAAACATACAAGGGACTTGCCAAGCTACCAGGTCCAAGCCAGTTCAACCGCTAAGATGAAACAATACCGCGCGTGAACAAATGCAGGCGCTCAGACCGCTACACGCACAAAAATAAATAAAAAACCAAACCCAATGCACTGTGACCTCAAACGATAATGATCACACTAGTGAATATTAAAAAGAAACTGGCCTCAAGCTTCACCGCACATCAAAGTCACCATTCAGGGAATTTAGCGTTGAAGACACCCTGCGGTTAAACAGGCTTAGCACAACCGCAACTAGCTAAGTGAGAGGGAGGGGAGAGAGACAAACAAAAAGGAAAACCCCCCAACCCGTCGCTCACAACAACCCTAGTGCTTATAACATACAGCCCACAGGCTGGAGGGCCAAACAAATGCAACGATACTATAAAATTTCAAACCGCAAACATCACGCAGACATATACTATAGAGAGCAGCTAGCGCACGACACAAAACACTAAAGAAACACGGGAAAAAAAGAAAAGACAATGTAAAGTCCTCACCTTCCCCCCGTTAACAATGGGCACATACCTCTAAACATAACATCACTTGCTCACTAGTTTTTGGTTGCGTCAGTACGGAATAGTTTAACCTACATAGGTAAACATACCTGTTGCGATTTCTGTAGCCAGCGTTCGGTGGACGCCGCTTCAGTAATCTACGCCCCCTCTCCGTCAGCAAACACACTACACCGCGGAACACTGGTCAAGAATAAGGGTCAATCAAAACAGCCTTCGCTACTTTCAAACGCGAGTGTAGTACATACACACACACACACACACACACACACACACATATATATATATATATATATATATATATATATATATATATATATACACACACACACATCCGTGAGAGAAGAACAGGGAAACAGACAAATGCCTAACTAATTAACCAGCAGGAGAATGGAAGTGACAAAATAAACACCAAAATATCCCCCTGCTACACTCATTTTGAAGTAATTGTGCAACAATTTTTTTCCCAGTCGCCATGCTTCGTCTTGCTTGTGCAGGTTATGCTTGCATTGAACTTACTTTGTAGACAATAAGATCCTGTCGGCATGAACTCTCTACTGTGTGGTAATTTAGAGAAATTACGCACGTTCCTTATCCCATCTGAATCGGTGACACTAACGCCGTCGGAATGTGATTTAGCGCAGAGTTTAGAATATTTACGGTTTCCGGCCCATGAAGGCAGTTTGAAATAAAACAAAACAAATACGTTACATTTTCTGGATGCGCACATTCTTGCTCTTGGCAAAATGACACAGAGTATTGAGATAAAGGAGTGTTACTCGATGAGATTTCGAATCCATCGCTCGTTGAACCTGGAGAACATGGATCCAGAAGGTAATTAATGATTAAATAATAAAGTTGTAGTTACCGGTATGTGACAAACGAAATGAACGTCTGCATTGGCCTAATGTTTGTTAGTTGATAAGTAGCTGATAAGTAAAACCTTTGATTTTCGATGTAAAATCACCGACCGGTTGAATAGTTCAACTTTTATCTACAGAAACGAATGTATTTTGTACTGCAAAGGTATACACTGGAGTTTTAAAATGAGAAAATGTAACGATGCGATAGGAAATACCCTTCGGTGTACTCCCCTTCTGTCTCGATTTCTTGCTCACCGTGTTTAATAAGAAAATAAAAAGGAAGATGACTATTAGTGACAAAAGTGTAGGAATAAATGTTTCATAATGCATAATACAGACACATTTAATATTAATTCACTTGGATATTTGTGAGAGTAAGCGTATTCATGGATGTTGTCTTTTTAGCTTCATGGGTAATTCTCACAATTTCATTTATCCGACAATCTGAAGCCCGTAGACTCATTTTAAACTTATTTTGTAGTACAGTGTTTATTCCGTTATTGTCAGAGCCCATGTTCTTATATATATCTCTCTGTGTTCCATTTTGTTGCAGTTCATGAGTTTGTGGAGGATAAGTTCATCTCCATGCTGGTCGTGAACTTTGAGAGCAGCTCACTGACCATGGAGAACTTGCAGTCTCTGGCCCTCAGTGTCCCATCATTTTATTGGCGACTCACTGGGGAGCAGTTGGATCCCAGTCTATTGCGCATAACACCTGCACGGCTGCAAGTATTACATCATGGTGCAGAGACTGGTGTCCAGCATGGGAATGGAGAATCACCAGCTGAGGAGAATGCCCATTACGGACAGGGGCTGCCGTCACCCAGCTCTGCAAGGGAGGCTTCCCCTGCAGCTCCAGCATCCACGACTGAGGATGCTGATGGACTCCTCGAGGCTCTCCCCTTGCTCTGGGGTGAAGATGAGCCCTCATCTGTGGCTTCTGACACTCAGCCTGGAAATGAGGTTGAGTCAGAGCATGGTGAACCCTCCAGCTCCACCTTCTGGATCCCTGCGGGCCCTAACACCATGTGGCAGCAGGTTGAGATTGAAGGCCAGACCTTCCTGCGCAAGCTGGATGAGCTCAGCATTCCCGAGGGACTTTGGAGCATCACGGACTACGCTGATGATCACACCATGGTCATGTCCGTGCATGTCTCCGTGCGTGTGCACAGTTCTCTGCGAACATGGGTTGTGAGGCAGGAGGAGAGCCCTCCTCACATGCCCGTTGGCACCAGTCAGAGGAAGCGCAAGGCCAAGCCCGACGACACCAGCGGCTCCAGCTCACCACCGCCACGCAAGAGGCCCATGCGCTTATGATTGCATTCCACGTTTTTACGCTGTGAGTTACATTTACAATTTAATCAGTTACTTGATAAATGACAAAAAGTAGTTACTGCGGTATATATTCCATACATTTGCTGAACTGGAGTTTTGTGCGTCCTTAAGTAATAACTGTAAGCATTCTTTAAGTATGAAAGAGTTTCGGACATTGTCACCTGAAGGCCCAGTGTCCCCATAATTATAACTTTATACTATATTTCTGCATGACTGAGTATTCAATGAGTACCTGGTACTCACATCTCATATTTACCATTTATATCAGTCTCCAAAGTGCTTAGAGAGTTAAGGCTGGTCTTGGTTAGTTCTTAGTGATTGAGCTTTTATTCTTCTGTAATACTCCCCAAGTCCCTCACTCTACTCAATCTCAGTACTCTTTGGTAGTGAATGAGTCATTGTCACTAACTGCAACAGTTTATGGATAATCAATGGCAAACATAATGCAGACATATGACATACAGTGTGGTGTTTGCAGTAAGTTGGGCTTAGTGGAAAAAGCCCAATTACTAACCCTGACTTCAAGTCAAGTCAAGTCCCGGCGGGCACGCTGCCAGAAGTCAAGTCCCGGCGGGCAGGCGGCCCCAGGTCACGTCCCGGCGGGCAGGCGGCCCCAGGTCGCGTCCCGGCGGGCAGGCGGCCCCAGGTCGCGTCCCGGCGGGCAGGCGGCCCGAGGTCGCGTCCCGGCGGGCAGGCGGCCCGAGGTCGCGTCCCGGCGGGCAGGCGGCCCCAAGTCAAGTCCCGGCGTGCAGGCGGCCCCAAGTCAAGTCCCGGCTGGCAGGCGGCCCCAAGTCAAGTCCCGGCGGGCAGGCGGCCCCAAGTCAAGTCCCGGCGGGCACGCTGCCAGAAGTCAAGTCCCGGCGGGCAGGCGGCCCCAAGTCAAGTCCCGGCGGGCAGGCGGCCCCAAGTCAAGTCCCGGCGGGCAGGCGGCCCCAAGTCAAGTCCCGGCGGGCACGCTGCCAGAAGTCAAGTCCTGGCGGGCAGGCGGCCCCAAGTCAAGTCCCGGCGGGCAGGCGGCCCCAAGTCAAGTCCCGGCGTGCAGGCGGCCCCAAGTCAAGTCCCGGCGTGCAGGCGGCCCCAAGTCAAGTCCCGGCTGGCAGGCGGCCCCAAGTCAAGTCCCGGCGGGCAGGCGGCCCCAAGTCAAGTCCCGGCGGGCACGCTGCCAGAAGTCAAGTCCCGGCGGGCAGGCGGCCCCAAGTCAAGTCCCGGCGGGCAGGCGGCCCCAAGTCAAGTCCCGGCGGGCAGGCGGCCCCAAGTCAAGTCCCGGCGGGCACGCTGCCAGAAGTCAAGTCCTGGCGGGCAGGCGGCCCCAAGTCAAGTCCCGGCGGGCAGGCGGCTCCACCCGGCGGGCACGCTGCCAGAAGTCAAGTCCCGGCGGGCAGGCGGCCCCAGGTCGCGTCCCGGCGGGCAGGCGGCCCCAGGTCGCGTCCCGGCGGGCAGGCGGCCCCAGGTCGCGTCCCGGCGGGCAGGCGGCCCCAGGTCGCGTCCCGGCGGGCAGGCGGCCCGAGGTCGCGTCCCGGCGGGCAGGCGGCCCGAGGTCGCGTCCCGGCGGGCAGGCGGCCCCAAGTCAAGTCCCGGCGTGCAGGAGGCCCCAAGTCAAGTCCCGGCGGGCAGGCGGCCCCAAGTCAAGTCCCGGCGGACACGCTGCCAGAAGTCAAGTCCCGGCGGGCACGCTGCCAGAAGTCAAGTCCCGGCGGGCAGGCGGCCCCAAGTCAAGTCCCGGCGGGCAGGCGGCCCCAAGTCAAGTCCCGGCGGGCACGCTGCCAGAAGTCAAGTCCCTGCGGGCAGGCGGCCCCAAGTGAAGTCCCGGCGGGCAAGCGGCTCCACCCGGCGGGCACGCTGCCAGAAGTCAAGTCCCGGCGGGCAGGCGGCCCCAAGTCAAGTCCCGGCGGGCAGGCGGCTCCACCCGGCGGGCAGGCTGCCAGAAGTCAAGTCCCGGCGGGCAAGCGGCTCCACCCAGCGGGCACACTGCCAGAAGTCAAGTCCCGGTGGGCACGCTGCCAGAAGTCAAGTCCCTGCGGGCAAGCGGCTCCACCCGGCGGGCACGCTGCCAGAAGTCAAGTCCCGGCGGGCAGGCGACCCCAAGTCAAGTCCTGGCGGGCAGGCGTCCCCAAGTCAAGTCCCGGCGGGCAGGCGGCCCCAAGTCAAGTCCCGGCGGGCAGGCGGCTCCACCCGGCGGGCACGCTGCCAGAAGTCAAGTCCCGGCGGGCACGCTGCCACAAGTCAAGTCCCGGCGGGCAGGCGGCCCCAAGTCAAGTCCCGGCGGGCAGGCGGCCCCAAGTCAAGTCCCGGCGGGCAGGCGGCCCCAAGTCAAGTCCCGGCGGGCAGGCGGCCAGAAGTCAAGTCCCGGCGGGCAGGCGGCCCCAAGTCAAGTCCCGGCGGGCAAGCGGCCCCAAATCAAGTCCCGGCGGGCAGGCGGCCCCAAGTCAAGTCCCGGCGGGCAGGCGGCCCCAAGTCAAGTCCCGGCGGGCAGGCGGCCCCAAGTCAAGTCCCGGCGGGCAGGCGGCCCCAAGTCAAGTCCCGGCGGGCAGGCGGCCCCAAGTCAAGTCCCGGCGGGCAAGCGGCTCCACCCAGCGGGCACACTGCCAGAAGTCAAGTCCCGGCGTGCAGGAGGCCCCAAGTCAAGTCCCGGCGGGCACGCTGCCAGAAGTCAAGTCCCGGCGTGCAGGCGGCCCCAAGTCAAGTCTCGGCGGGCAGGCGGCCCCAAGTCATGTCCCGGCGGGCAGGCGGCCCCAAGTCAAGTCCCGGCGGGCACGCTGCCAGAAGTCAAGTCCCGGCGGGCAGGAGGCCCCAAGTCAAGTCCCGGCGGGCATGCGGCCCCAAGTCAAGTCCCGGCGGGCAGACGGCCCCAGGTCAAGTCCCGGCTGGCAGGCGGCCCCAAGTCAAGTCCCGGCTGGCAGGCGGCCCCAAGTCAAGTCCCGGCTGGCAGGCGGCCCCAAGTCAAGTCCCGGCGGGCACGCTGCCGGACGTCAAGTCCCGGCGGGCACGCTGCCGGACGTCAAGTCCCGGCGGGCACGCTGCCGGACGTCAAGTCCCGGCGGGTAGGCGGCTCCACCCGGCGGGCACGCTGGCAGAAGTCAAGTCCCGGCGGGCACGCTGGCAGAAGTCAAGTCCCGGCGGGCAGGCGGCCCCAAGTCAAGTCCCGGCGGGCAAGCGGCCCCAAATCAAGTCCCGGCGGGCAGGCGGCCCCAAGTCAAGTCCCGGCGGGCAGGCGGCCCCAAGTCAAGTCCCGGCGGGCAGGCGGCCCCAAGTCAAGTCCCGGCGGGCACGCGGCCCCAAGTCAAGTCCCGGCGGGCAGGCGGCCCCAAGTCAAGTCCCGGCGGGCACGCTGCCAGAAGTCAAGTCCCGGCGGGCACGCTGCCAGAAGTCAAGTCCCGGCGGGCAGGCTGCCAGAAGTCAAGTCCCGGGCGGGCAGGCTGCCAGAAGTCAAGTCCCGGGCGGGCAGGCTGCCAGAAGTCAAGTCCCGGCGGGCACGCTGCCAGAAGTCAAGTCCCGGCGGGCACGCTGCCAGAAGTCAAGTCCCGGCGGGCACGCTGCCAGAAGTCAAGTCCCGGCGGGCAGGCGGCCCCAAGTCAAGTCCCGGCGGGCAGGCGGCCCCAAGTCAAGTCCCGGCGGGCAGGCGGCCCCAAGTCAAGTCCCGGCGGGCAGGCGGCCCCAAGTCAAGTCCCGGCGGGCACGCTGGCAGAAGTCAAGTCCCGGCGGGCACGCTGGCAGAAGTCAAGTCCCGGCGGGCACGCTGGCAGAAGTCAAGTCCCGGCGGGCACGCTGGCAGAAGTCAAGTCCCGGCGGGCACGCTGGCAGAAGTCAAGTCCCGGCGGGCACGCTGGCAGAAGTCAAGTCCCGGCGGGCAGGCGGCCCCAAGTCAAGCCCCGGCGGGCACGCTGCCAGAAGTCAAGCCCCGGCGGGCACGCTGCCTGAAGTCAAGCCCCGGCGGGCACGCTGCCAGAAGTCAAGCCCCGGGCGGGCAGGCTGCCAGAAGTCAAGTCCCGGCGGGCACGCTGCCAGAAGCATTTCCAGATTTAGACGGGTTTCCTCCCCGGGTTTCATTTATATATTATTATCACTGGTGGTTTATGTTCATACTGTTGACATTAGAGCTGCAACTACCGACAATTTTTCTATGAATTAATCCATCGACTATTTAACCAATTGGTTGATTCACTTAACGCAGTAATTCACTTGTAACAGGCGGGAGCTGATATGCAGGTGAGGGGAGCCAGAGATATTAAACACGGTTTTTTAAATTCGCTTATGGGAGCACCACATGCAGCTGTTTTGGTAGATAATGGAAGCAGGAAGTACTTTTTGTAAACTAAAAATTTATTGTGGGTAAACTTGGTATAAAGATGGTGGAGTGACAGTACTTTTATGTTGATTTAATGCCTGACGAGTTTATTAGCTATAGTTTCAACTTTTAGTCCAGTTTTTTTTCATTAGTTTCCATCTTTCAGTTTTATTTAGCAGTAATATCACTGGTCCCAAACAATCCCAATGCATACACACACATACTGGTACTGTCAATCAATGTATAATAAGTCCAGCTGTTTTAGGTGAACCCCATAATGTCCTGTAATAAAGCTTGTAATGAGATATCCCTCTTGTTTCTCCTTTGCAATGTGGTTATGTATAAAAACATTCAGGAAGGAATCTTATCTGTATTCTTCACCTGATGTGGGTGTCACTATTTCAGTGATAGGTCTTTATGGTAAATATTTAGGTGTTTGTCACAAATACAGATGGATAGATAATAATTACATTAATTATTTAGGTAATACACAGAAGAAATGTGATTGAAAGGAGATTAATGTGATGTAACATAGACCGCCAGGCGTAATGTTCTCGCTGTCTGTATGGGACCATGTTGTTCTTACAAGTGACCCCATAGAAGCACATCTCCAGGTTTTTAATGTTTACAGTCTTCATATCTAGATCAGCATCATTGCTTAATTTCAAAATTGCACGTAGGAGCTGCACAGTGGTTAGACCTGTTGCCTGACATATGTGGGAGGAAGGTTCAAGTCATGTCTGTGGATCTTGCATGTTCTCCAGGTGTCATGGGATTTCTTCCGGTTTCCCCCCACAGTCTAAAAATATTCCAAGGTTAACTGGAGTTGCCAAATTACCCATGTCTGAGTGGTGTGTATGCCCTGTAACAGGTTGGCACCCCATCCTGGGTTATTCCGTGCTTTGTGCTCATAGCTTCCATGATAGGCTCCAGACCCCTTGTTACCTTACACAGGAAGTTCACCATTCCTGTCCAAAGCTTTGAGGAAGTTACAGGATCCCCGCGGATCTTTGAAAAGTATCAAAGTCTGTTTTTCCCCCCCTTTTTTTTTTCCCACGCACGTCACTGCCTATAGCACAGGGGGCAGTGTGTACCCGATAGGCCTATATGCACGCCATAGAAAATGAAGATATAGTGCTGCATGTGCATAGCTGGTGTGTAGCAGGTTTCCCTTAAAATGGTAGAAATGGTAAATGCAAATGATAAGTACTGTGGCTTGTTGAAAAAGACGACTAATGTCTAAAAAGCACAATACAACCTTTGTAAAAAAGTTATCAAACTGGCAGCAATGGGCTCTAAAGCCATCGATGCACATATCAAGGGAGAGAAGCACAAATATTTTGTCAATAGTCGGACAACTGTCCCCATTCAGTTTTTTACCAGTATTGGCATTGCAAGCACAACCTCTACAGATAGGCCTACACCCGTTTTGGCAGTGTCTCCGGATCCCACAACAAGTAATGCCTTCAGTACATTCTCCTCAACCGACACTGAAAGCAGAAGTGCTATGGGCTTTGCCAAAACATTCACTTGTGGTAGGGATATAACCGCTTTTCTTGCATGATTCGGACTCGCTCCATATATTAAAAGGGAGCTTCGTTGTCATGTTTGACGTAAGTATGAACAGGACCATCAAAAGAAAACAACTGGATGTGCATGTCAGGTATTGGGTAAATTATGAGAATGGCTCTCGAGTGCAGTCCTGGTATCTGGGATCACAGTACATGAGCCACTCCACCGCTGAAGACTTACTGGAGAAGTTTAAGGTAAGCCATTCAATAACATTTAAACTCATTAACGAACCCACTCTGAGACGACGAGCGAAGGAGAAGAAAGAGCAGTTGGTGGTCTTAAATGCAGATACTGCATAGACAAACAGGCGCACACATACACAAGCATACGTTCCCACCCTCATGCACACATAAACAAATATTTACACATTCACCCAACATAGAGAGATGTACACATACTCTCACTCCCCATATATACTCTATGTGGACCCCTATTTTTTCCTCTGGCGAGGAGACCAGAAGACCACCCCGGACCCTGCAGCAGCCGAGAAGCCCACCAGCCCAGACCCCGACCGGACGGCCAGCTCTTCCTCTCAGCCCCCAGCTCCAAATGTCGAACAGAGAACGGGGGTGTGAAAAGACCCTATGCCCCCCCTTCGCCCACTCAGATGTGGTGTTGGTGCATGTTCTAAAGTGCTTTTAAAACGGGAAGGGCATGGCGCTAACTACCCCCTGCCAACCAACAGCTGGTGTTAGCTCAGCCCCCCCGGCCCAGCCGGAACCCCAGCCCGGAGGCAGAGCGCCCCCAGAACCCCAAGCCCGCCCCGGATTCACCAAGGAGCAGCGCTGCTGCCAGGCCGGTAACCTACGTCCGCCGGCACAGGCTCCCCCAGCAGCTCCGCCTGCAGCCACCAGAAGGACCCCACCCAAGAGCCACCAAAGCCCCACCCAGGCCAGGATCGCAGTCGCAGTGCCGAACCCCCCAGCAACCCACCCCCAGGGAACCCCCAGACGGCCCGAGACAATATGCCCCCCACGTACAACGACAATGACCAAAGCGGGACAGAACCGTGACCCCCCACCCCCACTAGGTGATGGAGCTGATCAAAGGAGCACAGAGAGATTGATCTAGTGTGGCAGCAGAAGCTGTATCAAGACTAATATGGTTCAACAAACTGTCTCTATATTGGTCGATATTAAAATTATTTTTATTTTTCCAGTTCATAAGGACAGTCTTCTAGGCAGTGCATAAGGCGGTGAAAGCCATGTGGATTGTGTTAAAATCTGTACTGACGCCATCTAGGTCACCCAACAAGCAGACTGAAGGAGTGGCTGGAATGGTACATTTCAGACATTTTAAGTCTTCACAGATCCTGCGCCAGAACATCTGAGTAGGTGGACAGAACCAAAAAGCATGGATGTAACTGTCAGGTGTATCGCCTTGACAGTGTGAGCAGATGTTAGAAGACGTAAAACCCATCCTGAACATCCGATGCCCTGTATAGTGCACTCTATGCAGGATTTTGTATTGTATTAACTGTAAACTGGAATTTCTAATCAGTTTAAAGGTTTTTAAACATATCTTAGACCAGAAATTGTGGTCCCAGCTGACTGATAGATCTGCCTCCCATTTTGCAATGATTCATCCATTTTAGAAAGTGTCCTGTATATTTTAGACAGTAATTTGGGGGCTTTTAGATTAAGGAATTCTGCCACACTTTGTGGTATTTGTAATTTGATTTGATTAGACCTTAATTTTTTTTTACTATAGATTTAACTTGTTGATATTCTAAAAATCTATTCTTGCTAATCCCATATCGTTTAACTAATATGTCAAAGGGAATAAAGTCTATTCCTTCAAATATATGTTCCAAGTATTTAATACCTTTACAACTCCAATCTGGGAAGTTTATCAATTATTGTTTAGTAGTACGTCAGGGTTGTTCCAGATGGGAGTACGCTTGCATGGGATTAATGAAGACTGAGTCATTTTTAGAAACTCCCAGCACGCTGTCAGAAAAGAGCTGATACTGATGCTTTTGAAGCATTCCTGTCGTTTTGATGTTTGAGCTAATGAATGGTAGATCCGAAATCTCTATCTTATTGCATAGTGCCTGTTCTACGTCTGGCCAAGGCTCATCTAAGAGGGTATGTTTTAACCACCCTGAGATGTTTTGGAGCCTGTTGGCTAAGAAATAGTGGTGAAAATTAGGCCGATCTATTCCTCCTTTGTCCTTAGTCCTTTGCAGTGTTTCTAAGCTAATACGTGGGGGTTTATCTTTCCAGAGGAATTTAGAGATGGCGGAGTCCAGAGATCTAAACCAGTCAGGTGATGGTTTACTCGGGATCGTTGCAAATAAATTATTAGTTCTTGGCAAAGCCATCATTTTTATTGAGGTGACCCTTCCCATAAGTTATATGGGTACGGACTTCCACCTGACCAGATCATCCGCTACTTTATTTAAAAGTGGGAAATGGTTTAGTTTAGTTAAATCTGCCAGCCTAGGTGTAACATTAATACCTAAATATTTTATATCTCCAGATGGCAGTGGAGTGGGAGAATTATTCTGGAAGGAGCAATTAATTGGAAGAACTGTAGATTTTAACCAATTTATCGAATAATCTGAGACTCTTGAGAAAGAGTTTATTAATGCAATCACCTCAGAAAGAGTGGTTTGTGAATGCTGGAGAAAAAGTAACACGTCATCCACATAAAGACTCACCTTATGTTCTACATTCCTGCGTTTAATGCCTTTAATCACTGTAGCCTGTCTAATTGCTGCTGCTAGTGGTTCAATAAAAATCGCAGACACTGAGGGGGATAGAGGACATCCCTGCCTGGTGCCCCTCTTCAGACTGACCAAACATCCTCCAGTTTCTTTCGTCCTGACACATGCCGTTGGGGAACGATGTAATATTTTTAACCAGTTTATGAAAGAGTTTCCGAAACCAAATTTGCATAAAGCTGCAAATAAAAAATTCCAGTTACTGTAACTCTATCGAATGCTTTTTCTGCATCTAGAGACAATATTGTAATTTGAAGGTTTTTATTGCATGAATAGTCTATGTCTAGATTAAGTAATCTACGTGTATTTGTTGATGAGTGCCTCCTTTTATGAAACCAGTTTGGTCAGGATGAATTATGAGAGGGGTTAACTTCTCTATTCTTTTTGAGAGAGCTTTGCAGATTATTTTAAGGTCAACGTTTATAAGGGATATTGGACGATAGCTGGTAGATACTGTAGGATCTTTGCCTGGTTTTAGCAAGAGACTAATGTTGGCAGAATTCATATTTGGTGGTAGCCGACCATTTTCCCTGGTTTCTTGCAACATTCTGCAGAATGTTGATGCCAGAATTGTCCAGAATTCTTTATAGAATTCTGCTGGAAATCCATCTGGACCTGGAGCCGTTTTATTGGGCATACCGTTCAGGGCTTCCTGGAGTTCACCTGGTGTCAGCGGAGAATCCAGTGCCATCGCTTGATTGTCTGATAATTTCAGAAGGGTTATACTATCAAGAAACTGATCAATTTCGTCTTTAGATGCGTTTATCTGTGGTGAATATAAAGATTTGTAAAAGTCCCTGAAAGTGCTGTTTTTTTCTGTCAGAGTCATATACTGTATCCCCATTTCAGTCTTTAACAGCACATATAGTTGTTTTTTCCATATTTATTTTTAACTGATTAGCTAAAAATGACCTGATTTGTTACCATGTTCATAATTTTGCCAGCGAAGTTTTTCTATTAATAATTTCATTTAAATCTAGTTTTGCTTTGCGTATTTTATTCAGCATTTCCTGTTCCTGGGATGATATGTAGGCTTCTTCTAAGGATTTGATGGTTTCTTCTAATTCCTGGATACACTTGTTTTCTCTTTTCTTTTTATGTGATGAGAATGAGATTATTTTACCTCTCATCACAGCTTTGCCTGCTTCCCAGACAACAGATGCTGATGTTCCAGGCAGGTCATTATAGTCTAAATATAAAGCCCACTCTTTTTTAAAATAGTTAATAAAATTTCCATCTTTAAGCAATGATGTATTAAATCTCCAGTTTCTGCTTGGTGGAATGGCCTTCTTATTTATTAGGGTTAAAGATACAGGAGCATGATCGCTGACAGCTATAGGGTGTATCTCTGTGTCTGAAATGTCACTCAGCAGAGAGCTACTGACTAGGAAATAATCCAGATGAGAGTAAGAGTGATGGACATGTGAGAAGAAAGTATATTCCCTACGGGTGGGGTGAAGAGAACGCCATGCATCGCAAAGTCCGTAGTCGCTCATGTGCTGTTTAACTATATTTGTGGATTCCCAATTGCGCTGAGCAGCTGTACTGAGCCTGTCCATTTCTTTATTTAGTCCAAAGTTGAGGTCGCCCCCAAGAACAAGTGCGCAATCCAGGTGTTCAGAGAGTGTGGTAAAGAAAACGTGGAAGAATGAGGGGTTATCAACATTTGGACCATATATACTAACAATACATAACTTTTTGTTAAGTATAGATAATTTAATGATTATAAATCTACCCTGTGGATCTATAATTGTGTTGAGTACTGTGAAATTGACATTTTTATGTATTAGAATGGGGAGGCATGGTGGTGCAGTGGTTAGCACTGTTGCTTCGCACCTCTGGGACCCGGGTTCGAGTCTCCGCCTGGGTCACATGTGTGTGGAGTGAGCATGTTCTCCCCATGTCGTCGTGGGGTTTCCTCCAGGTACTCCGGTTTCCCTCCACAGTCCAAAAACATGCTGAGGCTATTTGGAGTTGCTAAATTGCCCTTAGGGTGAGAGTGAATAGTGTGTGAGTGTGCCCTGCGATGGGCTGGCCCCCCATCCTGGGTTGTTCTCTGCCTCGAGCCCATTGCTTCCGGGACCGGCTACGGACCCCCCACGACCCAGTAGGATAAGCGCTTTGGAAAATGGATGGATGGATGTATTAGAATTGCTACCCGTCTTTGCCTAAAGTTATAGCAGGCTGAGAACACATTAGGAAACTCAGGTGTTTTAAGTTCATCATTTGGCAGGTCTATGAGTCTTTTGTAATAAAACAACGTCTGCCTGTAGTTTTTTAATATTTTTAACCTCTTCTCTCTGGAGCCAGCTCCATGCCCATTCCTTGAGACAATCCTTAGTGTGTCCTTAGACATGTGTGTGTAGCTAATGTAGCACATGCAAATGAATGAGGTTTGAGCGAGCTTGTACGGGCTTGTGTGTGCCCTATGTGTCTGTGTGCGCTATGAGGTCGGAGTGGTTGTGTTGACGCTGACTGCATATGTACGTGGTTGTGCTGTGCAGATGCGTGATGATTGAGGGTTTTGTGTGTGACAGAGTAGAAAAGCAGGTGATCGGTGCAGTGAAAGAAGGGGGAAGTGAGAGAGACATACAAAGGGGCAAGTTGGTGAGGGTATACGTGAGGACAAGAGAGAAGCGGAAACATTGTTAGCACTGTAGCGCTGCGGAGACTGACGGTAATGTATTTGATATGACATCATGTTCAATTAGCAGATTAACATGTATAAGCTAGAGAGATGTTAATGGAAGACGATTAGAGGAAATAAGAAAAATATATAACGGGTTCTTATCTGGACTGGTGTTAATATAACCAGGGAGTGGTACTGGGGTCGCGGTACAGCTGCCCATCCACGTACAGCTGGTCTACGGCGATGACAACTCGGGAGCCCTTCTAAATAAAGTTGCGTCGGATTGGGAGCAGAACTTTGCGTCGCTCCAGGATTTCTGGGGAACTGGTCGTTTACGCCAAAGTCCGTTCCTTTCAGCTCCCTGCCGTGGCTCTTCACCTGCTCCTGCTTAAAATATCCAAATTTAGCCACAATAGGACGCGGTCTCAGTGCACCAGGCCTCTTGGCTCCCAGCCGATGGACTCTCTCAAAGCAGATGTTTTTCACAGTGTCCTCCGAAAGTTTCAGGTGGTTCTTGATAAAGGTTTTGACGGTAATTCTGGGATGCCTGAAAACACCAGGCCTGTAGATCGATGAGTCTCTTATTTTTTTATTTTCTTCATTTAGATGGGTCACATTTTCAGTTAGACACTTAACCGAGTCCCGTAGTGAGGCGTTTTCAGCAGCGAGTGTTTCCACCTGCTGCTGGTTGAATTCCAAAGATTCCCTCAGGGATTTGAATTCCTGATGTAGAATCTCGAGCAGAGCCAACCTCGCGTCGAAACTGGACAATCGTTTGTCGATTGAATCCAAGATGTCGGCAAAGTCTTTACCAGTCGGCGATGCTGTGCCAGGGGAGTCTGCCGGGCAACTTCTTTTGGAGGACGGCGTCTCGCTTTTGGCTGGAGAAGATGCGTTTGCGTTCTTCTTCATGACTATAATGTTGAAGTACCAGTCGATATATTCCACAAGAGATTCCAAATTCCCCTCGCTGTTCATTCAGATTTTCCACCAAGTCTCCGGCATCTGACGTCACCTACAGCATTTCCGCCTCTGACGTGCCCTCCAATGTACTCATACTTGTACTTGCAAGATCTCAATTCTGCATTACAGTAGCGTACATTGTCCTGGAGGATATGGGTGTGAGGCAAGGAACAACCCAGCATGGGCCACCAACATATCGCAGGGCACAGATACCAGTCACACCTACAGGCAATTTGGTAACTCCAATTAGCCTCAGTATGTTTTTGGACTCGGGGGGGAACCCCACAACAACACAGGAAAAACATGCAAACTTCACACGCATGGTGTTATGGCCGCAACTCAAACCCAGCTCCCAGAAGTGTGAGGCAATAATGCTAACCATTGCACCACCATGCTGGAAATAAGTGGAAATCCAACAAGTGAAACTGATTTATTAGGGTTAAGCTAACAGACACCCAGAAAAATTAAAATGTAAATCACTGCAGTGCCGTGCAAACCTGTGTGAACAGCCAATCAGATCAGCCTGCTCTGTAGCATGTACCTCCCTGTTTCCGGTCCCTTTGTCAGTTTCTCACTGGCTGATTCAAAACAAGTGGAACCACTATGATGTTCAAACCCTTTGCTCTTCTCATTTTCATTAGTAAGCTCCTGATCACCGTAACCAGTCTGCATTTGAGACATTTTTCCCACACCCCACTCTCACAATAAGCTGATAATAATACTAATAATACTACTGTAATAATAGTATTACAGTTGACTTACTCTTTAAAGCCAGATGGCAGTGCTCTCATACTGATGAATGGTTGCGTAGCCAAGTGCTAGAAAGCAAACAAACTGATTCACCACTTACTCTCATGTACATCAATTAAAACTGTTTGCTCCAAGATAAAAGATAAAAATACAAAAGTAATTTTTGCTGTCTAACCTCTGTTTACTGCATGACATTTCTGATTAACTGATAAGTAGAAGATACGTTTAATCTGTTGCTTGGTGGTAAGATGTTTCCAAAAGGAGAACCACAAAGAGCACAGTCATTTTCAAGGTTATTTCTCACTGGTCAGTGTGAAAGGCTGCATCATTAATATAACGCCGGGCTCAACACAGTGACTGTGTGGAATTAAAATTGGACATCGGTAGGCCCGGGAGGTTGGCATATTGGAACTGTGTGTGTCTTTAGGCCTTAGGCAAGAAGAGATTGTTTTGAATACTGTGTTACCTCGCTTCGAGATAGCTGCCTGCAGTAAGTTCCGCAGACCCTGAGGAAAGCTCGGGCCTTGGAGAGGCAGACAGCGGAACAAAGGGGGGGGAGAAACCACCTGCAGGGAGAGATTCAAAGCTACCCCAACTGGTGCACAGCGAGTTATAGCTTTATAGAATAGTTGTGGCAAACAATATATAGCAAGCTATGCGGTAGTGCAAATGTATAAGTAATTGTTAATCATACTAATCATATGTTAACCATGTATTGGCAGTGATTCAATGACAATACGTCAATACGTTAATCATTAATCAAAGGACAACTGAGTATTTACAGTGATTCAATGTCATGTAATCAATATCTATATTCATATCTCCAGTAGGAGCCTAGCAGTCGAGACATGTTCTGGTAGACTGAGTAGAATGGGTGGACTTTACCTTGCCACCAAGGTGAACCAATAGAATTCGAGAATTGTGTTTGTTATACGTTTAAGCTTGGTTCATTGGTGTGTTGTGACCAATCAGGATTTAGACACTTACTGTGAAGTGGGAGTTATGGTATATCAACTGGTTGCTCGGAGAGCTAAAAAAGATCTTGGTACCGAATGCCACAGTGTGATGAGAGCGCTTTGCTGAGTTGCTGAAATAAAAGAGGTTTTCCTTTACCTCATCAAACTGAGAGGTCCGACTTTTATAATAAGTATATATAAGTGTTATATTCTAAATTTTTCTACCACAACTGCGCCTGCGCTGCACTGTAGATCGCAAGCCAGGCTGCAGACCATCAGCCCTGAAAGTTAAAACAGGACTCGTATGTGTGTCGTGTGTTGTTTACAGTTTTTCTCAATTGCTTTGGCACATTTTTCGAAACAGTCTTAACATTCTCTAAACTGTGAGTGCAAATGTCACAACTGTTTGCAGGAACTTCAAAACTTTATAGCATGTCTGCAAAATGTAGTTACTCACCCAAAACATTTAATTCATGCTTCAAAACCTAGTTTTTGTGTCAATAATTTGGCCAAGGCCACCAAAATCTAAAGTATTTTTGTCATTGTGTGAGCCACACTGGTCAAAATGTTTAGTTGTTTTTTCACCACAACAGTGAACCATGAAAATTAAGGGTTTAAACAAAAATCTCATATTTGTTGAGAAAAGTCAATAGTATGTAGAAAAGAAAAGAAAAAATCTATGAACATTTGTATTTGTACAGTGTTTATTTTTGTACTTCACGTGTATATACACAATACAAGTGTATTACTGTACATGTAAAGTAACTGACAAGAGTAACAAGATTTCACTTTACATTTCATATTTGTGTATTACCACAAATACACAAAAACAACAAATAACATTCTTGGGGAAAAAAAAATATATATATATATTCTTGGTGGACATCTTGTCGCTCACGTTGGTCAGGCCAAAGATTTTCATCAACATCACATCTGATGTTTTCCATTGCCACACACCGTGGAAAAAATCTCCTTGAATGCCGCACCCATCCCCTGCAATGGTCAGCTGTGATGTCCTCACATGCAGCATTCATGGCATCCAACAAAGACATCTGATTTTGTGGTCTATGATCATACACTTTCCACCTCCATGCTGAAAAAAACTCTTCTATTGGATTTAGGAACGGAGAGTATGGTGGAAGGAATTCCACTGTTATCCTTTCATGTGCAGCAAACCAGTCACTAACACTGTTGGTTCGGTGGAAGCTGACATTATCCCAGACAACAACATAATTAGGCAAATGTGGTCTAACCAAACCTCTTTCTTGTTCTGGAATCAGGTCTCTGTAAAGTGCATTTAGGAAGGCCAGGAGAAGTTGGGTATTATAGGGCCCAATGTGTGGAATATGTGTGCACACACCGTTCTCTGAAATGGCAGCACACATTGTAATATTGGCCCCACGTTGGCCTGGTGTGTCAATTGTGGCTCGGTGTCCAATGAGATTGCGACCACGTCTCCGGCCTTTGGACAGATTAAACCCAGCCTCGTCCACAAAAACAAGAATGTGGGTCGTTTCATGTAGTTCTAACTCCATGATTCTCTATGAAGGAACACAGGAAAAAATGTAACAGTAAACGTATTTTCTTATGGGTTTCTGAAACTTACAGTAAAGTAATACAGGCATCTTAGAAATACAGGAAAACTCACTAAGTGCACACCAGTGGTTTACCTGGACATACTGGTACCGCGATGCCTTGACTCTTTCACTGTTCCTCTCAAATGGCACCTTATAGAGCTGTTTCATAGTCATCTGATGTCTTTCTAAAACTCTGTCTATGGTGGAAATGCTGACAGAATTAATATTTGCAAAGACCTCATTGTCATTTATGATTGCACTTTGGATCTCTCTTAGCCTGATGGAATTGTTGGCTATGACCATGTTGCAAATTTCTTGTTCTTGCAGTTGGTTAAATACTGCTGCTCTGCCACCAGCGCGAGGTTGTCGTGCAGTTCTATAGAATGAACAAATAGACTTGCATTTACCTTTACAATATTGTTGTTTATACTGTTAAAATACTTTACATACTGTAAAACAAAAAAATACATATGTACCTGTTTTCCCTACGAAAGGTTTGCACAATTGATGACACTGTGGACCTGTTTACATTAGGCTGTACTCTTCGACCAGCCTCTTCCATTGTAAAACCATGATTTATGACATGATCCACAAGTGTGGCTCTGATTTCATCAGAGACTCTGACTCTTCTATTTCCACCTCTTCCTCGATTATTTCTTCCTCTACCACCACCACGTATTCTTACACGCCTTCCAATTGCTCTTCCACGAGCATGTTGCTGCAGTTCAGCGTTGTGAACGTCCTCCATTCTCAAAACATTCTACAGCAGTGATTGTGCTGTGGGCAATCTACATATATATACTCCCAAAGTTGATTGGTTAAGTGGTTAAATGGTTGAGTCATATTAGAGGTACTTTGCAATTAGATTGCGATTGCAATTACAGGGCATGTGCCAATGTAGCAGACATTACAAACAATGTCAATGTTAGATATATTTTAGAATATACATTCATGTATACTAATTATGATAATTGAATAGATCGTTTTGAATGTGATGGCTTACACAATAAAAAATGTCTGAGAAGTTCTGAAGTGTTTGACAGTGTAAGTGAGAATCGAGTCATCAGTTTTGATCAACAAGCCATTTGCAATTATTTGTTGTCCAAACTGCAGACAGTTGTATGTACTCTTTGCACACATGTGCCAAAACATTTGCAATTTGCTCAAATCAATAAGAAATTCCAATCTGATGTGAAAAAGATGCGAATTGTTCAGAGATCTGAACTTAATGTTTTGGGAAATAAAAAAATCATTTGAGAACTGAGCCAAAGCAATTGAGAAAAACTGTAATAAAAATTTACAGGACAGAACATACAGTAGTGGATTCAGTTTCCTTTGCTCTTACACTCAGATAAGGTCAGTTGTCAAGTCAAGCTTTTTACAATTGAAGCAGTTGGCCAAAATAAAGCCAATTCTTTCTAGGCAGCACTTTGAGACAGTAATCCACTCTTTTGTCACTACTAGTCTGGACCACTGTAACGCCCTCTATGTTGGGGTTAGAGGCTCCACTATTGTTCACCTCCAGAAGGTTCAAAATGCTGCCGCACATGGAAATATGAGCATGTCTCCCCCATTTTAGCCTCACTCCACTGGCTGCCCGTACATTTTAGGATTCATTTTAAAATTCTGTTATTTGCTTTTAAAGCCCTCAGTGGTCTTGCTCCACCTGACCTCTGTGAGCTGCTTCACCCTTACACCCCCACCCGCTCTCTCAGGTCAGCTGATCAGCTGTTCCTGACAGTTCCTAAGACTCAGCATGAGCTTAGAGGGGATCGAGCTTTTGCAGTCGCAGCTCCTAAAATGTGGAATGACTTGCCTTTTCACATTAGGGAGGCCTCTTCTCTGTCCGTTTTTAAATCTCTTCTTAAAACTCATCCTTTCTCTTTGGCCTTTGGCATGTTGTGAGATGTTGACTTTAATAGTAAATTTTATTTTAATCTTAGCCTTTTCTTTATTAATTAATGTAATTTTTTGTTTTTATTTTATTAATGGCCTTTTACTCTCATTTAATTTGTGTTCTGGTTTTTATTAAATTTATTTTACTTCGTTTTTAAGTATGTGAATGTTTTTATTTATTCCTCTGTGCAGCACTTTGGTCCATATGATTGTTTAAAGTGCTTTTCAAATAAAGCTGGATTGCACTGGATTAGAAGATGGCTCAACAAATCTCTTTCACAGTATGTAAAATTCGACAGAGGGGCGCAAGGTGACCTTCTGTCAGGGGCCCAGAATTTTTAGCTACACCTCTGTGTTACTGTGTTGATTTTGTTCTGTTGGGTGTTGGGTTTTTTCCCCTAAATATACGCTGAAAACCAACCAATCTCTGAACACAGAACAACACAGACAGCTGTGATGACTTTTTACTTGCTGCAAGGGAAGTCCGGTCCTGACTTCGAGGTGTCAGCCTCTCAGTCGAACTCAGCCAACTTCGAAAGAGTAACTCCCCTCGCAGTATCTTTTATTGAGGTACACAAACAGGATATCTAAATAACATTTTGCATTGTTTATCACCATGTATGGGGTGGAAATATTCAAGCGACAGTTCTTAAGAAGGGTGATTGCTAAATTAAGATCAAGCTGCTGCAGGGTGTTATGTCTAAGAAATGGCATCTAGCAAAATGACAATAGTAAAAGTACATATTTCTCGAACAGTGGGTGTCAGCAAGAGCCGGCCCACTTATTCATTACATCATAGTGGGGGATCTCATTACAGTCAAGGTCCCACCCAGAACCCAGCAGGGGCCAGCCAAGGATCAGCCAAGGACCAGCCAAGGTCCCATCATGGAAACTGGGGAAAATTCAAGCGGCTACATCTGTATATATTTATAGAGATGACTAATTGGCTCTGTTGTAGAAATTTCCAGCCAGAGACTTGGTTCCTATATGACAAGGATATTTTATTTTTACTCGGACTGAGAGGCTACAGAAAATCATCTCTACATGTGATCTCCCCTTTACTGCTCGAGCAGAGCACATGTACATCAACAAGTGTCAAGGCAGTAAGTGCATACAAACAACTTCTCAGGACAGTTATAGGGCCTTCAGGAGGAACCAAACTGCTGCCTCATTCAGAGATACCATTGTCTAAGACTTGCACTAAAACATTCTGAGCACTTGGGCATATTTAAACAAAGTAGTATGGCACCTGTGTCAGAATCCATCCCTGCCTTGTCCTGTTCACATGTCACTGGCCATCCTATTCTCTCCTCTGTCTTGTACCCCTTAGCCCATAGTGTGTTTGCCTGCTCATAGGGCCACCATGTGGCTTAACGGGTCAAGTGGTTCCTGACTCCCCTTTTAGTTGTGGGTTTTGAGGATATCACAGGGTCTGTGTTTTCATGATTGTCCCCCAGGCCACCATGCAGCTCAGCCCAGGATTCTCCACCCATTCTACCTTTACTCCTTCAGCCGCATACACGAGTCAGGCCTAGGTTATTCAAATTTCTTCCTGCCAAATTTACTGGACAGGAAGTGGACACTGCAAATGAATCTGTGAATACTCCAATACCTACATCTTTACAAGTTACATTAAGGGGTTTGGTACAGTAAATGGTTGTGAGGTGGGATTTCTTCTTGATGTCTGTTTGTAGCCCGTCCACCAGCAGCTGCTGCTGTATTTATCACACCAAGCAGGGAACGTATATTGCTAAGTTTTTCTTAGTTCAATTACACTTGACTAAGCTAATTAAGCTGGCTATGTTATTTACATTCAGAAGGATGCCGCCATATTGGGTTATACACAGATGCCACAATAGCTCACACTCACATTCCCTCTTCATTATTTTTCTAAATACACTCTATCCTGCCTTGTCACCTGCAACAAGATCTCACTCCCTGTATCGAGTAAAGTCTTTCTAATGGTTGAGCAGATTTCTGCTTCTCTCCTAACCATGGACATCCAAAGTAAGATGAAGCAAAATGTTAGGGAATTTGACAACACATGGTTACTCTTTTGGTAACAGTGACTTTGGTTTTATTTTGATAGATGTAAACCACATAATATGGTCTTAACCTTGTTTTCTGTCCTAAAAGCAAACTTTTGTGTTACAGGAGAAAAGTGCACAGCTGCTCAGATCAACCCCAGCTAATCAGCGCATATGGGAATCTTTTCAAAATACCATGTGAGTCTAAATACCATCTAAAGTAATATAAGCTCTTTAGATGACGCTCAAATAATCAATTCCCATCAACTTGGTGTCAGAACACAAACTCGGTGGCAAAACAGTGAAGCACAACAGACTAAGTTGTGAAAATGAAATCTGCATGTGATGAAAGGGCATGTGACAGTATCTCGATGATTATAATATCAGATCAAACGGAGTTGGCGGTATGGCCACACTGCTGGTCCCATGTCAGTAGGGTATAGCACACCCCTGGGCCCGGATACCACTAGGATGTCACTGGTGTACCACTGTGCTGTCAGAGTGTGGTGTGTCACTCCACAGCGTTGGCAGGATTGCTCTTCTCCCTGCGGCGCCACCATACGCACACGACGGTCATCTGTGGTACTGCAGAACTGAGATGTATCGCTGAACATGGTAGGACGCCAGTCGTCATCAGTCCATGCCTCCCAGTGACTACACCACTCCAATCGCAACAGTTTCTGTGCTATTGTGAACGGCAGCCTATGCATGGGACGGTGAACCTATAGTCCAGCTGATGCCAGTCATCGCGACACGATGATATAGGGTGTTGTAGAGAGTCCAGTAGCTGTGTCCATATATCAGGCGCAGGTGTCATGGGGATCTGTGATGCTTGGAGCACAATCCGACGATCCTTCCTTGGCGTGGTCTGTCTTGGATGACCAGAAACTTCACGACGTGTGTGGATGCCTCACGTGCCCATTGGTTTCAATATCAGGCGACTGTGATATCCGCATGGCCCACATGCAGTTGCACCATATGACCACCTGGCTTCATGCAAACCCGCAATGCAACCCTATCAAACTCCGTCAAGTGCTGTTAACACTGTCTAATGTGACTACGAGGCATCCTGTGTCTGGTAATTAAACATGCCAACTCCTTGCAATTCTAATCATTTACATATCCATCACTGGTCTGCACGTGTACCAAATTACATCTAAATTGGATAGTTCTGGGTTTTCAACTTTTTTTTCCCTGAGTGTATATGCCCTTCACTGATGAGAAATTCATCAACATCTAAGTCCTACATTCATGTACAATGCATATTAAATGAATATTTTGTCACTATTAGTCTTGATGTATCATTCTTTGAATGCACTCAATTGAATCCTGGACAGTGGTTCCACATGGTAAAAAAATGAATATTCTGAAAAGGAAACATCCTTCTTCGGTTGATACATTCATTTTGTATTCTGAGAAGGTTTTTCCCTTGATTGCCTTGTACAGTATGTCTAGTGTGTTTTTTGGTATGAATGTGGCATTAATCATACAATGAAAAAAACACTGACTTGTAGTGAACATGTAAAACAACAACATGCAGTGTCATCTATCCATTTTTCAAACCGCTTATCCTATTGGGTCACGGGGGGTCCGGAGGCAGGGAACAACCCAGGATGGGGGGCCAGCCCATCGCAGGGCTCACTCACACATGCACACCTATGGTTAATTTAGCGACTCCAATTAGTCTCAGCATGTTTTTGGACTGTGGGGGGAAACCGGAGTACCTGGAGGAAACCCCACGACGACATGGGGAGAACATGCAAACTCCGCACACATGTGATCCAGGCGGAGACACGAACCCGGGTCCCAGAGGTGTGAGGCAACAGTGCTAACCACTGCACCACCACGCCGCCCCCATGCAGTGTCATATATAACTGAAATAAGAAATGCTGGATTGCCTGAGTTGCATGCGTGTGTGTTTTTTAATATGGGCAACATGGTTCCCTGAGATGCCTCAGTGTTGCTCACCTCCATCTCTAACACACAGCCTCAGAAATGATTTTAAAACTACTGAAAGAAATAATTAGCTACACTGCAGCTCCACTGTTTTGTTCGGCACCCCTGCATGTCCTGCATTGTGTGGGGAAAAAAGTTGAAGGCTGTGTTACATACTGTAACACAGCTAGAATGCAAAAACACTTTATACTTCACATAAGATGGTGGACCTTATTGACAAAGGCAAATTTGTGTTGACCCCAGCAAGGCAGCTAGCGTACTTTGCATTTCTCACTTACCCGGATGTGACAATAAAGCGCTCCACTACAGTAAACCCTGCAGACAGCATTCCCCTGGAGGATGAGGGGCAGCCACATGAGTGTGTGGCAGAGTCTTTGGTTTACACTAAACTGAGAGCAGACTTGTGAGAGCTCTCCCACTGAAAATAGCGAGATGGTTTTGTTTGTGGATGGCTCATGTTGGAGAGATGGGGATGCCTTGAAGGCTGGGTTTGCTGTAGTCCAGGCACAGGGTGATGATTTTCACACTCTCGTTTCAGAGCACAACCCTGTTCCGCTCAATTAGCGGAGATAAAGGCTTTGACTACAGCGTGCCGGCGAGGACAACATAAGACAGTTACTATCTACACAGACTCTGCATACGCACACGATGTATGCCATCTGTTTGGAGCAGTCTGGAAGCAAAGGGGCTTTCGCAAAAGTGACGGCTCCCCCATTCAGCATTATAATCAGATTTTGGAGTTGCTACACACAATGATGCGTCCCAAGCGTTTGGCTATTGTTAAGTGTCAGGCCCACCGCAAAGGTCGTGATTTTGTTATTCAAGGAAATGCAGCCTCTGATGCGGCAGCCAGGGCAGCTGCGCAGGTGAGTACTGCTGATCTTTTACCTATGGTGAGTACAGAGCAGGTTTCTGATCTGGTGGCCCTGCAGGAGCGGGCGGGCCCCTATGAGGCCTCAGTGTGGCTAAAAAGGGGGGCCTCTAAGGATGCTAATGGTCTGTATCGCAACCATGAGGGACTTTTGGCTGCACCTCTGTCTCTGGTGAACATTTTGATAACGGATGCGCATGGTCTTGACCATTGCGCAAGGGGGGAGGAGTTAAGGAAAATAACACAACAAGCTGCAAGCAATGATGGATGCAAGGTTGTCAGAATGTGAATATGAGGTGTGCATTAAGAACAATGTACGCAAAGCAATCACGACCCCAGTAGGGCACATTCCAGTGCCTGAGGGACCGTTCAGACACTTGTGGTGGACTATGTGGACATGGGAAAAACAGCATATGGAAAGCGATATATGCTTGTGATTGTGGACAGGTTCAGCAGATGGGTGGAGACAATACCGTCCAAGGACATGGGGGCGATGACAGTGGTGAAATTCCTGATCAGAGAGTCCGAGGTTTAGGATACCAACTGAAATAAGCTCTGATAATGGAGCTGCCTTTGTGGGGAAAGTTAAAAGTTAGTGGTTTAACAGCTGAGAATAAAACAAAAGTTGGCATGTGTGTGTGGAATTAAAATTGGACATCGGTAGGCCCGGGAGGTTGGCATATTGGGACTGTGTGTGTCTTTAGGCCTTAGGCAAGAAGAGATTGTTTTGAATACTGTGTGACCTCGCTTCGAGATAGCTGCCTGCAGTAAGTTCCGCAGACCCTGAGGAAAGCTCGGGCCTTGGAGAGGCAGACAGCGGAACAAAGGGGGGGGAGAAACCACCTGCAGGGAGAGATTCAAAGCTACCCCAACTGGTGCACAGTGAGTTATAGCTTTATAGAATAGTTGTGGCAAACAATATATAGCAAGCTATGCGGTAGTGCAAATGTATAAGTAATTGTTAATCATACAAATCATATGTTAACCATGTATTGGCAGTGATTCAATGACAATACGTCAATACGTTAATCATTAATCAAAGGACAACTGAGTATTTACAGTGATTCAATGTCATGTAATCAATATCTATATTCATATCTCCAGTAGGAGCCTAGCAGTCGAGACATGTTCTGGTAGACTGAGTAGAATGGGTGGACTTTACCTTGCCACCAAGGTGAACCAATAGAATTCGAAAATTGTGTTTGTTATACGTTTAAGCTTGGTTCATTGGTGTGTTGTGACCAATCAGGATTTAGACACCCTTACTGTGAAGTGGGAGTTATGGTATATCAACTGGTTGCTCGGAGAGCTAAAAAAGATCTTGGTACCGAATGCCAGAGTGTGATGAGAGCGCTTTGCTGAGTTGCTGAAATAAAAGAGATTTTCCTTTACCTCATCAAACTGAGAGGTCCGACTTTTATTCTAAGTATTATATTCTAAATTTTTCTACCACATGTGTATCACCCTCAGTTGCAGGGTATGGTGGAGAGAGTGAATGGCACACTTAAGCAGAAGCTGAATAAGATTTGCGCCACCATGAAAATGAACTGGGTGGATGCCCTGTCAACAGCCTTGATGGCATATCGGATGGAAACGCACAGGTGATGCATTTGTCTCCGCATGAAATGCTGACTGGGAGACCTATGCCTGGATCGACTTGAGGGGGCGTATAAGGGACCCAGCCTAGATCAGCTGGGGGATGAATTAAAGTTGTACATGAGGACTTTAACCAAAATACACAAAACTATTTCCAAACAGGAAAAGGAGAAAGCACAGAAAGAAGACACAGACCAGGAGGAGCCAGTCATCTTTCACGGAGATAAAGTCTACCTGCGAGTGTTCTGGTGAAAGTGGCACGAGCCCCGACGAAAGGGACCCTTCAAGGTGACACGAGCCACAGCAACAGCGGTGCAGGTAGAAGGGAGTAATACGTGGTACCATTTGAACCACTGCACTAGAGTACCGCACGAAAGACAGAGTCACTGAAAACTACACAGAGGATGCAGTTGCCCTTGACTCAGATGGCCCTGATGGAGCTCCCAGAGGAGCTCCACAGCTTGGGGTGGAGTCAGTTTCAGGATCAGAGCAGAGTGAGGGCCAAGAGGGAGCATCGCAAGCAGACCAGCCACTCCAGACAGGACACGAAGCTGTGGGTTCTGGTACGGCTGACAGCAACGATGTTAGTGATGCTAATGATTTATCAGGCCCTTCAGGTCTGGGTGCACAGCAGGACCACAGGTCAGGTGAGCACAGGACAACTGACTTCACTGACTCAGCCTGGTCCTTTGATGCTGAATAACCTCTCAGATTACAGTGAGCGAAAGCGGAGAGAAATGGGGGGAGATATGGGAGTGAGGAGAGTGAGCAAATTTTAGAAGGATGCCCAGGATGAAGTAGACCTGTATGGGTTAGCAAAACGTACACTTGGAAATTGGTGGTATAAATGGGCTAAGTATACCGCCACTTCATTAGGGCAGGAGGGGTGTGTGTTGTGTGCAAGTCCTGACCCTTCAGTTAGGGTTGTCCCGTTCCCATACACTAATAAACAGTGTGAAGAATGGGAAATGGAGAGGAGTATGAGATTCTGGAAGAGTCTGTGTCAGGAGGGGCAGGCCCCTAAGAAAGTGCAGGCCCACATCTAACCAGACGGAGCGCATACCGTACTGCCCATATCAGCGTCTGATATATCAGGGAAATACTAAATATGCATAGAGGGTGGAAAAGCATTGTGGGCAGTTTAAGCCCTGGGAAGGAGGTCAGCAAGATATTATGGCGAACAAATTGAGTTTTTTTACAGCAAATTTTCCTCTCTTCATGTTGTCCCTACTGCGCAGATTAATCGTCCCATGTGCCTGCCAGCAAATATTGCTCCTTTACCTGCCGAATGCTGCCTAATTTTAATGCTGCAATTGAAAGGCTTCAAACATGATATGGGTGTGTGGGTTCTTACTAAAAAGTTATAATTCAAGTAGCCTCAATAACAGTCCATTTTGATGGCAGGTACCTGAAAGTACAACTCTGGAGGACCTTGAGAAGTGAAAGACACCTCTGCTTGACTTCATGGCCAATGCAGGTTGTCTGAGGCCTATCCGGTCAATAAGAGACGGGAATCTGCTGGAACATGACATTGTCACGTTTCAGGTCATCCACAGGGGTCAGGGTCCATTTCAGAGGTATTCTGTGTTCTGTTTACATGTACGTTAGTTAGGATCAGAATTTTATCCTTTGACCAACATGGATCAAGTTGCTATTATTTCTTTGAATATAAACTAATAAAGTAACCAGTAACACATTGATAATTAATAAGTGAGTTATAAACACTGTCTACATTCTGCGCCACCTGTTCTGCTTTGAGCCAATCACAATTACTGCTGACCAGATGGAAGATCTTTTCAGCATTCATCTGTCTCCAGAAGGTAGCAACAAGAGAGTTGCTGAGGAAATAGACTCTCCAGAAGGTAATGACCATCTCCAGGATGCAGAAGGTACTTTAATTGACCGTATAGTGTAGAAGTAAATGTTGTTTTTGTAAAACAAAATATACCTGTATAACAAAAAACACTGTAGCTAAAGGTAAATCCTCTTACTGGACAATCACCTATTTTAAATCGCTCTTCAGTTTTATCCGTTTTCCAAACCTCTTATCCTTCTGGGTCACGGGGGTCGGGAGCCCATCCCAGAAGCAATGGGCACGAGGCAGGGAACAACCCTGAATGGGGTCAAGCCCATTGCAGGGCACACTCACACACCATTCACTCACACATGCACACTTACGGGCAATTTAGCAACTCCAATTAGTCTCAGCATGTTTTTAGACTGTGGGGGAGAACCGGAAAACCCAGAGGAAACCGCACGACGACATGGGGAGAACATGCAAACTCCACACACATCTGACCCAGGCGGAGACTTGAACCCGGGTCGCAGAGGTGTGAGGCAACAGTGCTAACCACTGCACCAGCATGTCGCCCCATCCTATTAAGCTTATTGTTCAGAATTAAAAATGGGGTTATTAAGAAAGAGTAGCCTCCTATAAAATAGCCCAGCACTCCTCCCTCCAGGCCAAGAATATTTTCTTTATGGTCCAGTTCAAAATAATGTCATCTGCAGAAATACGGAGCACATGTAATTTATCTGTATTTTAGATGGTAGACGAGTGGCTGGGTGACGTCGTGGCTGGATGACTTGCAGTGTAGCTTGTTATCTGTGCGTTCTGGGCAGGCTGCTGACTTCTGATTACTTTTGGCATTTGGTTCAATGTTACGTCATTTCCAGGTGTGTCGGTGCCCAGTATGAAGCTAATCGCCGCATTATAGTTATGAAAAGAAGACAGAATAGCAAAGAAATTGAGGCAGAATTAATTCAACAAAGTATTAAAAATATTACTCAAGTAGATGAATCGCTTCTTGAGACTGAAGGCGACTGTATTTGCATGAACGAGCGTCGAAAAGAAATGCATTATTGTCGCGTTTAAATGAAATAGTAGTAAGTGTCACATTTGCGACGTATTACAGGAGGATGTTAATCTTAACTTTGACTGTAAAATATCATAATAAACAAGAAATGTGAGTTTTTAGTCTGCTTAAACAAGACTACCGATGTTACAGCGAGCGGACGCTGCTGCCGCGCAGGAGAAGCGAAGCGACATTGCCTTTAAAATGAGAGATTACATTCCGTGGCAGGAGGACAGTTTACAGCACGACACCGGCATTAGGCAGCAGGATGGGTGGGTTAGGTGATCTCCCAGACTGAAAGGGATTCTGGGGACTCAGGGGACAGTGTCGCCCTGAGAGACTGAGGGCCACATCAGAGGGGGCCTGCTGTAGAGGGGCCCAGACAAGGGATGGCTGATGTAGAGGAGCCAGGTGTGGAGGTGCCACATATTGAGGAACCCTGGTGATCACACTACAGGGGGCCAAATGTTGGTGGGCCAAGAGGAAGTGGCTGGGGAGTAGAAAGCATAGATGTCTTGGAGGTGGGTAGACTACAGAGATTTATGCACCCCGGGATTCCCTCAAGTGCCTCTCAGATCTAGGATGGCCAATACTCGGTCCTCCCCAGGAGTGAGAGGATGCAGACTGGCTCCCCCCAGCTCTCCTCACCGGCTCCCTCCAAAGAGCTGTAGCCCTCCTTTTGGTGATGCTGACATCGTCCCTGCACTTCCCCCTCACACCCTCTGCCATGCGGCAGCAGACATGGCCCACAGAATGTATCAATTTTCTTTGATCTCTTGCTATATATTTTCCTGACATATATTTGTCTTTTGCCAATGTGCATTGTGGTATAGGAAACGTACCCCAGAGCAGGACTTTAGACTACACCATTTTCAGTAAGGATAGGTGTGCTTGGGGTGAAAACACTTTAAATGAACTGTTGAGATTGATTCATTTCATCTGTACTTTTTTGAATATGAAGAATTATTTTAGTGGATATCTCCCTATTTTAATGCTAGAGGGAGCCCCCCCCCCCAAATTTATGCCTGACCCACAAACCCACACACTGTCCACAGATGAGAACAGCGCAGACCCTGCACAGTCAGGTTTGGCAACTCCTTCCAATTTTATAGCCCAAACCAGGAGTAAAAGATGCAGAAAATCAGACCCTTCATAGAAAAATTTATGTTCAACGACACTCCATAATGCTGCTTAAAATGAAGCAATGCACGCACAAGTTAAAGCTCTTTTCGTTTTAATGAATGAGGAAAGAAATAGTTTTGGATAAAGAAATGAATTAGTCTTATTTTTTTCATGTGAGCATTGTCATCATTGCAGCATTGAAATACGGTAAAGTGGCTGATGGATGGACTTGTATTAAATTTGGGAGGGTCTGAATGAAGCTCATTACCCCAAATTTTCTTAAATTGGCTTATATATTTACAACATGGTGACTGCAACAATAATACACTCACGACTGTGGTGTTCTACCTAGAGCACCACTAGAGGGAGCTCACACATTCTGTCGTACTTGCCACAGTAACAACAGTGATGTATAGGAACAGAGTTAGAAGCCGGTAATTTATATATAAAAAATGTCATTTCATTAATCTGACTGGGTAGGTCCAGCTGTCAATCCCACCCAGGCCTATCCTCAGCTCCGCCTCTGCGTCAGTCCATCTCTTTGCAGTCCAAGTTGTACATCTACCAAACTTGGCAACAAATTGAGAACCGTTCTGTTTCGGTGGTTGTATTTAAGGAATGTCACATTAGTAAACATCTGGACATCTGAAATGGGCAGAGACAAAATCGGCAGTACAGGCAGTCCAATGTCTTTGAAACTCCTTTTTCCTTCAGCACCCTCTTACTGCAAAACCTCAATCCAAAGTTCTCCATGTTGTTCATCTCTGTGAAACTGCAACAGGAGAGCTCTCTCCACTGGTGTTCTAATTCACCAAGGGAACAGGAAAGGCCCTCTTTTGGTAGACTGCCTACTGCAGGCTCTCTTTCCCGGGGATGAATTATCTCCAGCTTACTCAAGTGACTCTGGAAGTCGCATTAGATACTGTGTCCAGAAGCAGTCCATGCTGCGCTTAGGAATGATGTCTCTTCTAGTGTAGAACTGACTGTGGAATTTACTGTAAATACCTAGCAAAAAAAAAGCTGCCAGAAAAGTATTGCAAAATTGCTGTTAATCACTGTAAAACCCCCAGCTCCATGGGTGTCCCTACAGGTGGCTGCCCTTTGCTGCCAGGTTTGCTGTTACCTTTGTCTGTGCCCGTGTGTCAAGTAGAGCAAGATGGGGTAGGTGAAAAGAGAATTTCCCCAAGGGGAGTAACAAAGCATCTTCATTTCATTTAGAAAATAATTACAAAATGTCTTTTACAGGTTTTGTCCTATGTAAATTACAGCAATTGTCTTTTTTAAACAGAAAAATAACAATTAGCTGTAATCTAGTTTAAAATATTATCTTGTATTCTATTCAAAATATAGAAGTTACCTAGCAACTGGAATTGGCAATAAATGCTATTAATACTCCACAATACTGAATGTTGTTGTAGAATGCTTTCCAAGTTAATTTTTGTATTTTACATTTGCAGCTATGCAATCTATGCATATTGTTAAGTGGTTTAAATGAGACTAAGACGAAAATGACAGCCTGAGACAGAGACCCACACAGAACAAACTCACATTAACTGGAATGACATTAACTTGAAAATTTCAGGATAATCTTCACACCCGTTAACCACTTCATGGAATTCAACTTAGTCAGAGTTGCAGCAAAGTCAAGTATTTTTAAAACTGACCATATTCTAGGCTTAAAGGCCCAATTTGAAATCAGGACTGGACATAGAAATCTATTCAGAACAACATTACATTAATGTAAGAATAATGTTATATTTTTTGCTGTTCTGTGTTAATGTGATGCAACAACTCTGGTCTAATACCTCCCTGTCACTTTAATGCTGGATGTGTGTGCAATTTATAACAAGTTAGGCAAGCCACGGATTCAACCATTAAACTGCATTTTCATTCCACATTTTTTAACAGTTCTGTCCAAAATCATATTCCACCAAATCAGCCGTTACAAATTCCAATAACTTCAACCTTCAAATGTATTAAAGTTGATCTTTTTCAGTGTGTTCCTAAATCTTACGGTATAAGCAAAAGGTATAAATAAAAGATTAAGAACAATTTCCATTTGAATAGTGGAGAAGAGTCCTCATCTTTTGTACATGTCTCATGCTCAGAGTCCATCAATCGCCTGAGGAGAGAGGAGACGTGAGGATTGACTGAGTTGTTCTTCTCAGGCATCGTCCCACTTCTTTGGCTTGCAGTCTTCATGCTGCTGGTTGGATTGATTCCAATGAAACAGTTTAAACCGCAAAATCACATGAATAAAACTTACGCTGACCCTCACTGAAGCGGCCTGGTATCTGTTTCATACCTCACTTTACAACACACAGGACTTTTTTTTTTAAATTTAAAGGCACAAGTTATTTTACGTCATGGCCAACCCACGTTTGCTAGTTTAATGGCAGAAAAATAGTCAAAGCCAGGCGCCTGGTCCACAAGGGTGTACTCAGTCACTGCTGTTTTTATGGTGTAAACATGCTATAAACTAATTTTTTCAAACATTTTCTTTAAGAGCTAGGGGCGCTAGGTGGATTGCTATTATAATGATGGATTTGCCAGGCAGAAGAAAAGAATGCTTCTCTGCAGAGATACAAAAAATCTGCTTGTGCACAATGTGAAAGCGTGCGAGCAGACCATCTACAACAGCAGCAGGATTACACCAAAGTAGAGGTCTGCATTCCTGTGGAACCCACGGCAATAAAGTGCAGTGCAGGACAAACTTTCATTTTTGAATGCAGGAGCAGGAGGGAAGTGACTGATATGTTCGCAGGTAAAAAGAATGAAACAAGTGTTTTTGTTATCAAACAATTATTTATTTGCGTGAGTAAATACAAAATTATACAACAAAGTATAGCACGTTATCACAACATTACATTGTGTGAAAGCGCTTTACAGCATCCCCACCCAAAGCCCCCAGTGAGTAAGCCATAGGCGACAGTGGCAAGGAAAAACTCCCTAGAAGGAAGAAACCTTGGGAGGCACCAGACTCAAAGGGGAAGCCCAAACCTCCAGGGGCCGGCAGGGAAAGTCAAAAACACACACACCAGATAACTGCAACAGGTTCTTCTACATATCCTATACAGGGGCGTGGTACAGTGATGCAGTGGTTAAAACTGTTAACTCACACCTCTGGGGACATTCATCCATTTTCTGAAACCGCTTCTCCTGTTCAGCGTTGCTCCAGCTGACAGCTTTTGCAATTCATCTGTATCTGAATGAGGAAAAACAACATACAGGCAATACAATGGAGCTGTCAGTCACTCCTGGCACATGGAATACAGTTCTGCACTGACACCTCCGCAATGAACAATTGCATTATAGCATAGGAAACTAGTTAACTTTCACATAAAATTTAGATATAATCAAAACAGAAGCCTGGAACAATTTTAAATTTTACTAAATGGCAATATACTGATTTTAGTCACCAAACAAACTTTACAGGACTTGCTTCACTACTTTTATTTGTGTTTCTTACAATACATCTGCCCTCTCCTGGTCTGGTGGAATATCATTGCTGTAGGCAGCACCGAGCGAAACCACCCGCATCCGCAGTAGAATGCAACATGAAAGCGCACGCGGAAAAGTAAAATATCACCTAGACTTTGCGGCACAGGAAACTAGCCGACTTGCACATGAAATTTAAATTTAACCAACACAGCACCCCACAACAATGTTCACTTTATTTAAAGGAAATGAACTAATTTACTCACTAGCAAGCGCAATAATGTACTTAAACGCAGGAAAGCGCACGCGGAAAAGTTAAATGTCAACTACACTTTGCGCATAAAATTTAAATATAATTAACATAGTAGCCCGGAACAAAATCACTTTATTTAAAAGCAATATACTGACTTTACTCATCAAACATATTTTAATATACATGCAAATTTGACAAATACTAAATAATAAGATAAATTATCCGATAAAATGGGAGCAGAATGGCAACCCACCTTGGTGCAGAAAACAAGTGAAGCCGCGTCTTTCAAACCGGCAGCGTCCCACGTGCCGAGGAGTCAAATGTAATCAAGCAACACGGCCCACACATTAAATAATAACATCATAATAATTATAGTTCTTGTATAATTATTCTATACATTATTCTATAATTAGATGAACAGACTTTTATAAGTTAAGTTGTACACCGAGAACAGTATACAACAGCATAAGCATATAACCCTTAAAGGTTTATTAATTAAAAATCACACATTCATCCTGCTTAACATAAAACAATGACTTAAAGAGACTTAATTGTGAAATGAACGCTACTGTCCGAGGGTATTTATCTCCACAAATCGCTATGGAACATAATGTCTTAAATACTCAGATTTTCAGAATGACAGAATCTTAACATTTTAAATTTTGTTTTGCGATACCGATACGTAGTGATATTGGTATGTGGAACAACGTTAAACTGTAGTTAGATTAAGTGCGTATTCACAATTTACCCGTTTGCCTTTTATCGTGACTGAGCACAATCCCCCACCCCAGCTGGTCTGCACTCCCCACATTGCAATTAACGATCCAGACCTCAGCGCTTTTGTTACCGTGGGACTTTGTTGCGTTGAAGAAAACATTAAAATGAAGTCTGAGGAATGTTACATGACACAGCTAAAATGCAAAAACTCTCTCTGGTGTAATTCACTGCATAAAACCAATAGTCTTAAGTGTGGTGCCTTCTTCATAACACTCCCTGACTTTTGTATTCGTGACCATGAGATACTGTGGCCTTTTCTTCCTTCATTTGACTAGTGTTCCTCCCTTTCCTCCCAGCCTTGGTTGGTGGTTCAGGCAGCATCACCTTCTTTTAATAGACCCAGGTTTATCCATCCATCCATTTTCCAAACCACTAATCATACTGGGTCGTGGGGGGTCCGGAGCCTATCCCAGAAGCAATGGGCACGAGGCAGGGAACAACCCAGGATGGGGGGCCAGCCCATTGCAGGGCACACTCACACACCATTCACTCACACATGCACACCTAGGGGCAATTTAGCAACTCCAATTAGCCTCAGCATGTTTTTGGACTGTGGGGGGGAAACCGGAGTACCCGGAGAAAACCCCACGACGACATGGAGAGAACATGCAAACTCCACACACATGTGACCCAGGCAGAGACTCGAACCTGGGTCACCCAGGTGTCATTTATTTTGAAATTCGGTTCAAGTGCAGAAAATGTTCTAGCAGAAGTCTTGGACAATCTCTGAATTACACAGAAATCTGACTTCTTCTGAAGCTGTGAGAAATTGTTCTTCTGTAATTGTTGCATTGATATTTGTTGATGTGCGTGTGCCCTCCTTGAGCAGTAAAGGGGAGATCACATGCAGAGCTGATTTTCTGTAGTTTCTTAGTCTAAATAAAAATAAAATATTCTCTTCATATAGGCTGGACATTTCTAGAAAAGAGCCAATTAGTTATTTCTAGAAAAATATATGGAGCCAATGAAAGGACCTGACGTCATAGTAGCACAGATCACTGTCCGTGGTGCTGAATTTTCTACTTGTTGGGTTGGCGCTGAACAAATAGGATAACCGGCCACCGTGTCCGTGTGCCTCCACTGATTGGCCCCCTGACATATAATTATTTTTAAGACTGAAGGGGAGAAAGATCATACAGGAAATTAGTTAACAGTAATTAGCAATCACTTATAGTTCTCATTTATAATGATGTAAATAAAAAAAAAATAATATATATATATATATATATATATATATATATCATTAAAAACAAAATATAATCCTGATTTAATGTATCCCTTCTGCTCTTAAAAAAGCACAATATGTCTGAAAGACAAATATGTCTATTACTCTACATGTTTTAATAATTTTGTTAATATTACCTAATTTGCTTATCTTATTTTCTGTAATCACTCTGCATTAAAGCAATTTTTAAAACTAGCTGTGAAATTGATGATTCTGTTGTTATTCTGACTGTTGTTGCCCTGGTGCCTTAGGATACGTCTGTCTAAACATAAGTGAGGGGATGGATGCACTATTCTATGGAGGCCTCTGAAGAGAATAAATGATCCCAATATTATATTGAGAGAGATGGTTAAATCAGAGCTGGATAAGATTTTAACAACGCTGAGCTATTAGTTAAGTTCTTCCCAAACGAGCTTGATGGGCCGAATGGGCTCCTCTAATTTGTAAATTTCTTATGTTCTAAGATATACAGTACTGTGCAAAAGTCTTAGGCAGTCCAAAGAAATGTTTAAAGCTGTTTATCTGGGTAGCAAGTGTACTTTGGCTTAGAACAAATAACACAATTTAACATTAGAACGTGTAAATTAAGAGGAACACAATAAAAACTATTAATAATTTCTTCTCTTTTCTAAAAAGATACTGATATCTAGTCGGATGGCTAGATGAACACCGCTTCAGTTCCCAAACTTCTCCTCAGGGGCACCTCAGCCGTTCCATGATTTTGACAGATTGACTAGCTGTATGAGGTGTGCTAGTGGCCAAGTCAAAAAATACATGGCTGCACTGGACGGTCGCTACAAATACTAGGATGATGTTAGCAGAGGTTCTGAAATGGCTAAGCTGAGACACTTTGACAGGCATAATATCATAGTTTTACACCAACACGAGGACAATCTAAACATTGTTTTCTTTGCCTGCCTAAGATTTTTGCACAGTGCTGTACATGGAAGTCTCAATTCAACCCTATCCTTTCCTAAGTGCCATACTTCTGTTGAAAAAAGAAAATTACAGATTGGAAACCTTTTAATAAAGAAACTGTGATAGAAAATTCTTGATTATGCTAATCAGTAATCAATAATGGAATATAGATGATTATGCAAAATGCATTACCTAATCAGTAATTAACAATTGAGTTTACAATGTGTTGTTGATTTACACATAGTGGTTGAAACAATGTAATTTACTTGTCATTAATTGAATGTATCAAACAAGAATGCAAATCTGCTTAAGTAAGAAATTTCTATTTTCTATAGAGGAACTAACATGTTTGCCATATATTGCTTGTTCGGCAAGAGGCCCAGGTCAAAGCAAAGGCATGACCTGAGAAGTAAGCTGTTGCAGAAGATATTATAAAATGAATGCATGGTATTGGATAACATAAAATGTAGAAAAAGAGAACAACGAGTCCTAGAATAATATAGCAAAAGGAAAAGTCCCAAATAGATAGACTTGTTCTAAGCTGATAGGTGGACCTTGAAAACGTAGAAGAAACTGGTATCTCCAAATGGCCAAACTTTCTTTGAACTGCCTGGACCTTGAAAGGCAGAAGTAACTGGAACGTCCAAAAATCCGATTTGTCCTTGATTTGTCAGATGACTGTCGCATTTTAGGCCATAAAAGATGTATGCATTTGTTGCTCAGGGAGCAGAACACAAGACGCATGATTGCTGAGTGTCTGTTCCCTATGAGCTCATCGAATAATAAAGTTCTGTCAAACACTTAAACATCGGACTTCGAGAAATTTCTTCCACAAAACACTCTGTTCTCGTTAACAATTTTTCAGTTATAAATTCCATATTATACACTTTCTTTCCTCTTTCTTTCCATTGTACTGTCGTGGGTGTCTGGGGTTTTAGCCAGGAGATCGTTATCATCCTCCTGGCAATTACAAGAAGAACTCTCTGTAATACAACCTTATTTTCATGCACTATATTCTGTGGCATAATTCCTAGTATGAAATGAGCTGGTTCAAGTGGTAATTTTATGTTCAAACATTTTTTTTATCTCTTCCTGTATATTTTGCCAGTACTCTGACAGTTTTGGACAATCCCAAAAAATGTGGGTGTGGTCTCCTACCAGGTCACAACCCCTCCAATAAACCCCTGATTTGAGGTGTTGCCAAACGTAGAGGTGAGAAGGGGAGTCTTAAAGTATCTCATCTTAACTTTCCAATCAAATTCCCACCATGTAGGACTGTTTGTTATTCTGTGTCCTTCTTTACATGAATGAGTCCAATCTTCATCATTAATGATAGTATTCATCTCTAGTTTCCATTTCTCTTTGATATTAACACTGTTGACTCTTTTTGTAATATTTTATAAATATATGATATAAGGTTCTTTTTAACCAATCCTTTAATTGTTAATATAAACAATATATTTGTTGACTGTAGGTATCTAAAACAGTTGGGCACTGGGAGGCCACATTTGTTTCTAAGATGTTCGAAGGACATTAGATCTCCTCCATTACACAACTGATCCAACTGGTTAAACCTCTTTTCTCCCCATGTCTTAAACCCTGTATCTAATTTATATGGTAGAAAATCAACATCATGTGCAATTTTCATTGCTCTTGATATTGATGAAGAGCGTCCCAGCCTCTCTCTCACTTTTCAGAGTGTTTCCTATCCAAATGTTAATCATTTTATTTACTTTCCATGTATCTTGATTAAAAATAATTGCTATGTCCAGCGGCAAATTTGGGCAGATACTCTGTTCCATTCCCACCCACTGAGCCTCCCTGTCCTGGGTTATCCATACCACTACTGATATAAGTTGGGCTGCCAAGAAATAATTTTTTAAATTAGGTAAGTCCAGACCCGCGTTCTCTTTTGGGTTTAACAGTCTTTTCAGTTCAATCTTGGGTCTTTTGTTTTCCCAGGTAAATTTGGATAACCATTTATTGAGTGTTTTGAATGTGGATATAGGGACCCCTATGGGCAGGGACTGGAACATAAAGAGAAGCCTAGGTGGTATGTTCATTCTAATGCTCTCCACTCTCCCCAATAAGGATAGAGGGAGGATTTCCCATCTTTCGAGATAATTCTTTATTTCACATAGTAATTTACCATAATTAGTTTTGTATAAGTATGACATACCAAGGATCCCTAGGTATCTAAAGCCATAACTGTGGAATCGAAATTTAATATTTGCGAGCTTTAATGCAAAAACTTTCTCTGTAGTATACGTGTGGGTAGGTTACTGTAAAATTTGGACGAATCTTAAACTTAAAGCAACAGTAAGGTGTAGCGATCAGGGAGTTCAGTATAGGACTAAACATGCAAGGGAAGAAGTAGATAATTAGTGAAACTTTTGACCGGGCTGGAGATCTGAGGATTCATACACAGATGTATGGCACAGCAGATATTTTTGTCTGCTTTTGAGATGGTTGACGTGACATATTTTCCGACGCGCGCTCTCTGTCCACTGGTGGGAGTGTGCTCACCTGTTTGCATCGGGGCGGAAGTCCGCCATGCGCAATACAGAGAGCAGAGGAGAATTGTAAAGGCGCGACCATGTAGAGACAAAAATGACAAGCTTTTGCGTAAATAAGATAAATAGCATAAGGCTATTTAGTTTGTTTAATAAAAGGACAATGTATAGACTTGTTCTATAGGAAAAGTAACCTTAAGAACATAAGAATTTTACAAACGAGAGGAAGCCATCCGGCCCATCAAGCACTTTTGGGGAAAACTTACCTAACAGCTTAGAGTTGGTAAAATCTTATCTAGCTCTGATTTAAAGGAACCCAGGGTTTTAGCTTGCGCTACACTAGTAGGAAGACTATTCCATACTCTAACTACACGCTGTGTAAAGAAGTGCTTCCTCAAATTCGTTTTAAAATGTTCTCCCGCTAAATTCCACTTGTGGCCACGAGTTCTAGTATGTCATGTCACTCGCCATCCAGACCTGTTAGAATCTTATATACCTGGATCATGCCCCCACTTAGTCTCCTTTGCTCGAGGCTGAACAGATTCAGCTCAACTAACCTGTTCTCATAAGACATTCCTCTAAGACTGGGAATCATTCTCATAGCCCTACGTTGCACCTTTTCCAAGGCAGCAATGTCCATCTTAAGGTATGGTGACCAAACCTGCACACAATATTCTAGGTGGGGTCTTACCAAGGAATTATATAATCGTAGCATCACTTCCTTTGACTTAAACTCCACACAGCTAGAGATGTAACCCAACATTCTATTTGCCTTTTTTATTACTTCCCCACACTGACGAGAGTGGAACATGAAAGCATCAACATACGCACTGAGGTCATTCTCATAATCAGCTAACTTTATTTCAGTGAAACCCATAAAATATCTGTACTTTATATTTCTGCTCCCTGCATGGATAGCCTTACATTTATCTACTTTAAATTTCATCTGTCATGTATCAGCCCAGTTGCTAATTAAATCCTATTGTAGTCTCTCCGCTGATAGATCAGTATCTGCTACATCACTCACCTTGGTATCATCAGCAAATTTAACCATTTTACTGTATGTACTGATGTCAATATCATTGGCGCAAATTAGGAACAATAGTGGTCCTAAAATTGAACCCTATGGTATCCCACAATGAACGCAGGTCCACTGTGACATTATGCCTCTAATAACTACCCACTGCTTCCTGTCTGTAAACCAGTTTTCAATCCAGGCTGATACAGTTTGTAAAAACCCTGTAGCTTTGAGCTTAAGGACTTCTGGAAATCTAATAATTCAATGAATCTACATGGTGCTGAGTTATTTGTGTTCTCTACTGTGAACACCCGTGTAAAATAATCATTAAATTCATTTACTATATCAATTTCATTTTTAATTATAAACCCCTTACTATCCTGTAAATTAGTGATTTCAGCTTTTAGACTCTTTTGGAGATAAAACATCGGAAGAAACTTTTAATGTCATTCTTAGCTTCCAATTCATTCCTTTCTACATTCCTCTTATTGAGTCTAATGTTATTTTTTAACTCAACCTGTAGACTCCTGCTTTATTTTGCCCTTCTCCTCCGGACTTTATTCTTAATTTCCTTAGTAAACCACCTTGGTTGTAGTTTCCTAGATTTAGTGTTGCTGGAAACAGGTATGAAGTCCTCTTGCACTTGCAACAATGTCCTTTTACAAAATTCCCATGCCTCTTCAACCGTTTTGCTATTTAACTTGTTTACAGTTTCTAATTTCAGTCTCATACCATTAAAGTTTGCCTTCCTCACAATATATTTTTTTCTTTTGGATTTTGCTCTTCCGACACGAAAATTAGCCTGAAATTTAACCATGTTATGCTCATTACTGTCCAGTGGTTCTAAAACCTCTAATTTTCCAATCCTAACCTGGTTATTAGAGAAAAGAAGATCTATAATGGCTTCTCCCCTGGTAGGGGTATTAAACTGAGTAAAAAAACAATCCTGTACCACTTCCACCATCTCGAGTTCATTTACAGAAGAGCCAGAGACTGTGTCCCACTGTATCCCTGGTAAATTAAAATCACCCATAACCACCACATCATTTTTATTACTCATAATCCTGATGTCGTCATATAACATTTTGCTTTCCTCTGCAGCTACATTAGGTGTCTATAACAAACACTGACAATTAGGCCATTTGAGTCTTTAGCATCTATTTTAGCATCTGTCATTTCCGTACTGGGCATCTTCCCAGTGGGCTGAGGGCTACGGGGACCTTCAGAATTCATTATGCCCCCCCCCCCGCTCCCCATTATGTACTGGGGATCCCAAAGTGGAGGGGTGGGTTTGAGTCCCATCTAGGATGACTCCTTCTCTTTATCATATTGATTGTTGCGATGAACCAAGGCAGTAGAAAGTGTAACAGGAAGCTTCATCACCATACCAGGTCTGAGGCTTAGAACGGCCATGTCCTCTGCTGGGTCTCACTTTGTCTATGGCCAACAGCTTTTACCTGCTTGTCATGCATACATTAGGCATCGCTTGAGGAAGGCTCATGCTGCACCTCACGGGGGCTTTATAACCTAGGGTCTCTGAAAAGAAGCACTAAGTACCATTATGTGTGTCCAGAGCCCCTTTGCTGTTTAAAGTTTGGCGCAGAGGAAGTGAGCTGGGCCCATAACCCAGAGGTCGATGGATTGAAACCATTCTCTGCTATGTTGTCTGTCTTTTCTTATGCCAAGTTTAACTAACTTGTTTAAGTGCTTCACACCAACTTGCTGATCTTTCCTTCATTAAGGCTCTTATCCCCTAGTGTTCAGAGGTTTTCAAAGGGGGGTGTTTTCCCCCCCTTTCCTCAGCTCTTCTTTGAAACTCTGCTTCTAAGGTCAGCATCCCAGACACCTTTTCACTGATGTTGATGACACTGATAGAGATGGTGAAACATGGCACCAAGATAGAAGAATGAGTGAAGTACCAAGTACTCTAAAGTGTGTTATGATACCCTTTGCTATTTAAAGTAGAAACACTGAGGAAAGACTCAGCTGGTCATTGTTCTACTACCTGCAAGCCGATCATTAGTGCATCTCCAGCCAACCGCCTCTGCTGTTTTACAAAATTCACAGCTAATCAGTTCAAAAATTTGTCAGACTTTTTCATTTTCTGTTGGGATTTAAACCCCTGACCACTAGATGGCAGTGTTGTCTTCTATCTTCAGCCATCTGACTCATCCACTCCAACGTAAACAGAGTCAAAAACCAAAACGGCAGTGCATGCAGAAACAGCGGCCTGGAGCTTTTCAATGCTACGCTGTTGTTGTGTAATATCTAACAATGTGCTAGTGATGGGAATTCCGGCTCTTTTAAGAGATCCGGCTCTTCTGGCTCGGCTCACTTAAAAGAGCCGGCTCTTTCGACTCCCAAGTGGCTCTTCAGATTTTCTTTGGTGCTTAAATGAATTTATTACCAGAAATAATGTAAAATTATTAGTGAAATGAATTACTATGGTTGGAAATCACACACAATCATTTTAGACAATTCCTCATCAATTGTGTTCTGTTTGCAGAAACTGTCTCATAGAGCTCTAGGTTGTAGGTCTAGGTGGTTGTGGTGCTGTACTGGATGACGGTGTAGACATTGACAAACTGCAGTAGACAAACTGTCACTTTCCTTAGTAGCAGGTTCACTTGCTTGTCTTTTTTCTTCCCACTGCACTGATGGATGTACAGTTCTCATGTGCCAATGCAGGTTATTTGTAGAACCTGTTTGATATGAGATTTTAACCTTGCAAGCTCTACACTCTGCCTTTGTATTATCAATGCAATTGAAATGTATCCAAATTTTACTTTGCGTTTCCTACAGTCACTCATTTTGTCGCGCACATCTCCTTCCTTCCTGTTTCTCTCTCAGTGCATGTGATTGCTGTATTTGTCTATGGGTGCGTTCGACTTCACACAGCCATTTGCAGTGCTTGCTTAAAGCAGTGCATTGTGGTCCCAACGCAATGCATCATGGTTAGATTTTTTTGTCCGACTTCAGCCGGCGCTGCAAAATGTTACCATCCGTGACCATGTCACATGGTACAAAAACCTCACGAGAGCAAGACGACTTAAGACTTAAATCCCAAGTCGAACGCACCCTGTAGCACCGCCCCTCCCCCCCCTGCTCAGTGCAGACACACATCGTGTAGTTGACCAATCCGTGCGGGTGGAAAAAATAGAGAAAGAAAAAAAGCGGCTCTGACTCCGGCTCACAGGCAGGAGCCGGCTCCGATCGTTCACTTCGAAGAACCGGCTCCGAGAGCCGTTTTGTTCGCAACCGACTCATCACTACAATGTGCTACTGGTTTCTTTGCTTCCAGCACCAGAATTTTTTCTTTATTTTTATTCTTTTTTATTTTTGGTGTATGTATCTTTAGCCTTTAAATGTATTTTTTCTGTATTTATGCTCTATAAGTGTTAGTCTATAGTTTTATGCATACTATGGCGTCTACAGGCTTGCTCCAAATGACATCTCATTGTATTTTCAGTGACAATAAAAGCATCTCACTTTATCCAAGGTTGGAGGTAGGGTAAGGGCGCACCGATAAAGTTTAGCTTTAGCAAACCTAGCAAAGAGTGCTTCGTTACAGGATGCAAGACGGCCAGGCCCACGGGCAGCCTGGCCCACTCATTTCTGATTGGTCAGAAATTACACTGTCTCTCAGATCTGATTCGTTGACTATTTGCTCTATGTATTTCTCCATGAAAATTAGCAACACTTGAGTCGCTCGGGCTGGCCGTGGCAGGGACCATGACCTGGCCGTATTGCAATCTGCAATGAGGCATCGTTGAACTCTGACGCATCTGGCGCGAGACTCAGGCTGTCAGATCATATGCAGGGGACACATAACTGGTATGAGAAATGTCTTGTAGCAGCGCAAATGAGTATTTATGTTATGTGCATTCGTGCTGTTATGACAAAGAATCACTGTGCATTCTAGCCTTCATGTCCAGAACGAAGTACAAATTAGCCACATAAATGTTAACATGCACGGTAATTTTTTTGTCGTTACGTGAATGCACATAAAACAAATACGCATTTGCGCTGCTAACAAGGAATTGCCGCGCGTGTACGGGGAATGCGCCATGCGCCCCTGACTGTATGTATAGTAGGCCTATATTGTACAATGAATTATATATTTAAGTCGGGCAATACAGGTAGCGACTCCAATGACAGGACTGGGGAAACATACTTTGATGTGGAGTTAAATACATAGGACTAATGAAAACAAGTGGAAACTGCTAATAACATCGGGATTTCACACGAGGTTAACGAGGGAGCGTGGCACACCGGAGGAGCGGACAAGCGGGGCATGATAATTGTAAGATAGTCCAACAATTCAAGGTGGTCTGTCACTCAGTACTGGAAGGCAGAACACAGTTCTGCATGCAAAGGTCGGCGTCAGTGGACCTGCAGCAGCATACCTGTAAGTTTACATAACTGCAAGCTGCCTGTAAACCCTGCTGACTTGTTTGTACAAGAGTCTATGACAGGTTACTGGTGATTTAATATGACATTACTAGGAATACAATGCATTGTATATGAAATAAAGTTACGTCAAAAAAGCAGACATACTGGAGCAAAACTAAATATACTAAAAATGTTTGTTTATGAAGGGTGTTTGAAAAATGTCATTTGATATTATTCACCAAATTTGATGTCGTTAGTGTAATTTATGTTGAACTTTAATTGTAAATTGTGACAAAACCAGACATGTGGTGGCAAATTGGAAGCCATATTCTGAAACTACAGAAAAAACTGTAGAACATGCACTTGTTTTTTGTTAAATCACCTAACAAAACATTTTAAAATGTCGCCCAGTGTATTATATGTCTATATTATATCTTTATTTAGGCCATATGTGCTCTTGATGTGTTATTTCTCAGTGAGCTGGAGGGATTTGACAAATACATCCTTTTAGAAATGTGTGAGGAAGTAAGTTCTTTTCTTTTTGAAAAGTAGTGTATCTGTAAGGTTTGTGGCACAACAGAGAAATTAAATATTTTATTTGACTCCTTAAGGTCAAGACTCTGGTCTCCAGCTCACAGCTCTCTGTTACATTTCCATGGCCATTTTGTCCGATAGTATTATTGGATTTTTCTGTGCTATATTTGTATGTGTAGTTATTGTCTGCTGTATAAATCATTATAAATAAGTTTCTTTTCCTTGTGATGTCTCTGCTTAATAGTATTAAATAGGAGTAAAAGAAACCGCAGTTTTCTCAGTAATGTATTTCATGATATTTTCCCAACAAAACCCATGTTTGCATTCAAGTTTCTGTCACAGTTTGTACATAATATTTGCAACAACCATTATAAAAATTTTGCTGAATTTGTACTACAAGCCTCTCCAGTCCCAAATCCAAATTCATATATGATATCTTTGTATATGTGTGTATCAACATTCCTACAAAACCATGAGTTACATAATATATCCAAATGTAGGGAATTTCAGTGTGAGTCCTGACGTCCTATGCGTACTGCTGTACTTGCCCTACACAAGGTGAGTTTATATTAGTCACAGAAACATCTTAGCCAGTCATTACTGTGTAGTCGTCACATGTTGAACCCCTTGTTTTTGGTCTGTGAGGGTATAAAATGTCTCTCCTTTGTTACCTACAGTGAGGCTGACATTTGGTTAACTGAAATATACATTAATATAAATTTAAAAGGAAGACATTTTTATCCAAATCCACATTAATATGATGGGGGGAAAAATGTTCTAGTCATATAGGTGTAATGAACTTGTAATGAATGTTGCAAGGCTGTACTTCAGCTTCCCACATACAAGTGCGTAACTGATTATACATTATAAGAGGTATGAATAAAAAGACGTACATGAAGACTGTAATCTCAAGTGATCAACAGTAAACCTTCCTTAATGATATAACGGCATTTAACACCTCTGTAAGATAAAGACAAAGTTTCAGACAAGGCTGGAGAAAGTCAGGCAAAATCTTTCACTTTTACCTTTTTATTTAGATCATTCATCCTAAAGCTCTTGACTTGATAGGTTATTCAGATTATTTTCTACAGATTAGTATGAAGTCTCTCCTGTATTTAATTTGGTACATCAGAGTGAAGAAGGATAAACCCTCGTGTTTAATGTATAGAAGTGGCAATGGTTTGTTAGATTGCATATGTGATGTATGTGTAACTGAAGGCAAGCAGAAGTGCAGCTTTCTGATTGGTGCATGCATGTATATCTCTGATTGGTGGATTACACTTCTAATCAAACATAAGTCTTAAAAAGCGTCATTGACACAGCTGTGTAATTGATAAGGTAGGGTTACTGGGTTACTGACACAGGGGCGATTTCTGCCGAGTGTGTGTTAGGCTTTGCTAACTCTAACATGACAAGCGGAACATTCTGTCCTTCTCTTTTTCACTGTTTTCACTCTTCCAATTAACACTCTTTCCCTCTCTCACTCTGTCGCAGTGACTGCTGGGGGTGGATGGGGCGTGTGAGAGTGTGCGGTAGCCACTTGTGGCTAGTGCGAAAGCTCTGTGTGAATTTCACAGCAAATTTGCCAGTGTTAAATTAACACTGCATACTGTTTTTATAATTCTCACCTAATCAGCGTTACATTTAACACTTTGTAGAGTGCAATGCGTGTTGTTGTATAGTGTTAAATTTTATTAGCTCTTATAGTGTTCATTTGACACTATAGAGTGTTAGATCACTGAAACTCCACCTCTTCCCAGAATTCAAGCCCATATAAGTGACACACAGGTGCATAATGGGTGGCTTATGTCTGGGGCAGCTAAGTACTGTGTTTGATTAACCCACCGTCATGAAAAAGAGCAAAAAAGCAATAAGGTCTCTTGGTATGTAAACTTTAAATAATGTTAACTTTGATTTTTCTGAAGATCAGCACACTGTGTTTTGGTAAGCTGAATACATGCTTCTTCTTGATTCTTGCCTTACATGTGCTATGAAGTTGGGATTGGGTTAGAGAATGAATGTTTTAAAAATGTAATTATTAATTTCCTTTTTAAGCATGTATTAAACAATTTCCTTGCACTGGTATAAGAGTAAACTAATTAAGCTTTCTTGCAATCATCTGCAGTATGCAAGTGAATAAAATGTATGGTACCGTTCTTGGGGAAAACCAGGGAGAATCCACTGTGAAACAGCACTCTGCAAATTCTCTAAATGTGTTCCTAATGATAAGGCCAAGACTGGTAATCAAATTAGTCTCTCAGCAGGAGTGTTAGTGTAAAAGTAATGCCTATTAAAACAGATTATAAAGCTTGTTAGAATGCATGACATAATTATTAGCAGGGCTCAGAGAAGGTGAGGGCTCCCCTAGTGGCTACAGGAGTGCATTTTCCCTAAAGCAGATATAATGGGTGGTGGCCTTGTTGCTTTTAGACCACAACTTTGGATAGAAGAACAAATCAAATTATTTTGCTCATTTAATATTCAGATTGTTTATTGGGCTTAAATTTTAGAACACACCATGTTTTAGGATGGTATGTCATGGATATTAGTCTCTACCACATTTTAATGTTACAAATCTAGACCTTTTCCTATGCTTGAATTGATGTGTGCCAGGTGGTCTGAATAGTATAGTACTTATGATAGGTGTGTGATCCCAGAGGAATTTATGTGGATTCTGTTCAATGTGGCAAGTACATACAATACTGACATTTTTCCTGGGAGATGGTTTTACTCAGATTTATCATCCATTAGTATTTGCCTTATCATGGTATTTCTATCTAGCTCAAGAAAACTTCTTCAGAGAGCATCAATCGCTCACTAACCTACCAAAGCAGACCCCAGGAAAAATAATTCTAATAACTGCCCTACAAGCTTTACTAATATTTCTTATACTTGCTTTATTGAACACCATCATGGTGGATAAAAAAAAAAATACAAATCTGTTGAAAGGCTGTACCATACCATGGTATGCAAATAAACATCCAGCATCATTACAGGGAAGTGGGTGGTACCAGGAGCTGCATAGCAAAGGTGTCGCAACTCTTGTAACATGTTTCCACATATAAAGCCCATCAACCAAGGTCAGAATGGGTGACCAAAATCGGCTTAGATCAACAAATACACCACACCTACAATTGAAAGATACAAGTACAAACTTTTTTCTGACAAAAGACTAACGTAAAAACCATACGCAATAAAAAGCAAGGTGCCGCTTAACAAATTAACACATGGGTCTTTGGTTTTCAAAAACAATCAGCACTGAGCTATAAAGACTTTGATGCACAATAAGAAAAGGCTGAGGGGGCCTTTTTGGTCAGAGTCTTTCTCATGATGGTTGGTAAATAAGGACAGTTCGTGCGGGCAGGCAAACAAGAAACAGGCTGGAAGCCACAAATCAGGTCAAACGAGGGGTTTAATGGAAACGAAGGCACGGACATTCACTAACATCAGGTAACATAGGACGCTAACTTACATCAATGACGGACAAGGGGAACAGGTCAGACCAGGACTTAAAACACACAGAGACTAATCAAAGTAACAGACAAAGCTGGAGACGATCAGGGAAGCACACATGGGTAATCAGGGGGCGTGGCACACATGAGGAGCGGACGGGCCGGGCATGACATGTATGATCAGCAGGGTTTAAATATGAGTACAGTCGAATCTATTTCAATACATCTATATTGTACAGCACAATACGTTATACAGCACTATACACTATATACAATATCTATATAGTATCTAAGTAGTATTGCATTTGTAAAATCCAACTAGAAAACCCTTTGTCTCATGCTGTCTTGCCATGCTTCCCTGAAGATAATACTTGTCAAATTGGAACGAGTGTCTTCTGTTCAAGTAATTTAGCTGTATATAGCTTGATGAAAAATGGCAGGACCACAATTCCTGTCAATTAGCATAGCACCGCGCTAACAGACCGTCGCTGCTCTGGGTAAAATTGTTCTGAAACGTGTAGGAATTATTAGCTCAGGTAAATTTTTATATCTCCACCAATATGTTTTAAAATTAATTAACTTTAATTATTATTGAATGCTGATTATTAACCCATTGTTATGCTGAATGGTCGGCTCCTCCACACTCAATTTGCGAATCCCCGTGAGTCTGTTAGTGTGCCACTTAAATGGGATTTACTAATTACCAGTATCGCTTAGTAACCTGGGTTAGAAGGCTTGTCCAGAGAGCTGCATCACCAGGCAATGTAAACATTGCGAAGCTCCCCTGATGGTCGTGGAGAGAGAGTCTCGCGATATTTCAGGCGAATTTGAGGTTTCAGAGCTTAGTAGCCAGATCGCACATAGGCAGGGACTATTGTGAGCATTCAATGAACGGAGGCAGAAGTTGTGTAAAAGACATGCATTTATTCCTAGCTAACACTACAACTAACATAAGACAGACATTACACTTAACACAAACAACAAACACGAAATAACGGAATAGAAACAAACAGTGTAATTATGGAAATGCAATGACCAGATTTAAATGAGTAACCTTAAAAGGGAAATACTGTTCTGCAAAGCAAGCACAGTTCGTGTGAACACGACCCTAACGTCATATAGCAGGTTAAAAACAGCTTAGGTTGTTAGAATAAAAGGAAGTTGGTTTACTTGTTTGCAGAGTGGGGGGGGGGGGTCTTGGCAGTTGGTTGCAGAGACTGATGAGCTGACGGGTGATGGCACTCAGGGAGCCGCGGCGTTTGCAGCAGTTGTTGGAGTGGAGCCCCTTTGATCTCTGCAGATTTGCATTATTGTTTGATACATTCAATTAATGACAAGTAAATTACATTGTTTCAACCACTATGTGTAAATCAACAACACAATTATAAACTTAATTGTTAATTACTGATTAGGTAATGCATTTTGCATAACATCTATATTTCATTATTGATCACTGATTAACATAATCAAGAATTTTCTATCACACTCCCCCCTTTGATACAATATGTCAAATTTTGTATCACACCATCGTTTCACTGTCAGTATCTTCCTCAGGGAGGAACAATTCTTTAAAACCTATGTAGTCGCCGCCATCAGTGGAGATTGTTGTCTCCTCTGAGCACTGCACACAGTCAGCCCTGGCAGGGAGTGCCGGTGGAGCGGCACCAATAGTATCAGTCCATTTTCCTTTGTCTTCCTCATTTCTCCAGCGGTGGTGCAGTGCGTCGACAGTGAGACAGATGAGCCCATGCAGTCACTCCTTCAACTTTCACAGCGTGTGGGGTGGCCAGCAGGACTTGGAATGGTCCTCTCCAGCGGGGTTGGTTCCAGTGGTTGCGTCTCAGGTCCTTGATCAGCACCCACTCCCCGGGTCGGACGAGCAATGTGTTCGGTCCCGCTGCTGGCTCAGTAGCGGCTTTGACCTGCTGATGGAGCTCCTTCAGAGTCTCCTGTAAGCTAGACAGATAGGTTAACAGATCGCCATCTACAGTTTCTAAGTTCACCCATCCCCCTGGATACGGGACTGGCATTGGTCGTCCTGTCAATATTTCATGTGGTGCCAATCCTGTCTGCTGGTGTGGGCGGCCTCTCATTGCCCCCAACACAATCGGCAGGGCTGTCACCCAATCTAGTCCCGTGTCACTACACAGTTTTGCCAATTTTAATTTCAGAGTCTGGTTTGCTCTTTCAACAATCCCTCCACTCTGCGGGTGATAAGCGCAGTAGTGTCGAAGGTCGGTTTGGAACCACTCAGAGAGCTTGTGGACCACCTGATTAGAGAAATGTGTACCATTGTCAGTGGTAATACGGGCTGGAACACCCCATCGTGGGGTTATCTCTTTTAACAGATTTTTCGCAACTATCTGGGCCGTTGCTTGCTTGGCCGGGAAGGCTTCCACCCATCTGGAAAAGAGATCAACAACCACCAGACAATAACGATAACCTCTACAGGGTGTTAGTTCTATGAAATCCATCTGCAAATGTTGGAAAGGACCCTCAGCTGGAGGAGTTGTGGCAGTTGGTGGCTTCAATGCACGACCCATGTTGTGAGTCATACATGTGGAACACCTGGAAATGAAAGTTTGAGCATAAGCCGTGAATGAAGGGGCGGCCCAGTGTCTCTGGACCAACTGAACCATTGAATCGCGTGAGGCATGGTCCAATCCATGGGCCACCTTTGCCAGTCCTGGAAAGGCAGACTTTGGGAGGAAAGAAAGGTTAGTTGTTTGTTCCCTCCAGTCCCCATCACTCCCCAACACTCCAGCTTTCCGTTTCCAGTGTCCTTTTTCCTCCGGCGTTGCCCCTGTCTGCAGGAGAGAAAGGTCAGCAGGATTAGTAGTAATGCACATCATCAACTTAAGTTCATATGCTAACTTTTTCTATTCCATCCTATCTTACCCATTCTAATCCTACCACATCCTATTCTATCTTACAATTGGCATTCCTATCCTACCTTATCCTACTCTATTATATCTTAGCCGTTCCTATCCTATCTTATCCTATCCTACACATTCTTATCCTACATAATCCTATTCTATCTTACCTTAGCCATTCCTATCCTATCTTGGACTATTCTATCATACCTTAGCCATTTTTATCCTACCTTATCTTATTCTATCTTACCTTAACCATTCCTATGCTACCTTATCCTATTCAATCTTACCTTAGCCATTCCTATCCTATCTTGGCCTATTCTATCATACCTTAGCCATTTTCAACCTACCACATCCTATTCTATCTTAGCTTACCCGTTGCTATCCTACCTAATTCTATCTTAGCCGTTCCTATCTTATACGATTCTATAATACCTCAGCTGTTCCTATCCTACCTTATACTATTCTATCTTAAATTACTCTTTACTAACCAGCATATTCTATCATATCTTAGCCGTTCCTATGCTACCTAATCCTATTCTATATTACCTTCAGCCATTGCTATCCTACCTTATTCTATTCTATCATATCTTAGCCGTTCATATGCTACCTTATTCTATTCCATCCTATCTTACCCATTCTAATCCTACCACATGCTATTCTATCTTACAATTGGCATTCCTATCCTACCTTATCCTATTCTTTTATATCTTAGCCGTTCCTATCCTACCTTATCCTATCTTACACATTCTTATCCTACCACATCCTATCCTATCTTACCTTAACCATTCCTATCCTACCTTACCCTTTTCTATCATATCTTACCCGTTCCTTTCCTACCTTATCCTATTCCATCCTATCTTACACATTCTAATCCTACCATATCCTATTCTATCTTACAATTGGCATTCCTATCCTACCTTATCCTATTCTATTATATCTAAGCCGTTCCTATCCTACCTTATCCTATCTTACACATTCTTATCCTACCACATCCTATTCTATCTTACCTTAACCATTCCTATCCTACCTTATCCTATTCTATTATATCTTAGCCGTTCCAATCCTATCTTATCCTATCCTACACATTCTTATCCTACCACATCATATCCTATCTTACCTTAACCATTCCTATCCTACCTTATCCTATTCAATCTTACCTTAGCCATTCCTATCCTATCTTGGCCTATTCTATCATACCTTAGCCATTTTTATCCTACCTTATCTTATTCTATCTTAGCTTAACCGTTGCTATCCTACCTAATTCTATCTTAGCCATTCCTATCTCATACGATTCTATCATACCTCAGCTGTTCCTATCGTACCTTATCCTATTCTATCTTATATTACTCTTTCCTAACCAGCTTATTCTATCATATCTTAGCCGTTCCTATGCTACCTTATCCTGTTCTATCTTACCTTAGCCATCCCTATGCTACCTTCTCCTATTCTATATTACCTTTAGCCATTACTATCCTACCTTATTCTATTCTATCATATCTTAGCCGTTCATATGCTACCTTATTCTATTCCATCCTATCTTACCCATTCTAATCCTACCACATGCTATTCTATCTTACAATTGGCATTCCAATCCTACCTTATACTATTCTATCTTAAATTACTCTTTACTAACCAGCATATTCTATCATATCTTAGCCGTTCCTATGCTACCTTATCCTATTCTATCTTACCTTTAGCCATTGCTATCCTACCTTATTCTATTCTATCTTGCAATTGGCATTCCTATCCTACCTTATCCTATTCTATCATATCTTAGCCGTTCCTATCCTACCTTATCCTATCTTACACATTCTTATCCTACCACATCCTATTCTATCTTACCTTAACCATTCCTTTCCTACCTTATTCTATTCCATCCTATCTTACCCATTCTAATCCTAACACATGCTATTCTATCTTACAATTGGCATTCCTATCCTACCTTATCCTATTCTTTTATATCTTAGCCGTTCCTATCCTATCTTATCCTATCCTACACATTCTTATCCTACCACATCCTATTATATCTTGCCCTAGTCATTCCAATCCTACCTTATACTATTCTGTCTCATATTACTCTTTCCTAACCAGCTTATTTTATCATATCTTAGCCGTTCCTATGCTACCTTATCCTATTCTATCTTACCTTTAGCCATTGCTATCGTACCTTATTCTATTCTATCATATCTTAGCCGTTCATATGCTACCTTATTCTATTCCATCCTATCTTACCCATTCTAATCCAACCACATGCTATTCTATCTTACAATTGGCATTCCTATCCTACCTTATCCTATTCTTTTATATCTTAGCCGTTCCTATCCTATCTTATCCTATCCTACACATTCTTATCCTACTACATCCTATCCTATCTTACCTTAACCATTCCTATCCTACCTTAACCTATTCTATCATATCTTACCCGTTCCTTTCCTACCTTATCCTATTCCATCCTATCTTACCCATTCTAATCCTACCACATCCTACTCTATCTTACCTTACCCGTTACTATCCTACCTAATGCTATCTTAGCCGTTCCTATCTTATCCGATTATATCATACCTTAGCCGTTCCTAACCTATGTTATCCTATCTTACACATTCTTATCCTACCACATCCTATTCTATCTTGCCCTAGTCATTCCAATCCTACCTTATACTATTCTATCTCATATTACTCTTTCCTAACCAGCTTATTTTATCATATCTTAGCCGTTCCTATGCTACCTTATCCTATTCTATCTTACCTTTAGCCATTGCTATCGTACCTTATTCTATTCTATCATATCTTAGCCGTTAATATACTACCTTATTCTATTCCATCCTATCTTACCCATTCTAATCCAACCACATGCTATTCTATCTTACAATTGGCATTCCTATCCTACCTTATCCTATTCTATCATATCTTAGCCGTTCCTATCCTACCTTATTCTATCTTACACATTCTTATCCGACCACATCCGATTCCATCTTACCTTAACCATTCCTATCCTACCTTACCCTATTCTATCATATCTTACCCGTTCCTTTCCTACCTCATCCTATTCCATCCTATCTTACCCATTCTAATCCTACCACATCCTATTCTATCTTAAAATTGGCATTCCTATCATACCTTATTCTATTCTATTATATCTTAGCCGTTCCTATCCTATCTTATCCTATCCTACACATTCTTATCCTACAACATCCAATCCTATCTTACCTTAACCATTCCTATCCTACCTTATCCTATTATATCTTACCTTAGCCATTCCTATCCTATCTTGGCCTATTCTATCATACCTTAGCCATTTTTATCCTACCTTATCTTATTTTATCTCATATTAGCCGTTCCTATACTACCTTATCCTATCATGTCTTTGCCATTTTCATCCTAGCAAACCCTATTCTATCTTAGCTTACCCGTTGCTATCGTACCTAATGCTATCTTAGCCGTTCCTATCTAATCCGATTATATCATACCTTAGCCGTTCCTAACCTACCTTATCCTATCTTATACATTCTTATCCTACCACATCCTATTCTATCTTGCCCTAGTCATTCCAATCCTACCTTATACTATTCTATCTCAAATTACTCTTTCCTAACCAGCATATTCTATCATATCTTATCTGTTCCTATGCTACCTTATCCTATTCTATCATATCTTACCCGTTCCTTTCCTACCTAATCCTATTCCATCCTATCTTACCCATTCTAATCCTACCACATCCTATTCTATCTTACAATTGGCATTCCTATCATACCTTATCCTATTCTATTATATCTAAGCCGTTCCTATCCTACCTTATCCTATCTTACACATTCTTATCCTACCACATCCTATTCTATCTTGCCCTAGTCATTCCAATCCTACCTAATACTATTCTATATTAAATTACTCTTTACTAACCAGCATATTCTATCATATCTTAGCCGTTCCTATGCTACCTTATCCTATTCCATCCTATCTTACCCATTCTAATCCTACCACATCCTATTCTATCTTAAAATTGGCATTCCTATCATACCTTATCCTATTCTATTATATCTTAGCCGTTCCTATCCTATCTTATCCTATCCTACACATTCTTATCCTACCACATCATATCCTATCTTACCTTAACCATTCCTATGCTACCTTATCCTATTCAATCTTACCTTAGCCATTCCTATCCTATCTTGGACTATTCTATCATACCTTAGCCATTTTCAACCTACCACATCCTATTCTATCTTAGCTTACCCGTTGCTATCCTACCTAATTCTATCTTAGCCGTTCCTATCTTATACGATTCTATAATACCTCAGCTGTTCCTATCCTACCTTATACTATTCTATCTTAAATTACTCTTTACTAACCAGCATATTCTATCATATCTTAGCCGTTCCTATGCTACCTAATCCTATTCTATATTACCTTCAGCCATTGCTATCCTACCTTATTCTATTCTATCATATCTTAGCCGTTCATATGCTACCTTATTCTATTCCATCCTATCTTACCCATTCTAATCCTACCACATGCTATTCTATCTTACAATTGGCATTCCTATCCTACCTTATCCTATTCTTTTATATCTTAGCCGTTCCTATCCTACCTTATCCTATCTTACACATTCTTATCCTACCACATCCTATCCTATCTTACCTTAACCATTCCTATCCTACCTTACCCTTTTCTATCATATCTTACCCGTTCCTTTCCTACCTTATCCTATTCCATCCTATCTTACACATTCTAATCCTACCATATCCTATTCTATCTTACAATTGGCATTCCTATCCTACCTTATCCTATTCTATTATATCTAAGCCGTTCCTATCCTACCTTATCCTATCTTACACATTCTTATCCTACCACATCTTATTCTATCTTACCTTAACCATTCCTATCCTACCTTATCCTATTCTATTATATCTTAGCCGTTCCAATCCTATCTTATCCTATCCTACACATTCTTATCCTACCACATCATATCCTATCTTACCTTAACCATTCCTATCCTACCTTATCCTATTCAATCTTACCTTAGCCATTCCTATCCTATCTTGGCCTATTCTATCATACCTTAGCCATTTTTATCCTACCTTATCTTATTCTATCTTAGCTTAACCGTTGCTATCCTACCTAATTCTATCTTAGCCATTCCTATCTTATACGATTCTATCATACCTCAGCTGTTCCTATCGTACCTTATCCTATTCTATCTTATATTACTCTTTCCTAACCAGCTTATTCTATCATATCTTAGCCGTTCCTATGCTACCTTATCCTGTTCTATCTTACCTTAGCCATCCCTATGCTACCTTCTCCTATTCTATATTACCTTTAGCCATTACTATCCTACCTTATTCTATTCTATCATATCTTAGCCGTTCATATGCTACCTTATTCTATTCCATCCTATCTTACCCATTCTAATCCTACCACATGCTATTCTATCTTACAATTGGCATTCCAATCCTACCTTATACTATTCTATCTTAAATTACTCTTTACTAACCAGCATATTCTATCATATCTTAGCCGTTCCTATGCTACCTTATCCTATTCTATCTTACCTTTAGCCATTGCTATCCTACCTTATTCTATTCTATCTTGCAATTGGCATTCCTATCCTACCTTATCCTATTCTATCATATCTTAGCCGTTCCTATCCTACCTTATCCTATCTTACACATTCTTATCCTACCACATCCTATTCTATCTTACCTTAACCATTCCTTTCCTACCTTATTCTATTCCATCCTATCTTACCCATTCTAATCCTAACACATGCTATTCTATCTTACAATTGGCATTCCTATCCTACCTTATCCTATTCTTTTATATCTTAGCCGTTCCTATCCTATCTTATCCTATCCTACACATTCTTATCCTACCACATCCTATTATATCTTGCCCTAGTCATTCCAATCCTACCTTATACTATTCTGTCTCATATTACTCTTTCCTAACCAGCTTATTTTATCATATCTTAGCCGTTCCTATGCTACCTTATCCTATTCTATCTTACCTTTAGCCATTGCTATCGTACCTTATTCTATTCTATCATATCTTAGCCGTTCATATGCTACCTTATTCTATTCCATCCTATCTTACCCATTCTAATCCAACCACATGCTATTCTATCTTACAATTGGCATTCCTATCCTACCTTATCCTATTCTTTTATATCTTAGCCGTTCCTATCCTATCTTATCCTATCCTACACATTCTTATCCTACTACATCCTATCCTATCTTACCTTAACCATTCCTATCCTACCTTAACCTATTCTATCATATCTTACCCGTTCCTTTCCTACCTTATCCTATTCCATCCTATCTTACCCATTCTAATCCTACCACATCCTACTCTATCTTACCTTACCCGTTACTATCCTACCTAATGCTATCTTAGCCGTTCCTATCTTATCCGATTATATCATACCTTAGCCGTTCCTAACCTATCTTATCCTATCTTACACATTCTTATCCTACCACATCCTATTCTATCTTGCCCTAGTCATTCCAATCCTACCTTATACTATTCTATCTCATATTGCTCTTTCCTAACCAGCTTATTTTATCATATCTTAGCCGTTCCTATGCTACCTTATCCTATTCTATCTTACCTTTAGCCATTGCTATCGTACCTTATTCTATTCTATCATATCTTAGCCGTTAATATACTACCTTATTCTATTCCATCCTATCTTACCCATTCTAATCCAACCACATGCAATTCTATCTTACAATTGGCATTCCTATCCTACCTTATCCTATTCTATCATATCTTAGCCGTTCCTATCCTACCTTATTCTATCTTACCCATTCTAATCCTACCACATCCTATTCTATCTTAAAATTGGCATTCCTATCATACCTTATCCCATTCTATTATATCTTAGCCGTTCCTATCCTATCTTATCCTATCCTACACATTCTTATCCTACAACATCCAATCCTATCTTACCTTAACCATTCCTATCCTACCTTATCCTATTATATCTTACCTTAGCCATTCCTATCCTATCTTGGCCTATTCTATCATACCTTAGCCATTTTTATCCTACCTTATCTTATTTTATCTCATATTAGCCGTTCCTATACTACCTTATCCTATCATGTCTTTGCCATTTTCATCCTAGCAAACCCTATTCTATCTTAGCTTACCCGTTGCTATCGTACCTAATGCTATCTTAGCCGTTCCTATCTAATCCGATTATATCATACCTTAGCCGTTCCTAACCTACCTTATCCTATCTTATACATTCTTATCCTACCACATCCTATTCTATCTTGCCCTAGTCATTCCAATCCTACCTTATACTATTCTATCTCAAATTACTCTTTCCTAACCAGCATATTCTATCATATCTTATCCGTTCCTATGCTACCTTATCCTATTCTATCATATCTTACCCGTTCCTTTCCTACCTAATCCTATTCCATCCTATCTTACCCATTCTAATCCTACCACATCCTATTCTATCTTACAATTGGCATTCCTATCATACCTTATCCTATTCTATTATATCTTAGCCGTTCCTATCCTATCTTATCCTATCTTACACATTCTTATCCTACCACATCCTATTCTATCTTGCCCTAGTCATTCCAATCCTACCTAATACTATTCTATATTAAATTACTCTTTACTAACCAGCATATTCTATCATATCTTAGCCGTTCCTATCCTATCTTATCCTATCCTACACATTCTTATCCTACCACATCATATCCTATCTTACCTTAACCATTCCTATGCTACCTTATCCTATTCTATCTTACCTTAGCCATTCCTATCCTATCTTGGCCTATTCTATCATACCTTAGCCATTTTCATCCTACCACATCCTATTCTATCTTAGCTTACCCGTTGCTATCCCACCTAATTCTATCTTAGCCGTTCCTATCTTATACGATTCTATAATACCTCAGCTGTTCCTATCCTACCTTATACTATTCTATCTTAAATTACTCTTTACTAACCAGCATATTCTATCATATCTTAGCCGTTCCTATGCTACCTTATCCTATTCTATATTACCTTCAGCCATTGCTATCCTACCTTATTCTATTCTATCATATCTTAGCCGTTCATATGCTACCTTATTCTATTCCATCCTATCTTACCCATTCTAATCCTACCACATGCTATTCTATCTTACAATTGGCATTCCTATCCTACCTTATCCTATTCTTTTATATCTTAGCCGTTCCTACCCTACCTTATACTATCTTACACATTCTTATCCTACCACATCCTATCCTATCTTACCTTAACCATTCCTATCCTACCTTACCCTTTTCTATCATATCTTACCCGTTCCTTTCCAACCTTATCCTATTCCATCCTATCTTACACATTCTAATCCTACCATATCCTATTCTATCTTACAATTGGCATTCCTATCCTACCTTATCCTATTCTATTATATCTAAGCCGTTCCTATCCTACCTTATCCTATCTTACACATTCTTATCCTACCACATCCTATTCTATCTTACCTTAACCATTCCTATCCTACCTTATCCTATTCTATTATATCTTAGCCGTTCCAATCCTATCTTATCCTATCCTACACATTCTTATCCTACCACATCATATCCTATCTTACCTTAACCATTCCTATCCTACCTTATCCTATTCTATCTTACCTTCGCCATTCCTATCCTATCTTGGCCTATTCTATCATACCTTATCCTATTCTATTATATCTTAGCCGTTCCTATCCTATCTTATCCTATCCTACACATTCTTATCCTACAACATCCTATCCTATCTTACCTTAACCATTCCTATCCTACCTTATCCTATTCAATCTTACCTTAGCCATTCCTATCCTATCTTGGCCTATTCTATCATACCTTAGCCATTTTTATCCTACCTTATCTTATTCTATCTTAGCTTAACCGTTGCTATCCTACCTAATTCTATCTTAGCCATTCCTATCTTATACGATTCTATCATACCTCAGCTGTTCCTATCGTACCTTGTCCTATTCTATCTTATATTACTCTTTCCTAACCAGCTTATTCTATCATATCTTAGCCGTTCCTATGCTACCTTATCCTGTTCTATCTTACCTTAGCCATCCCTATGCTACCTTCTCCTATTCTATCTTACCTTTATCCATTCCTATCCTACCTTATCCTATCCAATAATATCTTAGCCGTTCATATGCTACCACATCCTATGCTATCATACCATAGCCATTCCTATCCTACCTTTTCATATTCTACCTTTTCATATTCACATCCTACTCTATCTTACCTTACCCGTTGCTATCCTACCAAATGCTATCTTAGCCGTTCCTATCTTATACGATTATATCATACCTTAGCCGTTCCTAACCTACCTTATCCTATCTTACACATTCTTATCCTACCACATCGTATTCTATCTTGCCCTAGTCATTCCAATCCTACCTTATACTATTCTATCTTAAATTACTCTTTACTAACCAGCATATTCTATCATATCTTAGCCGTTCCTATGCTACCTTATCCTATTCTATATTACCTTTAGCCATTACTATCCTACCTTATTCTATTCTATCATATCTTAGCCGTTCATATGCTACCTTATTCTATTCCATCCTATCTTACCCATTCTAATCCTACCACATGCTTTTCTATCTTACAATTGGCATTCCAATCCTACCTTATACTATTCTATCTTAAATTACTCTTTACTAACCAGCATATTCTATCATATCTTAGCCGTTCCTATGCTACCTTATCCTATTCTATCTTACCTTTAGCCATTGCTATCCTACCTTATTCTATTCTATCTTGCAATTGGCATTCCTATCCTACCTTATCCTATTCTATCATATCTTAGCCGTTCCTATCCTACCTTATCCTATCTTACACATTCTTATCCTACCACATCCTATTCTATCTTACCTTAACCATTCCTATCCTACCTTACCCTTTTCTATCATATCTTACCCGTTCCTTTCCTACCTTATTCTATTCCATCCTATCTTACCCATTCTAATCCTAACACATGCTATTCTATCTTACAATTGGCATTCCTATCCTACCTTATCCTATTCTTTTATATCTTAGCCGTTCCTATCCTATCTTATCCTATCCTACACATTCTTATCCTACCACATCCTATTATATCTTGCCCTAGTCATTCCAATCCTACCTTATGCTATTCTGTCTCATATTACTCTTTCCTAACCAGCTTATTTTATCATATCTTAGCCGTTCCTATGCTACCTTATCCTATTCCATCTTACCTTTAGCCATTGCTATCGTACCTTATTCTATTCTATCATATCTTAGCCGTTCATATGCTACCTTATTCTATTCCATCCTATCTTACCCATTCTAATCCAACCACATGCTATTCTATCTTACAATTGGCATTCCTATCCTACCTTATCCTATTCTTTTATATCTTAGCCGTTCCTATCCTATCTTATCCTATCCTACACATTCTTATCCTACTACATCCTATCCTATCTTAACCATTCCTATCCTACCTTAACCTATTCTATCATATCTTACCCGTTCCTTTCCTACCTTATCCTATTCCATCCTATCTTACCCATTCTAATCCTACCACATCCTATTCTATCTTACATTTGGCATTCCTATCCTATCTTATCCTATTCTATTATATCTTAGCCGTTCCTATCCTATCTTATCCTATCCTACACATTCTTATCCTACAACATCCTATCCTATCTTACCTTAACCATTCCTATCCTACCTTATCCTATTCTATCTTACCTTAGCCATTCCTATCCTATCTTGGCCTATTCTATCATACCTTAGCCATTTTTATCCTATCTTATCTTATTCTATCTCATATTAGCCGTTCCTATACTACCTTATCCTATCATGCCTTTGCCATTTTCATCGAACCATATCCTATTCAATCTTAGCTTACCCGTTGCTATCGTACCTAATGCTCTTAGCCGTTCCTATTTAATCCGATTATATCATACCTTAGCCGTTCCTAACCTACCTTATCCTATCTTACACATTCTTATCCTACCACATCCTATTCTATCTTGCCCTAGTCATTCCAATCCTACCTTATACTATTCTATCTCAAATTACTCTTTCCTAACCAGCATATTCTATCATATCTTATCCGTTCCTATGCTACCTTATCCTATTCTATCATATCTTACCCGTTCCTTTCCTACCTCATCCTATTCCATCCTATCTTACCCATTCTAATCCTACCACATCCTATTCTATCTTACAATTGGCATTCCTATCATACCTTATCCTATTCTATTATATCTTAGCCGTTCCTATCCTATCTTACACATTCTTATCCTACCACATCCTATTCTATCTTGCCCTAGTCATTCCAATCCTACCTAATACTATTCTATATTAAATTACTCTTTACTATCCAGCATATTCTATCATATCTTAGCCGTTCCTATGCTACCTTATCCTATTCTATATTACCTTCAGCCATTGCTATCCTACCTTATTCTATTCTATCATATCTTAGCCGTTCATATGCTACCTTATTCTATTCCATCCTATCTTACCCATTCTAATCCTACCACATGCTATTCTATCTTACAATTGGCATTCCTATTCTACCTTATCCTATTCTTTTATATCTTAGCCGTTCCTATCCTACCTTATCCTATCTTACACATTCTTATCCTACCACATCCTATCCTATCTTACCTTAACCATTCCTATCCTACCTTAGCATATTCTACCATATCTTACACGTTCCTTTCCTACCTCATCCTATTCCATCCTATCTTACCCATTCTAATCCTACCACATCCTATTCTATCTTACAATTGGCATTCCTATCCTACCTTATCCTATTCTATTATATCTTAGCCGTTTCTATCCTATCTTATCCTATCCTACACATTCTTATCCTACCACATCCTATCCTATCTTACCTTAACCATTCCTATCCTACCTTATCCTATTCTATCTTACCTTCGCCATTCCTATCCTATCTTGGCCTATTCTATCATACCTTAGCCATTTTTATCCTACCTTATCTTATTCTATCTCATATTAGCCGTTCCTATACCACCTTATCCTATCATATCTTTGCCATTTTCATCATACCATATCCTATTCTTTCTTAGCTTACCCGTTGCTATCCTACCTAATGCTATCTTAGCCGTTCCTATCTTATACGATTCTATCATACCTCAGCTGTTCCAATCCTACGTTATATTATTTTATCTCATATTAGTCTTTCCTAACCAGCTTATTCTATAATATCTTAGCCGTTCCTATGCTACCTTATCCTGTTCTATCTTACCTTAGACATCCCTATGCTACCTTCTCCTATTCTATCTTACCTTTATCCATTCCTATCCTACCTTATCCTATCCTGTAATATCTTAGCCGTTCATATGCTACCACATCCTATTCTATCATACCTTAGCCATTCCTATCCTACCTTATCTTATTCTGTCTTATATTAGCCGTTCCAAACCAGCTTATTCCCTCATATCTTAGCCGTTCCTATACTACCTTATCCTATTTTATCATATCTTAGCCATTCTTATCCTACCACATCCTACTCTATCTTACCTTACCCGTTGCTATCGTACCAAATGCTATCTTAGCCGTTCCTATCTTATCCGATTACATCATACCTTAGCCGTTCCTAACCTACCTTATCCTATCTTACACATTCTTATCCTACCACATCCTATTCTATCTTGCGCTAGTCATTACAATCCTACCTTATACTATTCTATCTCATATTACTCTTTCCTAACCAGCTTATTCTATCATATCTTAGCCGTTCCTATGCTACCTTATCCTATATTATCATATCTTAGCCATTCTTATCCTACCACATCCAACTCTATCTTACTTTACCCGTTGCTATCCTACCAAATGCTATCTTAGTTGTTCCTATCTAATCCGATTATATCATTCCTTAGCCATTCCTAACCTACCTTATCCTATTCTTTTATATCTTAGCCGTTCCTATCCTATCTTATCCTATACTACACATTCTTATCCTACCACATCCTATTGTATCTTGCCCTAGTCATTCCAATCCTACCTTATACTATTCTATCTCATATTACTCTATCCTAACCAGCTTATTCTATCATATATTAGCCGCTCCTATGCTACCTTATCCAATTCTATCTTACCTTTAGTCATTGCTATCCTACCTTATTCTATTCTATCATATCTTAGCCGTTCATATGCTACCTTATTCTATTCCATCCTATCTTACCCATTCTAATCCTACCACATGCTATTCTATCTTATAATTGGCATTCCTATCCTACCTTATCCTATTCTATTATATCTTAGCCGTTCCTCTCCTATCTTATCCTATACTACACATTCTTATCCTACCACATCATATCCTATCTTACCTTAGCCATTCCTATCCTATCTTGGCCTATTCTATCATATCTTAGCCATTTTTATCCTACCTTATCTTATTCTATCTCATATTAGCCGTTCCTATACTACCTTATCCTATCATATCTTTGCCATTTTCATCCTACCACATCCTATTCTATCTTCGCGTACCCATTGCTATCCTACCTAATAATATCTTAGCCATGCCTGTCTTATACGTTTCTATCATACCTCAGCTGTTCCTATCATACCTCATCCTATTCTATCTTATATTACTCTTTCCTAACCAGCTTATTCTTTTATATCTTAGCCGTTCCTATGCTACCTTATCCTATTCTATCTTACCTTAGCCATTCCTATGCTACCTTCTCCTATTCTATCTTACCTTTATCCATTCCTGTCCTACCTTATCCTATCCTATAATATCTTAGCCGTTCATATGCTACCACATCCTATTCTATCATACCTTAGCCATTCCTATCCTACCTTATCTTATTCTGTCTTATATTAGCCGTTCCAAACCAGCTTATTCTCTCATATCTTAACCGTTCCCATACTACCTTATCCTATTTTATCATATCTTAGCCATTCTTATCCTACCACATCCTACTCTCTTACCTTATCCGTTGCTATCCTACCAAATGCTATCTCAGCCGTTCCTATCTCATCCGATTATGTCATACCTTAGCCGTTCCTAACCTACTTTATCCTATCTTACACATTCTTATCCTACCACATCCTATTATATCTTGCCCAAGTCATTCCAATCCTACCTTATACTATTCTATCTCATATTATTCTTTGCTAACCAGCTTATTCTATCATATCTTAGCCATTCCTATGCTACCTTATCCAATTCTATCTTACCTTTAGCCATTGCTATCCTACCTTATTCTATTCTATCATATCTTAGCCGTTCATATGCTACCTTATTCTAATCCATCCGATCTTACCCATTCTAATCCTACCACATGTAATTCTATCTTACAATTGGCATTCCTATTCTACCTTATCCTATTCTTTTATATCTTAGCCGTTCCTATCCTATCTTATCCTATCCTACACATTCTTATCCTACCTCATCCTATCCTATCTTACCTTAACCATTCCTATCCTACCTTAGCATATTCTACCATATTTTACACGTTCCTTTCCTACCTCATCCTATTCCATCCTATCTTACCCATTCTAATCCTACCACATCCTATTCTATCTTACAATTGGCATTCCTATCCTACCTTATCCTATTCTATTATATCTTAGCCGTTCCTATCCTATCTTATCCTATCCTACACATTCTTATCCTACCACATCCTATCCTATCTTACCTTAACCATTCCTATCCTACCTTATCCTATTCTATCTTACCTTCGCCATTCCTATCCTATCTTGGCCTATTCTATCATACCTTAGCCATTTTTATCCTACCTTATCTTATTCTATCTCATATTAGCCGTTCCTATACCACCTTATCCTATCATATCTTTGCCATTTTCATCATACCATATCCTATTCTTTCTTAGCTTACCCGTTGCTATCCTACCTAATGCTATCTTAGCCGTTCCTATCTTATACGATTCTATCATACCTCAGCTGTTCCAATCCTACGTTATATTATTTTATCTCATATTAGTCTTTCCTAACCAGCTTATTCTATAATATCTTAGCCGTTCCTATGCTACCTTATCCTGTTCTATCTTACCTTAGACATCCCTATGCTACCTTCTCCTATTCTATCTTACCTTTATCCATTCCTATCCTACCTTATCCTATCCTGTAATATCTTAGCCGTTCATATGCTACCACATCCTATTCTATCATACCTTAGCCATTCCTATCCTACCTTATCTTATTCTGTCTTATATTAGCCGTTCCAAACCAGCTTATTCCCTCATATCTTAGCCGTTCCTATACTACCTTATCCTATTTTATCATATCTTAGCCATTCTTATCCTACCACATCCTACTCTATCTTACCTTACCCGTTGCAATCGTACCAAATGCTATCTTAGCCGTTCCTATCTTATCCGATTATATCATACCTTAGCCGTTCCTAACCTACCTTATCCTATCTTACACATTCTTATCCTACCACATCCTATTCTATCTTGCGCTAGTCATTACAATCCTACCTTATACTATTCTATCTCATATTACTCTTTCCTAACCAGCTTATTCTATCATATCTTAGCCGTTCCTATGCTACCTTATCCTATTCTATCTTTCCTTTAGCCATTGCTATCCTACCTTATTCTATTCTATCATATCTTACCCGTTCCTTTCCTACCTTATCCAATTCCATTCTATCTTACCCATTCTAATCCTACCACATGCTATTCTATCTTACAATTGGCATTCCTATCCTACCTTATCCTATTCTATTATATCTTACCCGTTCCTATCCTATCTTATCCAATCCTACACATTCTTATCCTACCACATCCTATCCTATCTTACTTTAACCATTCCTATCCTACCTTATCCTATTCTATCTTACCTTAGCCATTCCTATCCTATCTTGGCCTATTCTATTATACCTTAGCCATTTTTATCCTACCATAACTTATTCTATCTTATATTAGCCGTTCCTATACTACCTTATCCTATCATATCTTTGCCATTTTCATCCTACCACATCCTATTCTATCTTAGCGTACCCACTGCTATCCTACCTAATGCTATCTTAGCCGTTCCTATCTTATACAATTCTATCATACCTCAACTGTTCCAATCGTACCTTATCCTATTCTATCTTATATTACTCTTTCCTAACCAGCTTATTCTATCATATCTTAGCCGTTCCTATGCTACCTTATCCTATTCTATCTTACCTTAGCCATTCCTATGCTACCTTCTCCTATTCTATCTTACCTTTATCCATTCCTATCCTACCTTATCCTATCCTATAATATCTTAGCCGTTCATATGCTACCACATCCTATTCTATCATACCTTAGCCATTCCTATCCTACCTTATCTTATTCTGTCTTATATTAGCCGTTCCAAACCAGCTCATTCCCTCATATCTTAACCGTTCCTATACAACCTTATCCTATTTTATCATATCTTAGCCATTCTTATCCTACCACATCCTACTCTCTTACCTTACCCGTTGCTATCCTACCAAATGCTATCTTAGCCGTTCCTATCTCATCCGATTATATCATACCTTAGCCGTTCCTAACCTACTTCATCCTATCTTACACATTCTTATCCTACCACATCCTATTATATCTTGCCCTAGTCATTCCAATCCTACCTTATACTATTCTATCTCATATTATTCTTTCCTAACCAGCTTATTCTATCATATCTTAGCCGTTCCTATGCTACCTTATCCTATTCTATCTTACCTTTAGCCATTGCTATCCTACCTTATTCTATTCTATCATATCTTAGCCGTTCATATGCTACCTTATTCTATTCCATCCTATCTTAACCATTCTAATCCTACCACATCCTATTCTATTTTACAATTGGCATTCCTATCCTACCTTATACTATTCTATCCGATTCTATATCACATCCTATTCTATCTTACCTTAGCCATTCCTATCCTATCTTGGCCTATTCTATCATACCTTGGCCATTCTTATCCTGCCTCATCTTATTCTGTCTTATATTAGCCGTTCGAAACCAGCTTATTCTATCATATTTTAGCCGTACCTATCCTACCTTATGTTATTCCATCATACCTTAGCCGTTCCTATCATACCTTATCCTATTCTATCTTATATTGGCCATTCTAAACCAACTTATTGTATCATATCTTAGTCGTTCCTATACTACCTAATCCTTTTCTATCTTATATTAGCAGTTCCAAAACAGCTTATTGTATAATATCTTAGCTGTTCCTATTCTGCCTTATCCTATTCTATCTTGCCTTAGCCATTCCGATTGTACCTTAAACCATTCTATTATATCTTAACCATTCTTATCCCACCACATCCTATTCTATCTTACCTTACCCGTTCCTATCTTACCTAACCCTATATTATCTTAGCCGTTCCTAACCTACCTTATCCAAATCTATCATATCTTAGCCATTCTTAACCTAACACATCCTATTCTATCATACCTTAGCCATTTATGTCCTAGCTTATCCTATTCTGTCATACCTTAGTCGTTCCTATCCTACCTTATCCAAATCTATCATACCTTAGCCATTCCTATCCTACCTAATCCTATTCAATCATACCTTAGTCGTTCCTATCCTACCTTATCCAAATCTATCATACCTTAGCCGTTCCTATCCTACCTTATCCTATTCTATCTTATATTAGCAGTTCCAAACCAGCATAATGTATCATATCTTAGTCATTCCTATTCTACCTTATACTATTCTATCCTATCTTACCCATTCCTATCCTACACTATCCTATTCTATTATATCTTAGGTATTCCTATCCTGCCTTGTCTTATTCTATCATATCTTACCAATTCTTATCCTACCACATCATATTCTATCTTACCTTAGCCATTCCTATCCTACCTTATCCTATTCTAACTTATATTATCCATTCCAACCCAACTTATTGTATCACATCTTAGACGTTCCTATCCTACATTATCCTATGCTATCATATCTTACCCATTCCTATCCTACCACATCCTATTCTATCTTACCTTAGCCATTCTTATCTTACCTTATCCTAAGCTATCATATCTTTGCTGTTCCTATCCTACCTTATCCTATTCTATCCTATCTTACCCATTCATATCCTACCACATCCTATTCCATCTTACCATCGGCATTCCTATCCTACCTTATCCTATTCAATCATATCTTAGCCATTACTATCCTACCGTATCCTATTCTATCCTGTTTTAGCCGTATCTTTCCTACCTTATCCTATTCTATCCTATCTTAGCCGTTCCTATCTTACCTTATCCTATTCTGTCATATCTTAGCCATTCTTATCCCACCACATCCTACTCTGTCTTACCTTAGCCGTTCCTATCCTAACTTATTGTATTCTGTCTTATGTTAGCCGTTCCTGAGGGTGTTTTTTTAATTTCTATATGACATAAAGTCACAGACTTATTTAAATGGTTTGGCAAAATTTCTGTCAGATCCCGCTGCTGGGATCAGCAACTCCAGAGGGTTAAGATGTATGATTACTGTTACCCTCAGGATGACCACAGGCACAGCTACAAAACACATAAATAACAGAGTCGTATCCCAGGCTTGGCAATGTTTATTGACACAAAACCTTTAAGGAAATAAAAAAGTAACAGAAATACACAGGCAAAACAGTAATGGCAACTCTTAAAGACATATGCACACAATTAATACCATAGCCATGATACACATGAATTTAGAATAATTATATACACAATGTATATACATGAATCCTACCTGGATTTCAGTATAAACCCAGACACACACCCCTTCCACCTGGCAACAAGTCTAAAAGAAATCGGTTGTTATTACAAACAAAACACACGTCGCCACTGCCGCCACGTGTTAAAGAAATGCCAAAGGAAGACCAGACCACGCCCCCTACCACCGGCTTCCCACGGCTTTTATCCTCACTGATGCCAGCCAGTATAATTTCAAGAGCAGAAACAGCTGAGCAATGTCAGAAACTTTATTACGGAGGCTACCATGGTAACTGCGTAAACAACCTACCTACCTAACCCTGCACAATACAGAGTGCTTGGACTTACGGAACGCTGCCGTAGTAACCCTACAAACCAGTCGCTCGTATACCGCAGCCCAACACGTGACCTGTGAGTGACATAGTCCACGTCACTCACCGGTTACACTCTTATGTTAGCCATTCCTATCCTATCTCATCCTATTCTGTCTTCACCAAACCTATCCTAAAATAAAATAGGATAACACAGGTTGAGATAAGATAAAACAAGAGCTTTGCAATATGTAACCATTCTTTCTAGGCTCGGGAGGAGGATGATTGCTATTTCCTTATCTTATTTATTTATTTTGACCTGTAACCTTTTATGTAATTAATAGTATAACAATAAACTATCTCCTCTCAAAGGATCAGACTGGTTCCATCTCTGTATAATCATTTCTAAACCGCTTTCCATTCTAGTCTGGGTTTCCGTATCCAACAAAAAGAAAGAATTAAATATATACGTATTATTACAGACCTCTCAAATAAAACAATACCAGGGCAAACCAAATAGTTATAACACATAATATCAAACAAATACTTTCACCCCACAAAAGATAACCTTGCTCATGAGCAGGCAAAACTTAGTCAAAGAAATATTTAAAAGAACAACATTGCTATATTGTCAGTCATTTCAGTCCAGTCAGTCCGCACCGCGGGGAAGTTGGTTTTATGTTCGATATTCGCTACATTTACTGACATTTAAACTGCAATATCTTCGGGATCATAACGGTAATAATTTTCAGATTACGCTCCAATTGACTGCACTAGTGGTGTTGTGGTGATTGGCATTGCACTTTCAAGACAGTCTCTAAGTTTTCGGGCAGTTCTGGGTGAGCAGAAGGATATTCGATCCCGTCTCGCTTTATATTTTTAATTCATATTGCTGGAGAATGTGGAGCTAAAAGTGTGAAATATTCTTCTAGTTTAACTTCACACGTGGAGCCTAATCTGAAAAGAATTACCGTCATGATCCCGAAGATATTGCAGTTTAGATGACAGTAATTGTAGCGAAAATCGAACATAAAACCAACTTTACCGCGATCAGTCAGCAAAGCTTTCCTCCGACTGTTCTTTTTCTTTTCTTATCTGAAATTTAACAGAGGGCGCTCGGCTCCGGTGCAGATCCTGGCAGGGTGCGTGTGACCGTACTCCTCTCTGAGTAAACGTCCACTGATGTCGAACAGGATTTCAGCAATCATAAAAAAACCAACCGGCACGTCGCAGATTGCATAATCATTAAACCATACATATAGTTTTATCAATTATGTCATAACCACAATATCCTCGATATAATTTGGTTTCAGGGCTTCACACACTATCACACAGTATTAACCTGGGCTACGAACATATAAAAGGAAAATATGGGAAGGGAATATGGCGCAGTAGAAAAATAAAACATATCCCTTTTCCCCATTTACACATAACGAAATCACATTGCAGGAACATGTACATATCGATGACACATTATAACATCCAAGGTTTACATAATCTCAATCGGCAAACTAAAGCATTGCTTTTTTTCCCTTTCTTTTTATATTCCGCCATAGCACAAACTACATTTTCCCTTAACTCAGTCCCGTAACACTCACCGAAAGAGTAGAACACGGCTTGTCCGTCTCATCCGTCTTCTTGATCACATCGTTCGCCAGTGCTGACGTTCTCCACCTTCTCGCTGCTGTTCTTTTCTACGGCCTCATTTTTTTCTAAATGGGTGTCAGATTTCTTAGCTGTTATTTTAATTTTAATCTTAAGTACTCTCATTTCTTTGCTCTCCATTTTTAAGATATTAAATCTCTTCAAACTACAGCCACTCGCCAAGATGCTCGAAAGACGTTTGAGAAGATAAGTACATGTGATTCAAAAGTAATCAAGCTGTCGTCATGGACGCCCATTCCAACCATAACAGACAATGCGATTCTATGCAGCTCATCGGCGACTTTCGGCCGCGTTCGGCTTCGACTGACCGGTCGTAGGTTCGATTCGGCCATAAGCAGGTTGCCAACTCTGACGCATCTGGCGCGAGACTCGCGCTTTCAGACTGAAACGCTCACAGCAATAATTCTTATGGACCTAAAATTGGCTACACCAAAAGCGTTGGGGCAGTTTGCAAACCCTACATATTATTTACAAGGTAATAAAACTATTATATACATGTAAGTACGTGTGTAGTAGACTTGTCTTGAAATGAAAATCTCATGCCAACTGTCATGCCCTGCTCGTCGGCTCCTCGTGTGTGCCACGCCCCCGGATTACCCACGTGTTCTTTCCCGATTTGTACCCAGCTGTGTCTGATTATTTTCAATCAGTCCTGTGTATTTCAGTCCGTGTCTTACCTGAGTCCTTCGTCCGTCATTGATGTCAGTAGCCGTCCTATGTTTCCTGTCCCGGATCTTCCTAATTAAACTCCCGTTTACCCTGCTTACACCTGCTTGCCTGCTCTTTGCTCGCTCGCCTTTCCAGCGCGTTCGCCCACTTCCGGAGCGTCCCGTGACACAAACCAGCTGACCAAATTCGGTGCTATATTATGTATGCAAGAATTATCACATGCAGGGCGCACATAACTGGTATGCAAGTACTCATTCGCTGTCTAAAGCTATACGCGCTGCAATGTTTTGTAGCAGCGCAAATGCGTATTTATTTTATGTGCATTCGCGCTGTTATGACAAGAAATCACTGTGCATTCTAGCCTTCATGCCGCGAAAGAAGTACAAATTAGCCCCATTAATGTTAAAATGCACGGTAATTTTTTGCCATAACAGCGTAAATGCGCATAAAATACATGCGAATTTGCGCTGCTACAGCAAGGAATTGCCGCGCGTTCACGGAGAATGCATACTTGCGTACCATACAGTTATGTGCGGTCCTGACCATATGTATAGTAGGCATATCTTCTACAATAAATTATATATTTAAGTCGTATTGTTTGGCGTTTTTAAATCTTTTAATCATAATTTTCTTCGTTCTTTCCTGCCGACAGTTGGGGCAGAGACTGTCATACACTCATGTACTAATGTTACTAATGTAACATTCACAGCCAGACGCTGCGCAACAGTGAAACATTTATACATGTGAGAAAAGGTTTTCTGTGTGTCCATTAATTCCTACATTGAGTTTTAATCCCGTTTACATGAAAAGCTGTAGTTATATTGCCCCCAGAATTCCAAATTTCTATTTGCAGCAAACTGATAAACCGAATAAGCCCAGGACATTGGAAAATACTTGAACAACATGGTAAAGTGGGTTTCAGCATTTTCTATTGTTACATTTGTATTAGAATTGTAACAAATGTCTTCGTTAGTATTGCATTGTATTTTGCCGGATGTTCCTCAACAGATTGGTTCTGTGGACTGTGGTGTGTTCATGTTGATTGTTGTCACAGATCGAGGAAGTAGGAAGCCGGAGAATTGGGAAACAAGGGATTTATTGGGGAAACCAGCTAGGAACACGGGGCAATACAGGTAGCGACTTCAATGACTGGACTGGGGAAACATACTTTGATACGGAATTAAATACATAGGACTGATAGATGTGTGATAGATGATAACCTAGTCTATATATGCTTGATAAATGACACTCAGTTTTTCATCAGCTGCTTTCAGTCTCCATGGATAGACCAAATGTAAAATGGAAGTTTTTAGAACTGCTTCATGAAGAACAGCGTGAGCAGTATGAGGGTACTCAGCTGATTGTGGTTGGGAGCTGTGGCCTTCAAACCCTATATAATGCCAGCAAATGTGGTCTCTCCATATGGCAGATAGAGGAAGTTTGAAAGCCATTTGTATTCTCTTCCATAGTGTGCCAGCAAGGAGAGAGGACTTCACTGCTTTTACTATCCATCCATCCATCCATCCATCCATCATCTTCCGCTTAATCCGGGGTCCCTCCCGAATGACTGAGCTCCTCACCCTGTCTCTAAGGGAGAGCCTAGCCACCCTGCGGAGGAAACTCATTTCGGCCGCTTGCACCCGCGATCTCGTTCTTTCGGTCACTACCCATAGCTCATGACCATAGGTGAGGGTAGGAACGTAGATCGACTGGTAAATCGAGAGCTTTGCCTTTTAGCTCAGCTCTCTCTTCACCATGACAGACCGATGCAGCGCCCGCATGACTGCTGACGCCGCACCGATCAACCTGTTGATCTCCCGTTCCATCGTTCCCCCACTCTTGAACAAGATCCCGAGATACTTAAACTCCTCCACTTTTTTTTAAACTCCACTCCTGCTTTTACTAAATCTGCAAAATTTCCACTTGCATCCTGTAGCCACCAATGGCTTGAAAACTTACCAGTAGCAGAGAGAGCCCTGGAGGTGTGGCCGTCTCTGACCATGTACCTGGATGCAGTCAGAATGAGGAAGCTACCAAATCCAGGAACTGCATTGTGTGACACCCTTGAAGCTGCTCAGACAGACCCCCTCATCTTCGCAAAGCTACATTTCTACATAGCCATCACCAGGACCTTCACTCCTTTCTTGACAAGATATCAAACTGATGAACCAGTGATGCCATTCTTAGCCACAGACTTGGCTGAGTTGATGAAGGTAATATCCTAGCATTGGACAGGTTGATGTTGCAAATTTATTTCAGTGTGTGTACATTTCTCCCTGAACATAACCTGTCTTCAGGTTAGTGTTTTACCTTTTATCTAATCATGATTAATATCTGATTAATATGAATGATTTATTAATTATATACAGATACTCACACCCACACATCCTTCCATCCATCCATTTTCCAAACCGCTTATCCTACTGGGTCACGGGGGTTCGGAGCCTATCCCGGAAGCAATGGGCACGAGGCAGGGAACAACCCAGGATGGGGGGCCAGCCCATCGCAGGGCATACTCACACACCAGTCACTCATATACGCACACCTACGGGCAATTTAGCAAGTCCAATTAGCCTCAGCATGTTTTTGGACTGTGGCAGGAAACCGGAGTACCCGGAGGAAACCCCACGACGACATGGGGAGAACATGCAAACTCCACACACATGTGACCCAGGCGGAGACTCGAACCCGGGTCCCAGAGGTGTGAGGCAACAGTGCTAACCACTGCACCACCATGCCGCCCCAGGGTGCACCTTGACATGAGAAATTACAATGGGAAGCAAATGGTAGAGGAGCTGGACAGTAGTGGTTACATCACCAATGACAAGTCCCCTCCCACCAGGATCAGCAGCGACCATATGCTGAGACACCGGGGCACTAAAGGGCTTTGAGTCCCAGGGAGCAGACATAAATACTCATCTACTGTAAGCTGCTTTGGATCAAAGCATCAGATAAATGTAAAAGCATTAATAAGATATTCCTACAGAGCAATTTCTAATAGACATGGCAGTGCCCTAACCTCTCATGTAATAAACCCCTTGGCATCATCTGCTGCCTCATTCAGCCTAATCCAATAGTCCAGAGGATCCTCCCTAGCATCTGACTTGGTTGAACAAAAATCTGCTGGAGGCATCCCAGAATGCACAGTCAAATAAGAATACTGCTTCAGGATACTAAGGACTGCATCCACATCTCCAGTGGCAGTGACAGTATCATTACTATGCAGCCATGCTCTGACCACATCTCTGGCACATCCCATCAGTCTGCTTGTGCCTGCAGTAGGAATGGGTGAACCTAAGCATTCAGAGGTTTCCCCAGCAGGTAGACTATTTGGCATCTTAGAGAGGACACTGAGGTAGAGATTGGTATACAACTTCACAATATTATTCTTAATCTGCCAGATTTGGATTATCCCCTCTGTCAGAAATCTTGCAGGCAGAGCCCACTTGCAGCAGAGCTGAGAGGTAGGGCTACATGTTAAACTAAGACTAGAGGTATGTATCAGACCAGCTCTCCCTAGCTTTCTGCTTGCTAATATTCGATCTCTCGAAAATAATATGGATGAACTTGGGACTAGGATTAAGAATTAAAAACTGCTGTGCGCTGATTTTCACTGAAACATAGCTGTAGGACAATATTGTAGAAGCAGCTGTCCGGCTACAGACTCACTCCATTCATCACAGGGACTGCACAGTAGTATCTGGCAAACTCAGTAGGGGGGGGGGGGGAATCTGCATTTACATCAACAACCAGTGGTACTCAGACTGTCACTTTTCAAGTGATGTAAACACTGTTCAATTGATGTGGAGCACTGAATGCTGAAATGCGGACAATTTTATTGGCCTAGGAAGTGTAACGCTGCTTTCATTCTGCCTGTTTACATTCCTCCACATGCAAACTGCACGGCAGCATTGGGCACATTGAATGAGGCTATAAGCGCACAAGAAAACAAACATAATGATACAGTGTTTACAGTAACTGGTGATTTTAATCATTGTAACTTAGGGACTGTGATACCAGCATACCAACAACACCTTACATTTCCTACATGGGAAAAAAACATACATGTATAGCAATGTGAAGGAGGCGTACAAGGTTGTACCTGGTCCCCACTTTGGACGGTCTCCATTCCTCTACCCAGCATACAGACAGCTCCTCAAACAAGCCCGAACTGTGATGTGATTTTATGTGGCCTACCACTTCATGGCTGATTTGCTGTTGTTCCCAGTTTTTCCACTTTGGTAAAATACAACTAACAGTTCAGTGTGGAATATTTAGTAGCTAGGAAATCTCACAGATGGACTTATTGCACAGGTGGCATCCTATCGCAGTACCATGCTTGAATTCACTAACCTGACTGAATTCACAGTGTGTGTGTGTGTATATATATATATATATATATATATATATATATATATATAAAGTCACGATCTGGGGCGAGCAGAGCAGCGGTGATCGTGCGGGCAGGCGTGCAAAGACTAGGTGAGACGGACAAAATCGGGCAAACTACGGGTTTAATTTGGGAACTGGGACCATAGAACAACACGAAACCACACCATAACCACAAGAGATCCACAATGACGGTGTAAGGACATAAAACTTATAGGTCCTGCAGGCCCCAACTCTGATCAGCCTGCATCAGTCTATTTCAGAACTCCAAGAAAAGGATCCACTGGCCCAGGCAAGATTGGACTCCACGCATCAAACCATCCCTTTTAAGGAAGGCAAAGCCCTGCCGGCTCCTGAGAATAACTGGAGCAATACAGAAAAAGCAAGACCTTTCACCCCCTGGAGTGGCCGGAGTTCCACAGTCAATCCACAGCAACAACAGCTGTCAGTCCCCAGACACAGACACCTTTTCCACTAGAAATAGGATAACTCACCACACATAGATGTTAGGGACAAATACACGCATGTTTGGTCTCGTTTGAATAGGCATGAGACGGCGAGTGTTATACACTCAGATTTAAGGCAGTATAGTTTTCCCTAAGAGAACTATAGAAACTTCGGCTAAACCCACCAAACTGAGAGAGCCTCTCACATGGCAGAACAAGGGAATTACGACCACCCCCTAAAGTGATCTGATTGGCTGAGGACTTGAGAACCAAGGCCAACAATGCCCCTAAAATTAACCGTTGACCGAAATTGGTCAGTCTTCAGAGACATGCCATCACCTGGTTTGGATACTAAAGGAAGGGCCTCAGAAGGATTCGGGGAGTTACTCTGTAATCAGAGCTCCCACAGAGAACTGCGTGAAAGTCCATCTGTAGTCAGATACTTTCCGCAGAACTTTGTGCACTCTCAGCTGAGGAATGTGATTGTTTAATATTGTATTTGTCCAAATGTATTTACAAGTATGTGGCCACATGTCAATAATTATATATTGTAATATGTTTAATAAATGTTGTCTTGATTACTTCATGACTGTCTGATTTGCTAACTTCTTTATAAACTTTCCAGATTGGGCTTCTATCCTGATTAGGACTAAAGTGGTAAATACTATCTTGCAGCCTCTGGGTTAAATCCCCTTTATCCGGGTCCCAAACTCGACTGCCCAAGTTAAGTTAGGTGGATACCAAAACCGCACCTCTGGAGTTCGCACACGCTCAGTTACGGGCCGACTTAACCTCTGAGGTCAACACATGCTGATGAAAGGTACCGGTCTACCCTCTGAGGGGCGTACACACTATGTTCCTAGGCACCGGGCATAGTCCCTGAGACGCTCACATGGTAAGACAATGGGCGGCATCGGCGGAGTCCCTGAGACGAGCCCAAAGTAAAACCTCGTACAAACTACTGCAACAAAAGGTGCGCCGTCACAGCCGCTGAGGTTGACACATGTTATGATATGGGCTGCCCCCGGCTGAGCCTCTGAGGTGAACGTACGTGTGGTTCGGGTAAACATCGGCTTAATCTCCGAGGCACCCACATGCTCAGTAATTGGCAGACACTGGGCCTTTGGGGAATTATATAGGTCGAGGGACCCGAATAATCAGAGGCTGACATTGTCTTAAATGGTGCCGATTTCCGTGCATCTAAGACAAACCCTGTGGAACAAGCCCACGGATCGCCCTGTCGGCCGAGGCGAATCTGGTGCACTCCTTCGTCAGGGGTAAAATAGAGTTGGTAATCTAAAGGAGAGTCTCGAAGTAATCCGAACAACATAAACGTCATGACTACAATATACTGAAATAAGGTCATTAATAAAATGGAGTCAGATATGTGTCTAAAAGAATATCTTGTATATTAAAAAGGGTAAGTAATTCCCAGGAGCGCTTGGAAGGACCAACACGCATTCACAGCCTTCGGCTGCGCCATTGGATTCCGCCATTGGGCCAGTGGGCGGCTCCCTACAATTTGGTGACCCCGACGTGATCTCACGAGAGCTGAACCAGCCAGACGAGCGACGTGATCCCGTGAGAGCTGGAGCAGCCAGGCGAGTGACGTCCTTCTAGCGCCGCTTTCAAGCGTCCCCAAGACAGCCCCCGAAGGATAGAAGATGAGGTTTGGTGCATCCCTTCTCTCTCTGCAGGATTGGTGAGTAAAGTGGTTTTTGTTTATAGGTGAAAAGTTGAGGGCAAGTGAGCGACAGGTAGTGTAAAACAGGAATAGATTGGAGACAGTAGAAATCTGGTGGTGGAGGAAAGTAAGTAATTAAACATGGATAAGCAGGGATATGTTAGTGGAGAGGCTGATGAGGAGCTGATGGGAGCACTTGCAGTGTGCCTTAAAGATACTCTGGTTCGCCTGCATGGTAAAGGCTTAGGGCTGAGTTGGGATAAGAGCCAAATCTTATATTGGTATAATAGCGAAGGGCGGAAGCTGGGATCCAAGTCTAAGTATCGAGACCTTCCTGCTGCAATTGTGTATTTGCTCCGCCGTAATGATCTTGCTGCACTAGCAGAGAAAGAGCGGACCTTAGAGGTGATACGCAGCTTGGAAACTTCACGATCAGAGGAGTTAAAAAGACTCCATGCACAGGTTGATAGCTTTGCATATGAAAAGCAGGGCTGGGCACGTCAGGGTGAAACTTGGGAAACCCAAATAGATAAGTTGGAAGATAAACTCCAGCGGAAGCATAATTATACATTCGCATTAGAGGATTATTGCGGTAATGCCGGGTTCCCAGTGGCCGCCATTCGGCAGGCAGTAACCGAGTCTTGAGACTCCAACCCACATTACGATAGTGAGGATGAGGAATTGCTGCATTAACTAATAAAACTCGTGATATGTCTGTGGAAGAAGTTCGTAGCCGAACTTCTATGGGGATTGCCAGTCAAAGGAGGAATCCAGTGAGATCTCCAAGTCCCTCTAGTGATACTCAATATCGGCCCCATAGACCTGGACAGCCGAAAAGCCGGAGTCCCTTAAGGACCCGGATCAGGACAGGTACTCTTCCCAAAAATCCATCAGAGTAGGGTTCTCAAAACAATGACGGATGCAGACAACGATGTTACGGTGATCAGTCGTCCCTTAACATGTGACGAGTGTGCAAGACACAGAGAGGTGGTCAGTATGATGCCCAGACAAGGCCCGGTTCAGCCATACTGGGACAAACTCATGTTACAGGCTTCAGGGTACAATCTAGAAGCCCGAGATGCATGGCAAATAGTCTTGCTTATGATCCCCAAAGAGCTGCGGCCCAAATTGACCGCAGAGTTAAAGTAAGGGGATATTATAATAAATCAGAATGGGGATGTTGAGGAAGATGTGTTTAGCCGACTCAGGGACGTGCTGCTTCACCTGAGGGGACCCACACATATAGTGTGGCATAAAATGTTGGAGATCAAGCAGGCTACTAAAGAGCCATTTGAAGCTTATGCGGAGCGCATGTAGGTGTTCTTTAAAGAACACTCGGGGATGGAGGAAGTGCACCGTGATCAGGAAGTGTTAATACACCTCCTGAAAAATAATGCAGGCCCTCACATCCAACAAGCAATGATCCATGGTGTGGATCTACCAGAAAATATGTATAAGGCATTAGTGGATTGGACTGGCAAAACAGAAAACCGGATGAAATTGAGCAAAACTCGGACGATAGCCGCAACTCAGTGGATAACCGAAGGGAATAGCCCAGATCCACAGAAATCCCTAGAATGGTGTAAACTTTGTTCAAAAGGCAAGCCATAATATAGAGGACTGCTATAAGGTGAGAAAGAGAAGGCAAATATGTTGTATCCAAAGCATAACGAAAACCCATAATCAAATTGTACCATGAATATACGCATGTATCAGCCTGTAAAACATTACAGCTTATACAGCGGTATTTCTGGTGGCCAGCAATGGGACCAGACGTGAACGCATGGTGCAAGTCATGTCATGTGTGTGCCATAATTAACCAAGGACAACCAGGGCGTACCGAATTACATAGACCAGACCCACCACGGGGCCCCTGGGAGGAATTGCAAATGGATTTCATTGGCCCGCTACCCAGTGCCAAAGGGGGGTACCGGTATTACTTGATTATAATTGATAAATTCTCAAAGTGGGTAGAAGTCATACCTAGACGTAATAATACCGCAACCACAGTGGCACGGTGCTAGCGAACCAAATCATCCCATTATGGGGGACACCGAAACAAATTGAATCCAATCAGGGTACCCATTTCACAGGACAGGTAGTAAGAGAGATGTGCCGGATGCTAAACATCCAGCAGATGCTCCATGTCCCATGTCCCATACAGACCTCAGAGTTCTGGGATAGTTGAGCAAGTTAATCGCACAATCAAGGAAGGCATTGCAAAGCAGATAGCATAATGCCACAACCAATGGATTGATGTACTACCTACAGTCCTGACGGTGCTACGAGCAACCCCTTCAAAAGCAACAGGCATTAGTCTATATGAGCTCATGACTGGACGAGTGATGAGATTTCCAAATTGACCCAGATATATCCCCTGCAGATTTAGGACCCCGGATAGTGGCTAAGTAACAAGCAGTGTTGCTTCAACTGCAAGAACGCTTGAAAGCACTCCAAGCGTCAGCAGCCATCAAACAACAACAATCAGACCGAGCTAATGTAACCCAAATTCTGAGACCAAGTTCTCAGCAGGGGATATGATAATGGTATGGGTCTTTGTAAAAAAAAAAAATTCCATGGACGCCAGACGTGACACAGGTGTCTAACCAGACATTCCTCAAGCTGGGGCTGAGAGTCCACTTGAAGCACAGCTCAGAATGCGGAAGATGGGTGTGGAGACACATGGAGGGGCCATACACATCTCATGAGACACAATTACAGGACTCAGTTATATGGCCCCCCGGAGTAGCTCCGGAACCAAATTGTGCCACACAGATTTGCTGTAAGACAGGATCCACCTATCTTCCCTATTTAAATATAACTGGATACCTCAGCATCTCTTCAGGATCCCATAATCTCATATCCTGGTATAAACTTAAGGATATACCAGACGCGACTGAGGGAAAGTTATATCCCATGCATAAACAGAAAAACGATGGGCTAGACCCGAAGAAGTTTTATAACACTCAGGATCTAGAACCTGCGAAGTATTGGTGCACACACTCAGTAACCCACAACACCACTACTATACACTATACAGAGTGGTTCTTCAATCTACAGTAACCTCCCCTCCAGGAAAATCAGCATACCCAAGACTTTCATATGGACCAGCCGGAGAGAAAGGACTTACTGTGTGGGGCAGTGCCAAAGCAGCAGGATTGACTACACCAGCCCTCAGAACTGCTCATGGACAGCACATCACTGCTTCAACCTCACCACATGTGGGTACCATAAGCCCAACCGATGCCCTACGGTATATCCTGCTCCTCCCGACGGACTTATCAAAGGCAACCTAAACAAAACTTTAATACATGATGTTAATTTAGTAATGGCACATGTAACGTATAATATTTCGAATCTGTTACCTCTGTATCTAAAGCATTGTAATGGTGAAGATAAGACGTATACCTGGTTACAAACGCGACTCGAGGACTTAGTCTCTGATAACAAGAGCCGGCTTGCTATTCAAGCGTCGCATAAACGACTCAAACGAGATCTAATTGCAAGCATAACCGGACTGTTTGGGTCAGGGAATTCCATCATAAACAGTTACAGAATAACAGGACAATCCCAGTATACAACCTGGGTGGCTAATCAAGTAGCCACTGGGTTCCAACATCTCTCAAACAGCGATGAGAATCTCATCAAAGCAGTAAAATCTGAAGCCCAAACGCTTCTAACAATTAGCGAAGCCCTCTTTAACCAGACACAATTCCTCGAGCGTGATGTAGCCTGCTGCGTGTATGCGCAAGATTTGTTTACCGCAGCAAGACAGGAAATATTGAACCTACGTCTTAGAAAAACTCCAAGACATGCTCTTAAAGACCTGATTGGGAAACTTGAGTTAGAGAAATGGTTGAAATCAGATATAAGAGTAACTCTGAAATATTCGGAATTACTAATCTCTTTAATGATGCATACTGGTACTGAATGTGTTGGTTGTATAGGATTCTTTGTAACCTTTTCTTTAAGTAATCCAGGCCAGGTGTGCCCAAATTCGACCACCATACCATCCCTGGGAACCATAGTAAAAGACCAGGTAATTAAGTGGGACCATCGTATGGGATGCATGACTCTGAAAGGGACTGAAACCTTAGTTAATACTCGTCCCTGTTGCCACGAGACCACGCATCATATAATTTGCACCTGCAAAACACTTCAGCCCTTTTCACATAACGACACAAAACTCATCAACATACACTCACTACATGGACACGCAGAAGCAGTTCAAGTCTCACATACACAATGGTGTGTTGTCAGTGAAATGGACTCATTCTCCTATGGAGGCCTTACCTGCCCTGCAAATCACACTTTCTGCCTGGAGGTAACCGAAGACTTCATCATGGTTCACATCAACATTCTGGGGAGAGTACCATTAGATGTTGATGTCTTCCCATGATGGGACGACACCTTTTATGTAGAAGGCACTCGAACCATGACCGAAACCATGGATTTAGTTCAGCAGGTCATTCTACAGATTGACTACCACCTCCATCAAGCGCAGGTGCTGGCCAGTTTAGCAAAGGAAACTGTACATATCCTGACCAGCGCATCCACACGGTTAGCGCAGTATATCTGCTCACGGTGGGACTGGATGTTTCGGATATGCGTTATCGCCAGTGGCTTTATCTTCATCATCATCAGACTCCGATTCTGCTACCTCCGACATCACATCCTGATTCTCAAAACATCTACCAAAAACGCCTTCATCCTTAGTCCTCTACAGGTACAACCTGTACAGAGGTTGGAGACTTCAGGGACCTAGGAAATGACCCCTCTGGGACAATGGTCTGCCCCAAGGGGCCAAGGGGGGAACTGTAAGGACATAAAACTTATAGGTCCTGCAGGCCCCAACTCTGATCAGCCTGCATCAGTCTATTTCAGAACTCCAAGAAAAGGATCCACTGGCCCAGGCAAGATTGGACTCCACGCATCAAACCATCCCTTTTAAGGAAGGCAAAGCCCTGCCGGCTCCTGAGAATAACTGGAGCAATACAGAAAAAGCAAGACCTTTCACCCCCTGGAGTGACCGGAGTTCCACAGTCAATCCACAGCAACAACAGCTGTCAGTCCCCAGACACAGACACCTTTTCCACTAGAAATAGGATAACTCACCACACATAGATGTTAGGGACAAATACACGCATGTTTGGTCTCGTTTGAATAGGCATGAGACGGCGAGTGTTATACACTCAGATTTAAGGCAGTATAGTTTTCCCTAAGAGAACTATAGAAACTTCGGCTAAACCCACCAAACTGAGAGAGCCTCTCACATGGCAGAACAAGGGAATTACGACCACCCCCTAAAGTGATCTGATTGGCTGAGGACTTGAGAACCAAGGCCAACAATGCCCCTAAAATTAACCGTTGACCGAAATTGGTCAGTCTTCAGAGACATGCCATCACCTGGTTTGGATACTTAAGGAAGGGCCTCAGAAGGATTCGGGGAGTTACTCTGTAATCAGAGCTCCCACAGAGAACTGCGTGAAAGTCCATCTGTAGTCAGATACTTTCCGCAGAACTTTGTGCACTCTCAGCTGAGGAATGTGATTGTTTAATATTGTATTTGTCCAAATGTATTTACAAGTATGTGGCCACATGTCAATAATTATATATTGTAATATGTTTAATAAATGTTGTCTTGATTACTTCATGACTGTCTGATTTGCTAACTTCTTTATAAACTTTCCAGATTGGGCTTCTATCCTGATTAGGACTAAAGTGGTAAATACTATCTTGCAGCCTCTGGGTTAAATCCCCTTTATCCGGGTCCCAAACTCGACTGCCCAAGTTAAGTTAGGTGGATACCAAAACCGCACCTCTGGAGTTCGCACACGCTCAGTTACGGGCCGACTTAACCTCTGAGGTCAACACATGCTGATGAAAGGTACCGGTCTACCCTCTGAGGGGCGTACACACTATGTTCCTAGGCACCGGGCATAGTCCCTGAGACGCTCACATGGTAAGACAATGGGCGGCATCGGCGGAGTCCCTGAGACGAGCCCAAAGTAAAACCTCGTACAAACTACTGCAACAAAAGGTGCGCCGTCACAGCCGCTGAGGTTGACACATGTTATGATATGGGCTGCCCCCGGCTGAGCCTCTGAGGTGAACGTACGTGTGGTTCGGGTAAACATCGGCTTAATCTCCGAGGCACCCACATGCTCAGTAATTGGCAGACACTGGGCCTTTGGGGAATTATATAGGTCGAGGGACCCGAATAATCAGAGGCTGACATTGTCTTAAATGGTGGCGATTTCCGTGCATCTAAGACAAACCCTGTGGAACAAGCCCACGGATCGCCCTGTCGGCCGAGGCGAATCTGGTGCACTCCTTCGTCAGGGGTAAAATAGAGTTGGTAATCTAAAGGAGAGTCTCGAAGTAATCCGAACAACATAAACGTCATGACTACAATATACTGAAATAAGGTCATTAATAAAATGGAGTCAGATATGTGTCTAAAAGAATATCTTGTATATTAAAAAGGGTAAGTAATTCCCAGGAGCGCTTGGAAGGACCAACACGCATTCACAGCCTTCGGCTGCGCCATTGGATTCCGCCATTGGGCCAGTGGGCGGCTCCCTACAACGGACAAGGGGAACAGGTAAGACCATGACTTAAATAGGACGTGACTAATCAAAATAAGCAGACCCAGATGGAGACGATCAGGGAAGCACACGTGGGTAATCAGGGGGTGTGGCACACGAGGAGCCGACGAGCCGGGTCATGACATATATATAGGGCGGCATGGTGGTGCAGTGGTTAGCACTGTTGCCTCGCACCTCTAGGACCCAGGTTCGAGTCTCTGCCTGTGTCACATGTGTGCGGAGTTTGCATGTTCTCCCCATGTCGTCGTGGGGTTTTCTCCAGGTACTCTGGTGTGTGTATATATATATATAGTAAAATTGAGTTTTTTACACTTTTGCAGTTTTATTTCATAATTGAACTTTATAAGAAATTAAGTACCATTCAATAATAATGAACACTAAGTAAATATTAATAATTGATGTGTTATTGATCCCTGTGGGTGAATTGCTTTACACCTCTACCACTCTGTAGGTCAGAGCAAGCTGGTTGTGAAGGGTAGTTAGCTGTTGTAGCACCCAAAGAACTGGGACTTACGGGCCTAGTACTAACAGAACTTAATTTGTTGCAGTTCTGTATGACAAATGTATATGTTTTGTGTCCTGTGGAGAAATCATAAATACCCATTTTAGCAGGTGTGATTTTGCGTTGAACAGGTAACGTTACGTTGAGACCACCCTGGAACCTGGAACCAGGAACTAGGGGCCTCATTTATAAAGACTGTATGTGAGCAAAATAACCATGAAACATTTGCACAAACATTTATAGAAAAAAAGAAAAGATACCGTGAAATAGTTTACACATTTTGAAATGGTGCAGTGCAACTGTAGGAACATTTTGGACAAAACATTAAAGAACAACATGCGGTCTGATAAAAATGAGCATCTTATTCATTTGTTAATACTGCTGCAGCGTTCTCTGCATTTTCACCACTGCTCCACATCATACTTCACTCTGCCACATATCACTTTACTACCCCATGTTGAATGTTGCATTGTATGAGCATCATTTTATCCTGTGGATTATGGAGTTATCTTTTAACTAGTTAAGTTGTGAAACTGTACCATAACCACTGTCGCTCTTATTTTAACTGATGAAAAATATATTAATTTGAAATCTCTCCTATGTCGCATCCTTTCATGATGTGATTATTGCATTCGTGCCGAGCAATGTTACGATATACAATGCAATCCTCACCCCCCAGCCGGGGAAAATTCAGTCCCCCCCCATCCGACGCCGCAGACTTCATCAAACTGTAGCAGAGCAGGTAATAGTCATTCATAAATGATTAGATTCATAAACAATTAGCCTTATTTCCTTAGAAACAGATTAGATCTGAACCCAAAACTACCCGGTACCCTCAGCATCTTAATCTTCAACCTGCTCTTCACTCTCTGCCCCTTTTTGAATGATTTGAGGTCAGCACGCCAGGGGGCGCTAGGCAGCCACTTGGGCGTCTTCTCCCAGCCTATACTAACTTCGGTTTTTGTTCTTTGAAACTAAAGAAAACTGGAAAATAGTAAAATGCTTTTTTCAGCTTTTGCCATCTGGCCTGGTCATTTAGAAAAGGGCACAACCTTATTAAAAGACACACTTTATTTTTGTGAAAACAATTTGATGAACACAAAAATATGGACAAGATTACAGGGCTGGATTAAAACATGAACAAGAGTGGCTTCTGTACTGGAACTGAGACTAGCGTTGCAGTGGGGTGTGGAATGTTCTGTCCTGCCTTTGAGTTAATGTCCAGCAGCGCTTTGGATTCCTGCAGACACCCAGTCCATGGTGAGGAAGCACATACTCATCACCATAACTTCTTTTTCTGCAGAGTAGCTCTCCTCACACTCGAGTTCAAAACCAAAAAAGTCCATCCCATCACCAGGTATGGCTGACTTTGTGTGCCCATTGGCAGTTTCTTCTGCTACAGGAGCAACTGTGTCACACTCTGCTATCAGAAGCTCCTTCAGTTCCTGTTTCCTACACTCATCCCTTAACCATCGGAGTTCGAATTCTGGACAACTGACAGCAGCAAGAAGTGCACATATGCAAAACGAGTCTGGATAGCCTGAAGAGAACAAAAAATGTATTGTAGCTGTACAATTAGACATGTTTATTTTGTTATTTTACTATTTAGGCTACAGTGCAGGCTATTTACTATAGTCCAATAATCTGCCTTTTATGGGATGAACAATATACAGTATAATAAGTATTGTTGTGATCTACTCAAACTAGTATTTTGATTTTGAATTAGCTTCCATCGTTGCATATTCTCTATCCAGGTAGGCAGCAAATGTTTTTCTACGCGGTAGGCAAACGTGTAGAATAGATAATTTCTCAATTATGTGACAAAAGGAAGGAGAATCCACAGTGGAAATAAGTAGCATTCTGTCCACAATATACCCAGCCACAAGTTTGTTTAGGTCTTCTCCACTTATAGTTGGTGTTTGACAGGAGAAATCCAGCCTGCTGCTTGGCAGGAGTGGGACATGTACTGGCATTGGGCTCATCAGTCGCTTCACCTGGTATTTTCTCCACTAATTTCACTGCGCAGTGCTGCCCTTTCAGATGTTGAATTTTTTGAAGTTGACAATGATTTCTTACCCCCACATAACGTACAACTCACAAAAATGTTCTTGCCTTTAGCCGAGATGAATTCCAGCTACTGAACACGTACTTCTCACTCGCCATGTTCACTTTGTTTTTGTTTGAGCTGGTTTCGCATGCATGTAGGTCTCCTGTAAATGACGTCGCATGTGCGACTGTTAAACAGACATCTGCCTGCCACTGTCAGGTTACTGTCAATTATTATTTCTGTTTTTACAATATAGATGTTAAAGCACTTGATTTTATTGGTAACGTAGCGGTAACGTAAAGTTACTTGAAAGTGTAACTGTAATGCAGTTATTAATTTTAAAATTATAATGCATTAAGTTACTACGTTACTAAAAAAGATTCAAATTACAGTAATGCCTTACTAAGTTACGCATTACTGCCCAGCACTGGTTTGCATATAGTTTAATGTTTATGTGCATGGTTGTCATTACAAACCTACAAGGCACCTTTGGCTATTTGGGTGTTCAGGTCTATGACAGCTGTACCTCATTCTTTGTATAAAAAATGTCTGATGCTCATCCAAGTATGAATTAACTTTCATGTATATGAAATGAGACATTATATATGAGACAATAAAAGGCAAATGTAACCATTATGTAAATATTTCAGGTATTTTACTGAAAGGTATATCACAGGATACAAAAAACAAACAGCACAGTTTATGTGACAAAATACGAAACATCATATGAAAGCTCACAGAGAAATGTCCGGTCAGGTGGCAGTCCAGGCTTTTGAGTTGAGTACAGACTTTCACTGTTGTTGGAGAAAGCGTCAGGCTTTCCACTCCAACTCTGCACACAGGACCAAACTACAGTACAGTATATGTTGGAGAAAGCGTCAGGCTTTCCACTCCAACTCTGCACACACCATTAATTACGAGACAACACACTTAAAGTTTTACTTGCGCAAGGGTAACCACACTCTCTGCATGCTAGGCTACAAAGGAATGTGTTACAAAGGGTGGTTCCCCTTGGCACCTTTTTTTATAGTCAATGGGGGGCAGGGGTCTTGGAGTGAGAACAAAGAAAGGACTGTGAGAGTAAGAAGAAGTTCTGGTTTTACTCAGGTGGACAACTATTTAAACACGTGCTCAGGATACGTGTAAACTAATATAATCTAAAGTATGAAGATAAAGGAAAACAAAATAATGTATATACATATTTACACTCATTGCTGATTATACAGAAATGATAACAAATGATTACTAACAGTTTCTTCAACCTAACATTGTTGCTTTTAGGGTGGATCGTGTAGGTTAATCTAAAACCTATAAAAACACATCCACATAGAACACCGTACACTCTGTCCCACAACGCCTACTTTCTCTCCCGTTTAATGTCGGCTAAACTTAACCATACAACTACTTTCTCTCCCGTTTAATTTCGGCTAAGCTTAACCATACGCATGCCTTGGCCACCTACTCACTTAGGTGCCGTATCTCTCACCTGTATATTGTGGTCTCTGTTCCGTCACCGAGGTCCTTCAGACATCACCAGACGTCGAGCGCAGTTCTAACCACCGGCCTGATGACGAATTCACATCACAGGTCTTTCTTGCACCCGTCTTCGAGTGACTGCCGGCAGTTTTCGGTGTCGCTTCTCTCGCCGTACTGGAGACGTCTTCGGGGATCCTCGGATCCGGCTCGAAGGACCAAATTCTATGTTGGGGAAAGCGCCCGGCATTTCCACCCCAACTCCACATTTACGAGACACACACTTTACAGTTTTACTTGCAAGGGTACCCACACTCTCTGTAATGCAAACTACAGCAGAATGTGTTACAAAGGGTGGTTCCCCTTGGCTCCTTTATTTATAGTCAGTGGGAGGCGCAAGAGAGGGAAGTGAGAATCTTATCTAAGTAGGCATCTGTTGACCACATACTTAGGGTACAATAGCTAAGAGTATGTGGCTAGAAGATAAGAAATAACGTATATATGTATTTACATTCATTGCTGATCATACAGAAATGATGACAAGATGATGTATAACTGTTTCTTCAACCTAACAACATCCATCCATCCATCCATCCATCCATTTTCCAAACCGCTTATCCTATTGGGTCACGGGGGGTCCGGAGCCTATCCCGGAAGCAATGGGCACGAGGCAGGGAACAACCCAGGATGGGGGGCCAGCCCATCACAGGGCACACTCACACACCATTCACTCACACATGCACACCTATGGGCAATTTAGCAACTCCAATTAGCCTCAGCATGTTTTTGGACCGTGGGGGGAAACCGGAGTACCCGGAGGAAACCCCACGACGACATGGGGAGAACATGCAAACTCCGCACACATGTGACCAAGGCGGAGAATCAAACCCGGGTCCCAGAGGTGTGAGGCGACAGTGCTAACCACTGCACCACCATGCCGCCCCCTAACAACATCCATAATTTCCAATTCAAATACTGAATTAAAACCCCTCTCTGCAGTCTCCTCCAATTTGACCTTTCCAATTTGTATTTGGTCAATTTCAAATTTACCATTTACATCATCTAGCTCAAATTGGCAGAGGTCGACCACTACGGCTCCTATTTTCAGCCTGTCTTGGTGGTCATCTGCAGGCTTTATGGAGACTGTCCTTTCATTTAACACAAAAACCTCTAACCCGCTTTACTTAAGCGCGGGAAAGCGCAGGCGGAAAAGTTAAACGTCAACTATACTTTGCGCATAAGATTGAAATATAATTAACATAGTAGCTCGGAACAAAATCACTTTATTTAAAAACAATATACAGAGTTTACTCACCAAACATATTTTAATATACATACAAATAACTTGTACACCGAGAATAGTATACAACACCGTAAGCATATAACCCTTAAAGGTTGATTAATTAAAAATCACACATTCATCCTGCATAACATAAAACATTGACTTAAAGAGACTTAATTGTGAAATGAACGCTACTGTCCGAGGGTATTTATCTCCACACATCGCTATGGAACATAATGTCTTAAATACTCAGATTTTCAGAATGACAGAATCTTAACATTTAAAATTTTGTTTTGCGATACCGATACGTAATGATATTGGTATGTGGAACAACGTTATGTTACACACGCCTCCCACAATTCAAGAAGCTGTAGTTAGCTTAAGAGCATATTCACAATTTACCCGTTTGCCTTTTACCGTGACTGAGCACAATCCCCCACCCCAGCTGGTCTGCACTCCCCACATTGCAATTAACGATCCAGACTTCAGTGCTTTTGTTACCGTGGGACTTTGTTGTGTTGAAGAAAACATTAAAATGAAGTCTGAGGAATGTTACATAACACAGCTAAAATGCAAAAACTCTCTCTGGTGTAATTCACTGCATAAAACCAATGGTCTTAAGTGTGGTGCCTTCTTCATAACACTCCCTGACTTTTGTATTCATGACCATGAGATACTGTGGCCTTTTCTTCCTTCATTTGACTAGTGTTCCTCCCTTTCCTCTCAGCCTTGGTTGGTGGTTCAGGCAGCATCACCTTCTTTTAATAGTCCCAGGTTTATCCATCCATCCATTTTCCAAACCGCTTATCATACTGGGTCGCGGGGGCTCCGGAGCCTATCCCAGAAGCAATGGGCAAGAGGCAGGGAACAACCCAGGATTGGGGGGCCAGCCCATTGCAGGGCACACTCACACACCATTCACTCACACATGCACACCTAGGGGCAATTTAGCAACTCCAATTAGCCTCAGCATGTTTTTGGACTGTGGGGGAGAAACCAGAGTACCCAGAGGAAACCCCACGACGACATGGGTAAAACATGCAAACTCCACATACATGTAACCCAGGCGGAGACTCGAACCTGGGTCACCCAGGTGTCATTTATTTTGAAATTCGGCTCAAGCAGAAAATGTTCTAGCAGAAGTCTTAGACAATCTCTGAGTTACACAGAAATCTGATTTCTTCTGAAGCTGCGAGAAATTGTTCATCTGTAATTGTTGCATTGATATTTGTTGATGTGTGTGTGCCCTCCTTGAGCAGTAAAGAGGAGATCACATGCAGAGCTGATTTTCTGTAGTTTCTTAGTCTAAATAAAAATAAAATATTCTCTTCATATAGCCTGGATATTTCTAGAAAAGAGCCAATTAGTTATTTCTAGAAAAATATATAGAGCCAATGAAGGGACCTGATGTCATAGTAGCACAGGTCACTGTCCGTGGTGCTGAATTCTCTACTTGATGGGCTGGTGCTGAATGAATAGACCAGCTGGCCAACATGTCTGTGCGCTTCCACTGACTGGCACCCTGACATATAATTACCTTTAACAATAAGGGGGGGAAAGTCGAGACAGGAAATTAGGTAACAGTAATTAGTAATCACGCATAGTTCTCATTTATCATTATGTAAAATTATAAAACCTTTTCTGTTAATCTGCACATTTCAATAATTGAATTAATATTACCTAATTTATTTATCATTTACTGCAATCACTGTACGTTAAAGTATGTTTTAAATCTAGCTGTGAAATTGTTGATGCTGTTGTTGATCTGAAAGATGTTGCCGGAGCCTTAGGATATGCCTCTGTACACATGAGTGAGGGGATGGATGCATTATTCTATGGAGGCCTCCGAAGAGAATAATTATCCCAATTTTATATTGAGACAAATGGTTAATTCCTTATTAATGCAGACTGCGTTCAGAGCCCCTGTTCTGCCATTGATCTTTTTTTAAGGCAAGCTATCATGTATTAGTTTACTCTAAATTTTGATCACATGTCAAACTAAGCCACATGGCGGCCCGAGCAGCAGGCAAACACACTATGAGCTAAGGAGCTACAAGTCAGAGGAGAGAATAGGATGGCCAGTGACATGTGCTGGACAAATGGGAACAAACAAGAGAGAACAGGACAAGGCAGGGATGGATTCTGACACTAAATACGCCCAAGTACTTAGAATGATTTAGTGCAAGTCTTAGACAATGGTATCTCTGAATGACGCAGCAGTTTGACTCCTCATGAAAGCCCTATAACTGTCCTGAGAAGTTGTTTGTATGCACTTGCTGCCTTGAAATTTGTTGATGTGCATGAGCCCTGCTCGAGCAGTAAAGGGCAGATAACATGCAGAGCTGATTATCTCTAGCTTCTTAGTCTGAGTAAAAATAAAATCTTCTCGTCATATAGGAACCAAGTCTATGGCTGGAAATTTCTACAACAGAGGCATTTAGTTATTTCTAGAAAACTATATAGAGCCAATGAAGGAACCAGATGTCACAGTAACACTGGTCACTGTCCATGGTTCTGAATACTCTACTTGTTGGGCTGGCGCTGAACAAATAGGATAACCGGCCAATGTGTCCGTGTGCCTCCACTGATTGGCCCCCTGACATATAATTATTTTTAAGACTGAAGGGGAGAAAGATCATACAGAAAATTAGTTAACAGTAATTAGCAATCACATATAGTTCTCATTTATAATGATGTACATTTTAAAAAATAATATATATATATATATATATATATATATATATATATATATATATATAAAATTAAAAACTAAATATAATTGTGATTTAATGTATTCCTTCTGCTCTTAAAAAAGCACAATATGTCTGAATGACAAATATGTCTATTACTCTACACGTTTTAATAATTTTCTTAATATTACCTAATTTGCTTATCTTTTTTTCTGTAATCTGCGTTAAAGAAATTTTTGAAACTAGCTGTGAAATTGATGATTCTGTTGTTATTCTGACTGTTGTTGCCCTGGTGCCTTAGGATACGTCTGTCTAAATATAAGTGAGGGGATGGATGCACTCTTCTATGGAGGCCTCTGAAGAGAATAAATGATCCCAATATTATATTGAGAGAGATGGTTAAATCAGAGCTGGATAAGATTTTAACAACTCTGAGCTATTAGTTAAGTTCTTCCCAAACTAGTTTGATGGGCCGAATGGCCTCCTCTCATCTGTAAATTTCTTATGTTCTAAGATATGCAGTACTGTGCAAAAGTCTTAGGCAGTCCAAAGAAATGTTTAAAGCTGTTTATCTGGGTAGCAAGTGTACTTTGGCTTAGAACAAATAACACAATTTAACATTAGAACATGAACAGCAATACTTCTAAAAGTGCAAATCTGCTGCAAAATTAAATAAACAAAGAAATTAATCATGAAAATAGTCAATGTATATACAACTAACCATTTCCAATCAAAAAGTACATACAAGTCTCCAATACAAGATATACAATGGAGCGCAGATAAAACGTTTAAATAGTAATTAACCAAACTATATAAAGAATACAAGTTTGAATGCAGGTAGTTTGTATAAATTTTACTGTGTTCATACTGAAAAATCAGCACCAGCATTACACACATTGCGGTTCTGCTTTTTTCTTCTTTTAGCATAATTACCCGTTTCACGTTCACGAGGCAGAAGATTCTTGCAAATGTGAAAATTCACAAGTAACAGGCACCATTAACCTCAAGCCATAACAGTCTGCTAGCCTGAACAATAGCAAACTCTATGTATTACCAATTATTACGCAGGTTGTCACTTTATCAAATCATGACTGTTACTAAGAAGTGGGAGTGAAACGCGTGTCACGAGATTTCTCGTTGAAGCGAAAAGCCGTTTCACGAATGCGCTGCAAATACTAACTGACTAAATTACTATAGTAGATACCCCAGACACTTTTAAATCTTTTGTGTGGCAGCATTTTGGGTGCCCGGCGGAAAATATAAATGGCGAAAGGGAGACAGACAAAACACGAACCATCTGTAAGGACTGTAGAAAGCTAATGCCGCACACAGCGGCTAATGCTACTACTAACTACTATGCAAAGCCATTTGCAGCACCATCATAGCTCTTTATTTAAATTCACTGCACCGGTGAAGAAAACATTTTTTTAAAAATGTTATGTTTGTTATTGGGTGCTTTCCACTTCATGCACCCACATACAGCGCTAGCTTAAAGCAACACATTCTGGTCCTGACGCAATGCATCATGGTTAGATTTTTATCGTCTGCTGCATTACGTCACCATGTCACATGGTACCAAAACTCCGCGAGAGCAAAACACATCAGGCAGCATCTCTTAGCAGGCTGCACAAACTGGATCCGCCTCCATTACGACACAGCTTTTAGTTACATACATGACGTTTGTATATCTGCTATTTCTCCCGAGAAGCAGGTAAAGCGGTGGTAACTGCTTTTCAATTAATTTACTTGGTAAAATTAAATTTAAATAAATGATATGAATACTGTAATAGTACTCGTGAGCTTTGTTTGTTTGTTGTTAGTTACTGTAATTTTGCGCTGCTTTATTTGTTAAATCGTCTTGTCTGTGAAGACATTCAAGTTAATCAAATAAGAACTGCACTGTACACTGTACATGACCATAAAAACTTTGAATCCTTGAAATAAATGTTTTTGATCTTTTCCTTGGCAGTTATCTTTTTACACAGGGCCTCTATGTACACAATAGTTATTTTTTTCACGACTAACAGTATGGATCAGGAGTTGGTTATTGTAAAAGAAGTAATGTGCATGCAGGTGATATTTGTATAGATTTATGTTCACCCCTGGGTGATAAGTTTGACAGTCATTTCTTTTACCGTTTGGTCTCTCGGTTGAACATAATGGTGGCGCGAGCAGCTCCACTTGGTTTTTTAAAAATATTCAGCCATGAACTTCTGGTGAACTCAGGTGAATCCTTTCCTTCAGTAGTAAACCTTGGTAGTTTCAGCCGTTTACACATTGTCTCACTAAAAGGTTGATAATATATTTGTCCTTTTACATAGTGATAAAATATACGCTAATAAAAGTGAATATTCATAGATTCAGGACTAACATAAAGTAGCTAACAGAAACTCAGACTAACAAAAGGTGCAAATACATACTCAGTTGGTTCCATTGTGTTGATTACATTATAATGTTTACATTGTAATGATTATATCATGGATATTTGGCATACTTTTTATAAAATCATAATTCTTATATTCTACGTTATATAGTGCTAAATAATATTCCATGGATGGATGGACTTTATTAATCCCCGTGGGGAAATTGTGTTTTTTATGTCTCCCTCAACTTACTCTTTGTGGAGTAAGTTGTCCGCGAAGTGCAGCTACCTGTTGGGGCGCCCAGGGAGCTGGGGGTTAAGGGCCTTGCTCAAGGACCCACAGACATGCTGAGGCTGGGTTAGTTTCAACTGGTGACCTTCTCATTACAGGCACAAGGACTGACCCCTGCCCCCCAACTGTGTATGAGTAGCATTTATGCTGTTTCTTGAGTGTGAGCTTCCATTGACTGGCACCCAGACATATAATGACTTTTAACAATGAGGGGGGAAAAGACCAGACAGGAAATTAGGTAACAGTAATTAGTAATCACATAGAGTTCTTATTGGGGGTGCCATGGTGGTGCAGTGGTTAGCCTCACACCTCAGGGACCCGGGTTCGAGTGAATGGTGTGTGAGTGTGCCCTGCGATGGGCTGGCCCTCCATCCTGGGTTGTTCCCTGCCTCGTGCCCATTGATTCGGGGATAGGCTCCAGACCCCCCGCGACCCAGTAGGATAAGCGGTTTGGAAAATGGATGGATGGATGGATTATTTTAAGAACAACAAACTCTACGTCATTGCAGGGTTTTATATAATGGGTGCCGGCATTTGGACACTATATAGACATTATTTTCGCCCACCATTCAATAAGCAGATAAGTAACTTGCCTAAAAAATTTAGGAGATTTTTTTATTGTGATGCCCAAAAGTTAGTAATCTGTATAAAATCAGTGTAACTTTATGTTTTTTAAATTCAGTTAGCAGAGCCCCACATGCAGCTGTTTCGGTAAATAATGGAAGCAGTAAGTACTGTAGTCGCTGTGAAGAAAGGGCAAGCTTAGCATCTACAACATCTTTTAAAAGAGGACATATTGTGGTTAAACTAGGTAACAAGACGGTGGAGTGACTTTGTTGATTAAAGTCTGACGTGTTTATTTGGTATAGTTTTCACTTTTAGCTCAATTCATTTTTTCGTTAGTTTCCATCATCCTTTCACTTATGTATTACGGTAATATAACTGGTCCCAAACAAGCCCAATGCATGCATACACACACACACATACACATACACAGACACACGCACACATACATACACACACACACACACACACTGATACTGTAAATTAATGTAGAATAAGCCCAGATTTTAACCTACATGTTTTCCTCAAACATTTATTCAGTGGAGATTGTAATGTAGCAAGCAGACAATTTCATGGCTTTAATAATGAGTGTATTTAGGAACTATAATGGCAAAACATAACACAAAGCTCTCTGTATTAATGGTATTTTAATAACCATTAATAGACAACACATACGGTGGAGTTTTGCCTATTCTGGTGGTCCATCATCCAGAATAGTGCCTGTATGTTTTCCCTTGTTATAGCACCAGTGCTGTGTGGTTTGCCATCGAAACTTTACACAGTGTACAACCATCTTTTTGTTAAAATAATTAAAAATAACTTGAAATTAAAAATTAAATTATTTTAATACATAAACTGATATGTTGATTTAAAATATTGATGCTGACAGATTTTCAGTGGCAGCCCTAGTTGACATCATTATTTATTTCATCCTATTCCGTACCCAATAGCATCTACATGTCATACTGCTGACACTTTTAAGTGAATATATTTTATGTGTGTGTATTTATGTCATGTGTCAGGATTTGCGCTGGTAATGCGGGTGAGCGCGCGGGCAGAGCAGCGGGCAAGGAGCAGGCAAGCAGGCAAAGTACGGGGAAAACGGGGATTTATTCAAGGGAAAGAGCAGGGCAGGACGGAACGCTGGTACTGACATTAACAAACATCAATGACGGACAAGAAACTAAGGCAATACATGGACTAAATAGACAAGACAGAGCAAAACAACAGGGTGCAGCTGGGTACGATCGGGGAAGCACACGTGGATAATCAGGGGGGCGTGGCACACACGAGGGTCGTACGAGCCGGGCGTGACATCATGTTTATGTACATTTTCATTTCTGCTACCTGATACTTGTATGTATTATCAATTAAGGCATCAGTCTTGGATTAAACACAAGTACAGATTTCATTGTATTTTGGTACATCCTGCACTTAATGACAATAAATCTTGAACCAGTTAGAATGACCTTTATTCAGCTGTTTTAGGTGAACCCCATGATGTCCTGTAATAAAGCTGTTCAAAATTAAGGTTGTGATGAGATATTCCTCTTGTTTCTCCTTTTTATGCATAAAAACATTCATGAAGGAATCTGAATATCTGCTTGATTACTTTTGCCATTGTTAATTTTTACAGTCTTCATGACTACATCAGCAACATCGTTTAATTTCACTGTTTGTACATAGGAGCTGCACAGTGGTTAGGCCTGTTGCCTGACACATCTGGGAGGAAGGTTCAAGTCACGTCTGTGGATCTTGCATGTTCTCCAGGTGTCATGGGGTTTCTTCTGTTTTGCCCGACAGTCTAAAAATATGCCAAGATTAATTGGAGTTGCCAAATTGCCCATGTCTGAGTGGTGTGTGTGCCCTGTAACAGGTTGGCACCTGGTCCTGGGTTATTCCCTGCTTTGTGCCCATATCATCCTGCATAGGCTCCAGACCCCCTGTGACCCTGCACAGGAAGTTCACCATCCCTGGCCAGTTCTGTGGAAGTTAACAACACTTTAGTCAAACAACAGACTAACCAAGTCTCAAGCTTCAAAAAGGGAGCTGCTCATTACCTGAAGAGAAGAGGAACATAAGAAGTAGACTATAGCTCAGCTTTCCTTGCTGATGATGGGAGGACACTGAGACGAGGTGAGAGAACTAAATAGAAGGTCAGTTGGCTCCATGTAACATGGACCGGCAGGCGCAATGTACTCACTGTGTGCACTGTGGCGGAGAATCTCACCAGGTCCTTCAACATCAGCTCCATAGTATGTAAAGCACAGCAGCACCTCTACTTTCTACAGAAGCACAGAAAAGCCCATCTCCCATCCTCACATTCTATCAGTGAACTGTTGAAAGCACCCTGAGCAGCTGCATCACGGTCTGCTTTGGGAACTGTGTCGCCTCAGATCGCAAGTCCCTACAACAGATAGTGATGACAGTTGAGAAGATCACTGGAGTATCTCTCACCTCCATCACGGATATTCACGCCACACACCGCATCCGCAAAGCCACCACCATTGTGGATGACCCCACCCACCCCTCACATTATCGTTTCACCCTCCTGCCTTCTGGAAATAGGTACCGGAGCATTCAGGCCTTCACAGCCAGACTCAAACAGCTTTATCCCCCATGCCGTCAGACTACTGAACTCTCAGGGACTAATCTGATACAACACACACATACACTCATTAACACACTTTATTATTTAACTACTATTTTTTATCTTATTGTAGCCATGTTTACAGTTACTTTTATTTATTTTTATTGCTACCTCATTGCACAACCAAACTGCACCTTATCAGTATTGGGTTTACTGTGCTGTTTGTGCTCGTTGGTGTCAGTTGTCCTCTCTTTTTGCACTGTCCAGCAATGTTTGCAGTTTTTGCTCATTATGCACCATACAGTATGTTGCTAGACTGTTATGTGTTAGTCTTGTGTTAATTTAAGTAGCACCTTGATCCAAGGAAAACGCTGTTTCTTTTGTAACTCTGTACTATACTCAACCGTGTAAAGTTAAAAATAACATTAAAGACCTACTTGACTTGACTTTTACTGGTAACAGGTGCTAAAGTGAAGTGATGCGGGGGACAGTGTGGGACTGCACTCTTCTGGCTGGGACCTTGAATAAATTAATGAATGTTACATTTATACAGCCCTTTCCTAAGATACACAAAGCGCTTTACAGAAGCACTGGGGAGCCACTTCAACCCAAACATGAGGCAGCAGGAGAGGGGGCCCAGGCAGAGAGAACAGCCAACAAGACGGGTGCTTCCACAGACAGGACGGGGGCCCCGGCAGACCAACGCTGACGACTCCTGGGACCAAGTCAACAGAGCAGCTGTTGTCATTGTGACTCACCCTCATACATCCATCCATCCATTGTCCAAACCGCTTATCCTACTGGGTCGCGGGGGGGTCCGGAGCCTATCCTGGAAGGATATGGGCACGAGGCAGGGAACAATCCAGGACGGGGGGGCCAGCCCATCGCAAGGCACATTCACACACACATGCACTCCTACGGCCAATTTAGCAAGAAAGAACATGCAAACTCCACACACATGTGACCCAGGCGGAGACTCGAACCGAAACGAGTCCCAGTGGTGGGAGGTAACAGTGCTAATCACTGCACCACCAAGCAGCCCCACCCTAATACATGATTTCAGATTTTTGATTTTAATCCCCTTTTCTTTTTTTGGCAACATATAAAGTGCTGTGAATGTCACTGTCAGATTGTCACATCATCCTCCAGTTGTCCCTTGTCACCCTGGATGCACATTGAGTGTTTGGTAAATATTTTATCTTGTAGTGTTCCTGATTTTTTCCTGTGTTTTAACTTGCAATTCTCAAATTTCATGACTGGCATCCGTGGGGACGATTAATTAAACCTGCTAACTCTGCACTTCAATTTCAAACTGTTGGTAACATGTTGTCATGCCCGGCCCGTCCGCTCCTCGTGTGTGCCACGCCCCCTGATTATCCACGTGTGCTTCCCTGATCGTCGCCAGCTTTGTCTGCTTACTCTGTGTATTTAAGTCCTGGTCTGACCTGTTTCCCTTGTCCGTCATTGATGTAAGTTGGCATCTGATGTTTCCCGTCCGAAGTCCTTTGATTAAACTCCCGTTTTGCCCCGTATTTGCCTGTCCGCTTGCTCCTTGCACGCCTTACCCGCACGATCGCCTGCCTGCACCACCCCGATCGTGACACATGTGTACATATTTTTGTCTGATCTTTTCACCACCAGGTGGCGATATAGCAACTCCAGAGTTATTGATGGCTAGGACAAAAAAACACAGTAACACAGAGGTGTAGCTAAAAATTCTGGGCCCCTGACAGAATGTCACCTTGCGCCCCTCTGTCGAATTTTACATACTGGGAGAGAGATTTGTTGAGCCATCTTCCAATCTATTCCAATCCAGCTTCATTTGAAAAGCACTTTAAACAATCATATGGACCAAAGTGCTGCACAGAGGAATAAATAAAAACATTCACATACTTAAAAACGAAGTAAAATAAATTTAATAAAAACCAAAACATTAAATGTGAGTAAAAGGCCATTAATAAAATTTAAAAAAATCAATTAATAAAGAAAAGGCGAAGATTAAAACAAAATTTACTATTAAAATTAACATCTCACAACGTGTCAAAGGTGAAGGAGAAGAGATGAGTTTTAAAAAGAGATTTAAAAACGGACAGAGAAGAGGCCTCTCTAATGTGAAAAGGCAAGTCATTCCACATTTTAGGATCTGCGACTGCAAAAGCTCGATCCCCTCTAAGCTCACGCTGAGTCTTAGGAACCGTCAGGAGCAGCTGATCAGCTGACCTGAGAGAGCGGGTGGGGGTGTAAGGGTGAAGCAGCTCACAGAGGTCAGGTGGAGCAAGACCATTGAGGGTTTTAAAAGAAAATAACAGAATTTTAAAATGAATCCTAAAATGTACGGGCAGCCAGTGGAGTGAGGCTAAAATGGGGGAGACATGCTCATATTTCCATGTGCGGCAGCATTTTGAACCCTCTGGAGGTGAACAATAGTGGAGCCTCTAACTCCAACATAGAGGGCATTACAGTGGTCCAAACTAGTACCGACAAAAAAGTGGATTACTGTCTCAAAGTGCTGCCTAGAAAGAATTGGCTTTATTTTGGCCAACTGCCTCAATTGTAAAAAGTTTGACTTGACAACTGACCATATCTGAGTGTCAAACTTAAGGTTGGTGTCGACTTTAACCCCTAGGTGTTTGATATTTTTCCAAGGAACCTAAAATGGAGTGGAGGTCAGAGGAGTGGAGTTACCAAAAACCAACACTTCTGTCCATTACCTCCCCACTTTCTTGTTAGTTACAATATTTGTTCTGCATTACTGTACCGGTTTGGAGTCTTTTGATATTAAGGTGAATAACACAGTGAAAAAAGAGACAGATGCATTGACAGCAGTTGTGGCCACACTTTGGACTGGGAGTGTAAGAGCAAAGGAAACTGAATCCACTATGTTCTGTCCTGTAAATTTTTATTAAACAACACATGACACACATACGAGTCCTGTTTTAACTTTCTGGGCTGATGGTCTGCAGCCTGGCTTGTGGTCTACAGTGCAGAGCAGGTGCAGTCACTGTGCTGAGCCCGGCATTATAGTAATGATGCAGCCTTTCACACTGACCAGTGAGAAATAACCTTGAAAATGACTGTGCTCTTTGTGGTTCTCCTTTTGGAAACATCTTACCACCAAGAAACAGACTAAACGTATCTTCTACTTATCAGTCATCAGAAATGTCATGCAGTAATCAGAGGTTAGACAGCAAAAATGACTTTTGTATTTTTATCTTTTGTCATTCTTTTATCCAGCGACTACTAATTCTCGTCAGGCTCTGGAGAGGGTGGGACCTGTCCCAGGAAGCACAGAGCACAGGCCTGCATGGGATGCCATTCCACACAGACAAAAACAATTAAGATGCTCAGATTTGCCTCACTGTGTGATTTTGACTGAAAGATGAACTAAGCACAGTCTTGTGTGTATAAAAATGCGTAGATTCATTTAACTTTAACAATGAGATTCAGCAACATGACCTTATAGTGTTAATGATCGGTATCTTACTGGTATTAACTGAATTATGCAAAATTCTACATTATTCTATATTATTGCACCCAAATTGTTCATACTGACTAAATGTAATTACTGACATCCTGGACATACTGCTTTTTAGGTTTGGATTTAAAATGTTAGTAGACAAATTCATGCTGTCAATAACATCTCACTTGCTCACCCCCTTTTAGATAAAAATACCCTTTGTGGTTTTTCTAGTGAAGCAGAGGGCCTGAGCTGAGGACCTGACGGTTGTGTGGTTTTCGCTAACTGAGACGAGAGACACAAACACCCTGCTCTCAGTCGGTCAGTCTTCCTGTAAAATGTGGAGGTGAGACTGCTAGTGGAAAATTACTGACTGCAGCATCAACAACACATTTAAACAGCAGCACAAACAAAATGTTCCACAAATGCAGGACATCTGTATGCTTACAGCACACATCAGACACGCTGACCCTCAGCACTGAGCTCCTCCAGGCTCTGTGCTCTCCCCCTCCTCTTCAGTCTCTACACAAATCACTGCTGCTCCAGTGAAGATCCTGAATTTTGCAGGTGATACTACTACGTTTGCCATCATAACTGAAGGCGATGAGTCTGCCTACAGACTGGAAGTCGTACAGCTGACTATCCAGTTATGAACTTACATTATCCCAAATGTCCACATGCTTAAACTCCTCTCATCATCAGGGAGGAGCGTCCCTTGGCACTGTAGAGTAGATGGATGAGATAACAAGGCTGTCATCAATTTTATGTGACACCTCTCACCCTCCCAACAGACTATGGAGGCCCGGGGCAGCTCCTTCAGTAAGAGACTCAGACACCCAGCGTGTGACAGAACAGTACCGCAGGTCATTGGGCCCCACAGCAGTCAGGCTTTATAATCTGCACTCTGCTCATTGAACTTTTCCTCTGTTCACTGTCTTCTGATACAGTTTCTATCTGCTGCTGATCTGCAATATTGTTCCTCCTTATTCACTGATGTGCAGTGTTGCATTGAGCCAGTGCATTATTCCCCTGTGTGGCAGCTTCCTTTGGGAGGCTAATATCTTGCACATGAGCAATAATGTTACATGCAATAGGATTGTGTATAAGTTAAGGATTGTGCATAAGTTAATTTTAATATTCCTATAATATTCCTGTATGTAATATATTCTTATATTTTGTTTCTATTATTACCCTATATTTATAAATACATACATTTCTTTTACATTCATAATGATGTTGTTTGTTGTTTTGTGCCCCACTGCTCTTGTAACAAGCCTCAGTCTTGACTCTCCCTTTTAAGGTCTTGGCCTTAAATCACACTCGATATAGGTGGTGTCGTCCCCATCACCCTGACCAGGATACATGCTGTAAGATTAATGGATGGTGTTTATCTGTGTGATGAAAAAGAATGTGAATAAAACAAAAATGTACCATTATAAATGGGATCCCTAAGATGTGTGGTGGTTTCAGATGTGGACTGATGAGAATTTTGTTCTGTTGTGAAAGCTGTACATTCTGTTCCATGTACAGGGTAGTGATATGTAGCAATCATGTGCTCCAGTCAAATGTTCAGCTGCATGAATAATAATGGTGGCTTGTTTGGATAAAATAACTTAGGCTGAATACTTCAAAGCGTGACCTGGGTGAGGTAGAGAGGAAACAGGGTCTTACAAGCAGCAGGTATTGTTCTCTCTGTGTAGTTTTTACTCTTTGCAAAGTGAGCCCAGCACAGTGCAGTCAGTGGGTCAGTCTTCCTGAGCTGCATCTAACCAGTGGAAACATCTGCAGCACTGCAGAGAAGCACTCAGCAGACAAACAAACCAAAACAGCTTACAGCTGTATGTCACTTTTGGACAGAGGTGGACAAAGTACACAACTTCACTACTTGAGTTAAGTATAGATACTCCTCGTCAAATAATACTCAAAGCTTTTCAGTTAATTTTTTACTTCAGTTAAAGTACTGGAGTATTTGCATCTAAAAATACTTAAGTATTCAAAAGTACATTATGTTTTAAATGCAAGACATTTTTCAGAACCTAATGACTCCTGAACACCCCACTGAATACACTGACTGGCTTGTACATCTTGTAGAATAAAAAGCTTGTGGAATATGATACAATGACGATAGAAACACAACTGGCATAACAAAAGTACAGCCATTGTCATTTTCATCTTATTTAACACCCCCCACCCCACTCACACAAAAGAGCATGGTAGTGTTCTTACAGAGCCGTAGCAGTGTGTGTGTGAGTGTGTGTGCATGTGTGTGTATGTTTGTGTGTGTGTGTGTTTGTGTGCATGTGTGTGTCTGTGTGTGTATGTTTGTGTGTGTGTGTATGTGTGTGTATGTGTGTGCATGTGTGTGTATGTTTGTGTGTGTGTGCATGTGTGTGTTTCTGTCTCTGTGTTTGTGTGTGTTTGTGTGTGTGTCTATGTGTATGTATGTGTGTGTGTGTGTGTTTGTGTGTGTGTCTATGTGTGTGTATGTTTGTGTGTGTGTGTGCATGTGTGTTTGTGTGTATTTGTGTGTGTATGTTTGTGTGCGTGTGTGTGTGTGTGTCTATGTGTGTGTATGTTTGTGAGCCAAGTAACTGGACAGGGAGCAAGAAACAAAACTCCTCTTTCTTAATTATCCACATCGTTATTAACGACACAGGTATATATACAGGTACATGTATATACTCAAAAATACATACAGTACACAACATTAAATGAAAAACATAATTTAAGAACACTTGAAATTTTCATTCAGTTTCTTTCATCTGTTTAATATAATCGATCAGTCCCTGTGCGTTTGCCCCAAACCATTCAGCATGGTACACAAGGGAGACAAGTAAGCATGTGTCACATCAAAGAACTGATTGCAACAACTCAGCCTTTCCACAACATTAAAGCCGCTTATTCCCCCCATGCCATGAAGAAATAATCTCTGTGGCTCCCCTCTCCCCCTCCCTCAGCCCCCAGTCTGGCTTGAACATTTGCACTTCCAGTAAAAATGCGCCCCAAACACACTGACACCAAACTCCGTAAAATCCTGTGATTCAGTCTCAGAAGCACTGGCTCCCCTGCCCTCCTTCTGAACATTATTAAAGCTACACCCTGAACACTCTGTGTGACTGACATGAATGAGAAGCATCTTTATTCATAATCTCTGTAGCGGAGGTCAGAATACAGAGTGTCATTATTCCTGTCTTTCTTCTGTCTCCTGGGTTTTGGCTTCTTAAGGTTCAGGGCAGCGTAATTCAGTGTGTCCTCGTCATTGCACTGTGGAGACAAAGATGGCAGAATTGGATGGATCAAATTGGTTTGCTATTACTTATTTTCACAAATAGCACTTAAAATGCTGATCCCAGGATGGAAATCAGTCTGAGGTTCATTTGTTTTACTGACGATTTGTAATTTGAAATATTTATTACATACTTGCTTGCGTGACCATTCCACTTTTGATATATCACTGTTCTTTTCATCTGTTTAAAATATATAACACATCAATATATTATTTAATTTCACGCGGTATCATACAGTGGTCAGATAACATTCCGAATTTTCAAGCCATCAACATCCTTTTTGTCTCAAAAATGAAAGTAAAAATGACTTCTGTCAATTTAAGTGTGCATGTTTGGATATGTGTTATTTGTTCTCAGATATCATATATAATAAAATTGCTATAAAGGAGATCTTGGTAATAAAAGTTATTGATATGCAACTTATTGCAACATGTATATTTCAATAGATTTTGCAAAATATGAAAGATATAATACAAAAATGTTAATCTTACAGTAGAAAAAGGTTTATGTAAATAAGGTGAGATTTAATAATGGATTTTTAAACTGGGTTACCTGTGTCACGACCGCGGTCGGGCGAAGCAGCGATCGTGCGGGTCGGCAGGCGAGCAGGAACAGGCAAGTAGGCAAAGTCGGGAAATACTGGGGATTTATTCGTGGACAGGAAACAGATACGGGGAACATCTACTCACGCCAACGAACATCAATGACAGACAAGGAAAACTGGGGAGACCAGGACTTAAATACACAAGACTGATTGAAAGCAAACGGACACAGCTGGGTACGATCCGGGAAACACCCGTGGGTAAGCAGGGGGCGTGGCACACAGGAGGAGCGGACGAGCCGGGCATGACAACCTGCAAGAGTGGTTTTAATATGAACATTTTATCTATCATAAAACAATTTTATATTTCTATAATTTGTGAAAATCTACATTTTGTCCTTCGTCTGAGTGCATAAAGCCGGGCAGCGTACCTGCACAGTGTGTACAGGTCAGTTTACATCTTATACAAATGAGAGCAACGTTCAGAATAATGCTGCAAGATAAAACTATCAGCAAGCCAGAGTGAAGAGGATCCAGCAGCTTCTGAAAGCCTGTAACAAAGAGATAGATTTCAGCATAATGATATAGAGACACATTTCCCATTTGCTTACATTACATTAGTTAAAGATAAAATCTATAATACATTACAGCAGTTGTTTTGTAAATAGTCCATTTTTAACATGAACTTCTAGTATTTTGCATTTTAACAATTTCTATTAATATTTGAAATAATTATTAAATTAACATCTGTGTAATTAAATTTAAGCACTTAAATTAGAAAATTCAATACATTAAAATAAGAAATAAATGTCTTAATAGCAGAATAAGCTAAATAAAACTTTGAAGCAGATGTACTCTCCACACTGGGTGCTACCATCTATATCCAGCTCTGTGCCGTTCCCAAACAGCATCTCCCCACACTGGGTGTTACCATCTATATCCAGCTGTGTGCCGTTCCCAAACAGCATCTCCCCTCACTGGGTGTTACCATCTATATCCAGCTGTGTGCCGTTCCCAAACAGCATCTCCCCACACTGGGTGTTACCATCTATATCCAGCTGTGTGCTGTTCCCAAACAGCATCTCCCCACGCTGGGTGTTACCATCTATATCCAGCTGTGTGCCGTTCCCAAACAGCATCTCCCCACACTGGGTGTTACCATCTATATCCAGCTGTGTGCCGTTCCCAAACAGCATCTCCCCTCACTGGGTGTTACCATCTATATCCAGCTGTGTTCCATTTCCAAACAGCATCTCCCCTCACTGGGTGTTACCATCTATATCCAGCTGTGTGCCGTTCCCAAACAGCATCTCCCCACACTGGGTGTTACCATCTATATCCAGCTGTGTGCTGTTCCCAAACAGCATCTCCCCACGCTGGGTGTTACCATCTATATCCAGCTGTGTGCCGTTCCCAAACAGCATCTCCCCACGCTGGGTGTTACCATCTATATCCAGCTGTGTTTCGTTCCCAAACAGCATCTCCCCTCACTGGGTGTTACCATCTATATCCAGCTGTGTGCCGTTCCCAAACAGCATCTCCCCACACTGGGTGTTACCATCTATATCCAGCTGTGTTTCGTTCCCAAACAGCATCTCCCCTCACTGGGTGTTACCATCTATATCCAGCTGTGTGCCGTTCCCAAACAGCATCTCCCCACACATGGCCACGGCGCAGTAGTAAGTCCCAGCATCGGAGAGGCTGAGGTTCCCCTTGGGGAGGCTGTAGACGCAGCTCCGTGTAGGAGATCCAGCCTCAGGGCTCTTCTCACACTCATCACTGCTGTTTCCGTGGCTGTAAATGACTCCAGGAAGGGATTCTCCTGATCCATGTCTGAACCAGTAAACACTGTGTTCTCCTGCACAGCTCCCAGTCTCTATCGTACACTGCAGGCTCACAGAGTCTCCTGGCTGCAATGTGTCAGACACAGGCTGCTGTACCACTGTCCTGCTGTTGGAGTCTTTACCTGAAAACCAAAATAGTCATGATGACAGCCCTTTGAGAATAACAATGGAAAATACAGATCCTCAAATCCTGAATCGATGTTCTTCTAGCCATCCAAGAAATCAGTAACTTCTTGGAGAACAGCTGACATTCTTTTCTCTTTTTATTGTATTACTGATTATTAGTATATATCCGGTAACACTATACATTAACTGCACCTACATAATACCTAAATAAAAATTATATGATAATAACAAACATTATAATCATATAATGTCTTGTATTAATGTATGAAGGTAGATGAATATAATTAATTTCAATTCAAAGAAATGACGTGTGTAAAGTGTACTTTATATTTTCATGATTTTCGTGACTTTACATTTGGTTTATGTTGCCCCTTTTCCACAGGAAGGTATTTATTGTTTTTGCATATTTAGCTCTTGATGTGTTTTGGTATTTTTGAGCATTTTGCTGTAGTACCTGCATGATTTAATTAAAGAGCCGAAGAGCTCTTTGCCCATTACTAGTTTGTCTATCTTTTAACATTAAAGAAAAAGTATACATAGTAAAAGGAATTACTTGGTTTGGTAGTTGCTCCTATTAATTTTCTTATGTGCACAAAAGTAAGTTTTTCCGTTCAACCATAGCACTACAGTGAAAAGCAAAACGTCATGGGAAATGCAATTATGCTTTATTCCAATACACATTGCTAATTTTTCATTATTATTACATTTATTCAGCATAATATCTTCAATATCTTCTGGCCTGAAATCTTTTCCTGCTACACTGAAGACTCTCTCAGCCTGTGCAGAGAAAGCTGCAGCCAAAGGGTTGGCGTCCTCTGATAAACATGGTTGGCTCAGGTATCAGTGACATTATGTGAAGCTTTCATGGCAGGAATAGGGTCTAGTTTGACTTTTGATGCAGGAAAAGTGTTTGGGACGTTTCTTAGGTTAGAAACTGCCGTCACTGCAGCCAACACTGACTTCTAAGGAGAGACACTCAGCTCTTCCTATGAGCAGATCCACCATGGTGCACAAAATGACAGTTTAATTATTATTTTAGGTGACACTTCAAATGTTGCATTATTTAATTCTGAATAAAACGACATTTTTATAACAATGACGTATAACAATGTTAATGTGTTTATGTATAACTCATATTTAAATAATAGACTGTATAGTTAAAAGCTACACCGACAGTACGTATATGAACTTGAATTTTCAACCACAATTCAAATTTAATTCAGATTAACAAAATGAACTGAAATTCTGAATTTTAGGATACGTATTTGAGAATTTCATTCTCAAATCATTTCTGATTGGTGCACATCCCTAGTTCATATGTTAAATCATGCATTTTTTTTCAGAGTGAATACACACTGACTGCTCAGATAAATAATGTCAAAAATAATTTTCTTTGGTTACTTAAGATTTTTGCACAGTCCTATACCATACATAACAACTCAAACATTTTATTTTTATGTTATTTGTTTTAAAGAGGCTGCCATGTGTAACATTAACATCTGTATAAAGAGAAGGTTAGGCGTTTTGGCTGACAGCAAGCAAAATGCAACAAATTGTATAATAATAATAATAATAATAATAATAATAATAATAATAATAATAATAATACCCCTCCTGGAGCCGACACCTTATCGTGGTGGAGGGGTTTGCGTGTTACAATGATCCCAGGAGCTATGTTGTCTGGGGCTTTATGCCCCTGGTAGGGTCACCCAAGGCAAACAGGTCCTTGGTGAGGAACCAGACGAAGTGCGGCTCAAAAACCCCTTATGATGAAGAAAATTTTGGAACCACGTTTTCCCTTGCCCGGACTCGGGTCACTGGGGCCCCCCCCTGGAGCCAGGCCTGGGGGTGGGGCTCGATGGCGAGCGCCTGGTGGCCAGGCCTACACCCATGGGGCCTGGTCGGGCGCAGCCCGAACAAGGCACGTGGGTCCCCCCTCCAATGGGCTCACCACCCATGGGAGGGGCCATAGGGGTCGGGTGCGAAGTGATCTGGGCGGCGGCCAAAGGCGGGGAGTGGGTGGAGGTGGGTTATTGTGTTGGAGGAGGGAGATGGTGAGGGTGGAGGTGGGCCATGGTGTGGGCGGAGGGGGGTTATTGTGTGGGAGGAGGAGGGAGATGGTGAGGGTGGAGGTGGGCCATGGTGTGGGCGGAAGTGAGAGATGCTGTGGGTGGAGGTGAGAGATGGTGCTGGTGAAAGTGAGAGATGCTGCAGGCGGAGGTGGGCCATGCTGCTGGGGGAGGTGAGAGATGGTATAGGTGCAGATGTGCTATGCATCCACTAGTATGCTGAGCCCCATATAGCTGGAACCACAACATTCCGGTGGAGGCAAAGGCGTCGTCAGACCCTCAAGTTTACAATGGTTCACCTACGACCAGCCGCAGAGGCACCAGAGCAGGGAGCCCCTGTGTTATTATCATACGATACTCTCTACTCTACATTTTTCTGGCCATAATGTATCTATACCCACAGTATAAACAGAGTGATGCTTCACAGTGTATAGTGTCTGCCCCTAACTGAACTTTTAGCTATGTTTCCATTACAGTTCTATGTATATGCGACAAAATGTGAATAGGGTGGAAACACCATTATTGGATGTCATGTGAATAACAATCACCATGTATCGTCCCGTAAGATTAAGATCCATGTCTCAAATTTCAGCATGGCGTTATTTCCACAAATTCGAAGCTCTACAAGAACTCATTGTGTCTTCAGTCTTCTAATTTGCAAATTCTGCTTTCTTTGCAGTTTGGCGGATTACTACTTTTTCGGCTCACCACAGAAACCAGCTAGACTTAGCCCGCTAAGCCACACGCTACCCCCAGCCCCCCATGTCCATGCTGTGAGAGTCTGCATGGTCGCACATGCATATTTGACGGGCTGCTTCACTCTGGAAGCAGACCTGCACTAAACCTGCACTGGACATGCGATCGGCTCCCGGCTGCAGCACCTCCTCCACCTCCTCTTGGCCAGATTATCGATTAACTGATAGCAACGGTCTGAAATGACAGTCATTAACTGTCACCTCACTATCCTGCGCTTGACAGTCTGCCGAAAACTAATTCAAAGGAGACCAAGGATGATCAGAGTGACGATAGAGGAAATTTGGCATTTTCTCAGCTGGTCTAGGGTCAGTCCATCAAGGGTATGTATCTGTTATCTCTACCAGACTGTAAGCAAGCAAGGGCATGCTGGCATCCGTTAATCATCTGGTTCACTACGTCTCGTAAAGTTAGCGAACTGATACCGTATCCTCAAATCCGCAGACTATTACACACGGAATATTCTCGAAGCTTTAAATCGGGTGGAGCGGCAGCACGCTGAAGCAGTTGACCCGATACGGTTCAACTTGTGCTGTTTAGAGGAACGTTCCCCTTTAAGGTGGGTGGTTTTTCCACACAGTACAATAAAATTCTTAGCGAGAAAATTATCTTGAGAATGAATGTTACAGCCTTATTTAATGAAATTGTAATAAGACCAACATGCATAACAGCTGAGAGTGCACATGAGGTGACAGGGGTGAATGCATTTTTGTCTGGGATAGTTTAACTGAAAAATGGAGCGAAATGGAAGAAAAGAGTCTTATTGCACAGCTACTGACATTAAAATTAAGGTTATTCGTCTACAGTTCCATTGTGTCTCCTCTATACATACCTCTCCAGATATTCACATTTTTGTTGGAAAGCAAGGTCCTGGAACAATTGGAAGCTAAGAGCCTTGCTCAAGGAACTCTGGGATTTGAGCTGCCGACCTTCTGATCACAATCAGTCCTATGCTACTGAGTCATACACGGCCCCCACAGATACATTCAGCAGAGAGTTGGAGTTTCCCGGGAAGAATGTCAGCAGGCGTGCTTTAGTATATGCATGTCCTATAAATAAACACTTCTGGATGCTAGCTGGGCTCCGTGTGGATGGGGGTCTGTATGTGTCTCACCGGGCCCAACGTGGCTGGAGATGAGGCCATCGTCTCCAAAGGGACTCTGTTTCGACTGTCTCCCCGTCTCCCAGACACTCCGCCAGCGTGTCTCCAGGATACGTCGTGTGCCGATTTGGCCTCACCGTCCACCCCAAGCAGGCAAGCTGAGTCACTGCCCCTCAGATTTCCCTGCTGCCAGCTGGGAATCCGACATTCGATTATTCCAGTGCGAGTCGTCTGAAAAGAGGCCCGCAGAGGAAGCTATGATCACCAGACGACGTGAGAGGGGGAGACGCGCACCGCAGCCCCGGCTGTGCCCTGCGCCCTCCGCTTCTACTGACAGAACATGGTAAAATCCCCTCCAATTTACTTTGCAATTTCATAAAGGATTCTGTAGACGGCAGTGCCTACCCTTGCTTGGGAGTGTAGAGGTGGGCCTGTGAAGGATAGAAGGAACGACAATCTGGAAAACAATCATAGATCTGCCTGGGATCAGCGATCAGAAAGCCAACAAGAAGAGCAACCGTGGCAGGAGGTGAAGCCCTGGGAGGCTCAGGCCGTAGCAGGAGGTGAAGGTGGGAGGAGCTGAGCCTCATTGGTTTTCTGTCTCTCTCTCTCATCCTCTCTCTCTCTCTCTCTCTCTCTCTCTCATGGAGATCACATGTTAAGCAACCATTAGCCAGCTCTAATGAGAATCAACATGCTTTCCTGCAAAATGCTAACATTAGCTCGCATCATATATAACAGCAATGTGGGAACAGCTTATTATTCCTTAGGGAATGTGTAACTTACCAATTACAGCTGGTGTTGGATGCAGAATGCCAACTGAAAGAGAAGCATACCTGGTCATTTATCAGAATATATTTAATCTTGAATGGCATCCTGAAGTGGCAGAGTGGGTCTCACCTTTCCCTTGCAACTCTAAGGCTTGGGGTTCGCGTGTGTGTCTATGTGTGTGTGTCTCTCGCATGTTTTCCACCAGGTTTCCTGCAGGTACCCTGGCACATTTCCATAGTGCATAGGCATGCAGTCAGGCTGAACATCACCTTTGAATCACCTGCAGTGTATGATAATGAGTGAGTGCGCCCCCTGGTGGTCTGGCAGGCTGTCTGCAGTGTGCTCCTGTCATGTACTACCCAGGATGGACTCTCTGATGCCTGAACATACCCATCCTCCTCACTGGCTGACTAACTCAGGATGCTAGAGATTTCTATATTAAGGAGGCATTAGAGTGCACTGTGGTACTATAGTGTAACCAGTAAAATCAGCCACATTAAGATCACATGACCAAAAATAAGTGACATAATGCTCTGGATTCGCAAAGGATTGTATCGCTGTGTCACTCCAAAAGGACTGACGAGCGTTTATAAGGAAAACAAAATATGGCTGTGGCTGGGGGTAAATCATAAAACGAGAGCTCATCTCCCGAAAGAAGCAGCCAGAGGAATAATGGAAAGCTTTCGCAGTGACACTCGTCTGGCTGAAGGAAGACCTGCAATCAGACACAGCCATTAACCTGCACTGGAGAAAGTGGGAGCGGAGAAAAGCGTGATGTTTTCAGCCGAGCTGTAAACTGTGATATGAATCCCTTACAGAAATGGAAATCGCTGGAAGCTGATTCAGCCCCCCTCCCCCATCTCTCTCCATTCCCAAACATAACAAACTGACATTTTGATAAACGGTCAGTTTAGAATGCTGTTTGGTGACATTTTAGCTTTTGTTGAGTCAATATAGAAAAACATCTCAAAAAAGAGTGTATAGATCTTTCTGTAAGTGTTTTAGAGGCAAATAGAATCACAGGGCTTGGTGTAAGATGCTGTCCATCACACACACACACACACACACACACACACACACACACACACACATAACAGGACGACATTAACCCCCACCCAGCCCTAACCTTAAGCATAAATAATCAAACAAAACACGAGGCTTTTCGCATTATTTGTTTTTTTGATTGCATGCACAGATCTTTGTGGGGACCTTAAAAATGCTCCCCACAACATCAAAATGCCAAAATTTTATTACATTGTGTGGGACATTTGGTCCCGACAATGGACTATAATCCTGATCCACACACACACACACACAGACGCACACAGACACACACACACAAATGTTGCCGTACCTATCTAAATGGGGACCTTCCATTCATTTCTACGGGAAAAACCCTTAACGCTTACACAGCTGCAACCTTAACTCTAAGAAACCAAACAAAATGCAAGACTTTTGGCTTTTTTACTTTTTTGATTGCATTCACACGCCATGGAAATGATGGAAATGGAAGCCAGTGGGTTCCAGACTGGCCGACGGTAACCTGGCGCGATCGAGGTGCCCAGGATGGGGGACGTAAAGCAGAGGAAAGGCCACAGCTCCTGGGCTGGAGGAGGGCAGTGAGGGTAGCTCACAATTTGGCAGATGCTAGCGGCACTGGGTGTGTAAGAAGCCGCCCAGTGGCCCAATAATGGAACCCGATTGGTTGGCAGTATTCTCTAAATGTGGGTAGGTATTTTTGAGTGCTCTTGAAAAATAACTTGCTCTTTTAATCTGACTCCATTTTATATAGTTGAGCAATTGCATTAGAATCTTTTAGTTGTATCTCCAGATAATTCAAGCTGCTCTGATGACTTCCAGGCTTTTCCTATGTTTAGCTAAACTCATTCATTCGGAATCGTCTCACAGGATTGGCTTTTGGCCAATATAGTGATATCTACAGGCACAATATGTACTCAGTTTGCTCCCAGTTCAAGGCCCACAGGATCAGGATCCCTTTGAGGGTATCAGCCACATGATCTCCAGCATGTGAGTTTGACCGTTTGGGGTCATTCATAAAGGTGGAGTCTGAGGGTCAGCATATGTGATCGCTCTCTTGAGTCATCCGCTCCTCTCGCCCGTTGGATGAGGACGTAGCGCTGAGCTTGTCAGAGACCTATCTACAGATCTGTCAGATGCTCTCCTCGGGGGCCTGACGGAGACCGCGGCTGCCCTTCGTACCTGGCAGTTTGCGGTCAAACTGACGGCCCACTGAGGAATCCCCTGGCATCTCAATCGCTCTGCCACCTGGGAGGAAGGAAGCATCAAATTATTCAATAATCCCACAATAGCACAGAAGACATTTTTTTTCTCAGATGTTTTCAAATGTCCAGGATGTGGCAGAAGGCCACAGATTAATTCCATCTGATGAGTTAACATGGAATAATTTCTCATCCTTCAGTCTTCGAGTCTCCGCGTGACTTCCGGCCCGTACAGGAAGCTCAGTTCTGTTAGATGAGTTGACATGGAAGTTTCCCAAATGCGCCTCTCCTTCTATCTGGTGTCTCTAACACCATCTGTCTCCCGTGATTTCCGCAGTGCACTCTGAACCTGCTCCCTCGCCTGCACAAACACATCAACGTGTCACAACAACACGTAATAAAATAAAGACACAACAAGCAAATAACAAAATCCTGTATTTAAATATTTCATATGAGCATCATGGGTAATTTGCTCATGCGGAAACAGACAAATAACAAACCTAATTTCCTCCTTGTTTTCTGCATGACTCGACTGCACAGTGCACTTTAATGTCTTTTCGAGGGCTGTCAACCAAATACCTGAGGCTGCAGGTCAGTTTCCTTTGTTGCTTTCAGAATTTTTAACGAATACTCTGGGGCACCAACAAAGAGGACCCATGTCTCAGGTACGGTGTGAACAGTGAAGAAGAAAACACACAGTGCCATGCAGTAGGAAACGAGGGAGTTCATCAGGAGGACATCTCCATAAGTTGATGTTTTTGCTGTATTGCAGGTGAAGGTTAACATTTTTCCAGAAATGTAATAATCTAGCTTTCCAGATTAGCACTGCTGCTTGCATCCTGCTTCATTTTAGGATGGCGGATGCTGCATTCCATCACACACTCAGCAGAACAAGCATTTCAAAGCATGGTTCCCCGTGAGGTGAAGAATCTCACTCGGACAAACTACAGCTCGGCTGTAATTACGGATCACCTTCCCAGGAATCGATGACACTTGGAGGTAGGCGAGGGTGTCAGAAGACGTTTCTCTACTTTTGAAAATAAGGGAAGATTGCGGAGAAAAAAGAAATATAGCATCACAAAGAGATCCTCCTGCAGCTGTGGACACTCTCTGAAGCTCATGAGGCCGGCAGGGGTGACGTTTTTGTCCGGTCATGGAGGGATCCATCACAGAAGTTGCAATAATGGGGTTGTGGGTTTTTAATGTCCTGAAATGTTCTCCACACTTTAACACACTCCTTTGGTTTTAAGTTCTTCTTATCAGTTGTCTTTTCTGAATTCAAAAAGCTTTACCTACATGACTGTCATAAGTACTTTGTATAAAACTCTAGCTGTGTCAGGTAAGGAGTCACGGTGTTATTATTATTATTATTCTTGTTGCTGTTCACACCTTCCCCTAACCGCTGATCTATTGCAGTTCCACACCTGGCCTGTAGGGGTTAGACTGAGCTGTAATGCAGGACTTCTGGCCAGCGCCCGCAGAAGCCCCGCCCCCATCCTTTACATCTCCAGGCTTGGACAGGTTCTCTTGTGGTACATGAAACGTCATTGTTGCTAATTCCCAGCTGGAGCAGTCCTTTCTTACAAAACGATTTCTATGTCAAGCATCCTTAGCAGGGGCTGGACAGCCTGGCTTAAAATCCATGCCAGCAAGGCTGGGATATTCCAGCGAGCCCCTCTGTGACACACACACACACAATGAAGATGGCCCAAGCATGCGTATAAGTAGACCCTTAGGAGCCTCCTGCATGTTCCATTGAACACACCTGAGGAGTAGAGATAAGGGCTGCAGGCAAGTCTGCTTACACTGCCCAGGGTCCGAGCACAGAGTCAGACTCTGGGGTCCCAGCACAGGGGTCCCAGCACAGAGTCAGAGTGTGGGGTCCGAGTGCAGAGTCAGAGTGTGGGGTCCGAGCACAGGGGTCCCAGCACAGAGTCAGAGTGTGGGGTCCGAGCGCAGAGTCAGAGTGTGGGGTCCGAGCGCAGAATCAGAATGTGGGGTCCGAGCACAGGGGTCCCAGCACAGAGTCAGAGTGTGGGGTCCGAGCACAGGGGTCCCAGCACAGAGTCAGAGTGTGGGGTCCGAGCACAGGGGTCCAAGCACAGAGTCAGAGTGTGGGGTCCGAGCACAGGGATCCGAGCGCAGTCAGAGTGTGGGGTCCGAGCGCAGAGTCAGACTGTGGGGTCCGAGCGCAGAATCAGAATGTGGGGTCCGAGTACAGGGGTCCCAGCACAGAGTCAGAGTGTGGGGTCCGAGCACAGGGGTCCCAGCACAGAGTCAGAGTGTGGGGTCCGAGCACAGGGGTCCCAGCACAGAGTCAGAGTGTGGGGTCCGAGCACAGGGGTCCCAGAACAGAGTCAGAGTGTGGGGTCCGAGCACAAGGGTCCCAGCACAGAGTCAGACTGTGGGGTCTGAGCGCAGAGTCAGAGTGTGGGGTCCCAGCACAGGGGTCCCAGCACAGAGTCAGACTGTGGGGTCTGAGCGCAGAGTCAGAGTGTGGGGTCCGAGCACAGGGGTCCCAGCACAGAGTCAGAGTGTGGGGTCCGAGCACAGGGATCAGAGCGCAGTCAGAGTGTGAGGCCTCAGCGCAGAGTCAGGGTGTGGGGTCTGAGCGCAGAGTCAGAGTGTGGGGTGCGAGCACAGGGGTCCAAGCACAGAGTCAGAGTGTGGGGTCCGAGCACAGGGGTCCCAGCACAGAGTCAGAGTGTGGGGTCCGAGCACAGGGGTCCCAGAACAGAGTCAGAGTGTGGGGTCCGAGCACAAGGGTCCCAGCACAGAGTCAGACCGTGGGGACTGAGCGCAGAGTCAGAGTGTGGGGTCCCAGCACAGGGGTCCCAGCACAGAGTCAGACTGTGGGGTCTGAGCGCAGGGTCAGAGTGTGGGGTCCGAGCACAGGGGTCCCAGCACAGAGTCAGAGTGTGGGGTCCGAGCACAGTGGTCCCAGCACAGAGTCAGAGTGTGGGGTCCGAGCACAGTGGTCACAGCACAGAGTCAGAGTGTGGGGTCCGAGCACAGGGGTCCAAGCACAGAGTCAGAGTGTGGGGTCCGAGCACAGGGATCCGAGCGCAGTCAGAGTGTGAGGCCTCAGCGCAGAGTCAGGGTGTGGGGTCTGAGCGCAGAGTCAGAGTGTGGGGTCCGAGCACAGGGGTCCAAGCACAGAGTCAGAGTGTGGGGTCCGAGCACAGGGATCCGAGCGCAGTCAGAGTGTGGGGTCCGAGCGCAGAGTCAGACTGTGGGGTCCGAGCGCAGAATCAGAATGTGGGGTCCGAGCACAGGGGTCCCAGCACAGAGTCAGACTGTGGGGTCTGAGCGCAGAGTCAGAGTGTGGGGTCCCAGCACAGGGGTCCCAGCACAGAGTCAGACTGTGGGGTCTGAGCGCAGAGTCAGAGTGTGGGGTCCGAGCACAGGGGTCCCAGGACAGAGTCAGAGTGTGGGGTCCGAGCACAGGGGTCCCAGCACAGAGTCAGAGTGTGGGGTCCGAGCACAGGGATCCGAGCGCAGTCAGAGTGTGAGGCCTCAGCGCAGAGTCAGGGTGTGGGGTCTGAGCGCAGAGTCAGAGTGTGGGGTCCGAGCACAGGGGTCCAAGCACAGAGTCAGAGTGTGGGGTCCGAGCACAGGGATCCGAGCGCAGTCAGAGTGTGGGGTCCGAGCGCAGAGTCAGAATGTGGGGTCCGAGCGCAGAATCAGAATGTGGGGTCCGAGCACAGGGGTCCCAGCACAGAGTCAGACTGTGGGGTCTGAGTGCAGAGTCAGAGTGTGGGGTCCCAGCACAGGGGTCCCAGCACAGAGTCAGACTGTGGGGTCTGAGCGCAGAGTCAGAGTGTGGGGTCCGAGCACAGGGGTCCCAGCACAGAGTCAGAGTGTGGGGTCCGAGCACAGGGGTCTGAGCGCAGAGTCAGAGTGTGGGGTCCTAGCACAGGGGTCCCAGCACAGAGTCAGACTGTGGGGTCTGAGCGCAGAGTCAGAGTGTGGGGTCCGAGCACAGGGGTCCCAGCACAGAGTCAGAGTGTGGGGTCCGAGCACAGGGGTCCAAGCACAGAGTCAGAGTGTGGGGTCCGAGCACAGGGATCCGAGCGCAGTCAGAGTGTGAGGCCTCAGCGCAGAGTCAGGGTGTGGGGTCTGAGCGCAGAGTCAGAGTGTGGGGTCCGAGCACAGGGGTCCAAGCACAGAGTCAGAGTGTGGGGTCCGAGCACAGGGATCCGAGCGCAGTCAGAGTGTGGGGTCCGAGCGCAGAGTCAAACTGTGGGTCCGAGCGCAGAATCAGAATGTGGGGTCCGAGCACAGTGGTCCCAGCACAGAGTCACAGTGTGGGGTCCGAGCACAGGGGTCCCAGCACAGAGTCAGAGTGTGGGGTCCGAGCACAGGGGTCCCAGAACAGAGTCAGAGTGTGGAGTCCGAGCACCGTGGTCACAGCACAGAGTCAGAGTGTGGGGTCCGAGCACAGGGGTCCAAGCACAGAGTCAGAGTGTGGGGTCCGAGCACAAGGATCCGAGCGCAGTCAGAGTGTGAGGCCTCAGCGCAGAGTCAGGGTGTGGGGTCTGAGCGCAGAGTCAGACTGTGGGGTCCGAGCGCAGAATCAGAATGTGGGGTCCGAGCACAGGGGTCCCAGCACAGAGTCAGAGTGTGGGGTCCGAGCACAGGGGTCCCAGCACAGAGTCAGAGTGTGGGGTCCGAGCACAGTGGTCACAGCACAGAGTCAGAGTGTGGGGTCCGAGCACAGGGGTCCAAGCACAGAGTCAGAGTGTGGAGTCCGAGCTCAGGGATCCGAGCGCAGTCAGAGTGTGAGGCCTCAGCGCAGAGTCAGGGTGTGGGGTCTGAGCGCAGAGTCAGAGTGTGGGGTCCGAGCACAGGGGTCCAAGCACAGAGTCAGAGTGTGGGGTCCGAGCACAGGGATCCGAGCGCAGTCAGAGTGTGGGGTTCGAGCGCAGAGTCAAACTGTGGGGTCCGAGCGCAGAATCAGAATGTGGGGTCCGAGCACAGGGGTCCCAGCACAGAGTCAGACTGTGGGGTCTGAGCGCAGAGTCAGAGTGTGGGGTCCCAGCACAGGGGTCCCAGCACAGAGTCAGACTGTGGGGTCTGAGCGCAGAGTCAGAGTGTGGGGTCCGAGCACAGGGGTCCCAGCACAGAGTCAGAGTGTGGGGTCCGAGCACAGGGGTCCCAGCACAGAGTCAGAGTGTGGGGTCCGAGCACAGGGATCCGAGCGCAGTCAGAGTGTGAGGCCTCAGCGCAGAGTCAGGGTGTGGGGTCTGAGCGCAGAGTCAGAGTGTGGGGTCCGAGCACAGGGGTCCAAGCACAGAGTCAGAGTGTGGGGTCCGAGCACAGGGATCCGAGCGCAGTCAGAGTGTGGGGTTCGAGCGCAGAGTCAGACTGTGGGGTCCGAGCGCAGAATCAGAATGTGGGGTCCGAGCACAGGGGTCCCAGCACAGAGTCAGACTGTGGGGTCTGAGCGCAGAGTCAGAGTGTGGGGTCCCAGCACAGGGGTCCCAGCACAGAGTCAGACTGTGGGGTCTGAGCGCAGAGTCAGAGTGTGGGGTCCGAGCACAGGGGTCCCAGCACAGAGTCAGAGTTTGGGGTCCGAGCACAGGGGTCCCAGCACAGAGTCAGAGTGTGGGGTCCGAGCACAGGGATCCGAGCGCAGTCAGAGTGTGAGGCCTCAGCGCAGAGTCAGGGTGTGGGGTCTGAGCGCAGAGTCAGACTGTGGGGTCCGAGCACAGGGGTCCAAGCACAGAGTCAGAGTGTGGGGTCCGAGCACAGGGGTCCCAGCACAGAGTCAGAGTGTGGGGTCCGAGCACAGGGGTCCCAGAACAGAGTCAGAGTGTGGGGTCCGAGCACAAGGGTCCCAGCACAGAGTCAGACCGTGGGGTCTGAGCGCAGAGTCAGAGTGTGGGGTCCCAGCACAGGGGTCCCAGCACAGAGTCATACTGTGGGGTCTGAGCGCAGAGTCAGAGTGTGGGGTCCGAGCACAGGGGTCCCAGCACAGAGTCAGAGTGTGGGGTCCGAGCACAGGGGTCCCAGCACAGAGTCAGAGTGTGGGGTCCGAGCACAGGGGTCCCAGCACAGAGTCAGAGTGTGGGGTCCGAGCACAGGGATCCGAGCGCAGTCAGAGTGTGAGGCCTCAGCGCAGAGTCAGGGTGTGGGGTCTGAGCGCAGAGTCAGAGTGTGGGGTCCGAGCACAGGGGTCCAAGCACAGAGTCAGAGTGTGGGGTCAGAGCACAGGGGTCCCAGCACAGAGTCAGAGTGTGGGGTCCGAGCACAGGGGTCCCAGAACAGAGTCAGAGTGTGGGGTCTGAGCGCAGAGTCAGAGTGTGGGGTCCTAGCACAGGGGTCCCAGCACAGAGTCAGACTGTGGGGTCTGAGCGCAGAGTCAGAGTGTGGGGTCCGAGCACAGGGGTCCCAGCACAGAGTCAGAGTGTGGGGTCCGAGCACAGTGGTCACAGCACAGAGTCAGAGTGTGGGGTCCGAGCACAGGGGTCCAAGCACAGAGTCAGAGTGTGGGGTCCGAGCACAGGGATCCGAGCGCAGTCAGAGTGTGAGGCCTCAGCGCAGAGTCAGGGTGTGGGGTCTGAGCGCAGAGTCAGAGTGTGGGGTCCGAGCACAGGGGTCCAAGCACAGAGTCAGAGTGTGGGGTCCGAGCACAGGGATCCGAGCGCAGTCAGAGTGTGGGGTCCGAGCGCAGAGTCAAACTGTGGGGTCCGAGCGCAGAATCAGAATGTGGGGTCCGAGCACAGTGGTCCCAGCACAGAGTCAGAGTGTGGGGTCCCAGCACAGGGGTCCCAGCACAGAGTCAGAGTGTGGGGTCCGAGCACAGGGGTCCCAGCACAGAGTCAGAGTGTGGGGTCCGAGCACAAGGGTCCCATAACAGAGTCAGAGTGTGGGGTCCGAGCACCGTGGTCACAGCACAGAGTCAGAGTGTGGGGTCCGAGCACAGGGGTCCAAGCACAGAGTCAGAGTGTGGGGTCCGAGCACAAGGATCCGAGCGCAGTCAGAGTGTGAGGCCTCAGCGCAGAGTCAGGGTGTGGGGTCTGAGCGCAGAGTCAGACTGTGGGGTCCGAGCGCAGAATCAGAATGTGGGGTCCGAGCACAGGGGTCCCAGCACAGAGTCAGACTGTGGGGTCTGAGCGCAGAGTCAGAGTGTGGGGTCCCAGCACAGGGGTCCCAGCACAGAGTCAGACTGTGGGGTCTGAGCGCAGAGTCAGAGTGTGGGGTCCGAGCACAGGGGTCCCAGCACAGAGTCAGAGTGTGGGGTCCGAGCACAGGGGTCCCAGCACAGAGTCAGAGTGTGGGGTCCGAGCACAGGGATCCGAGCGCAGTCAGAGTGTGAGGCCTCAGCGCAGAGTCAGGGTGTGGGGTCTGAGCGCAGAGTCAGAGTGTGGGGTCCGAGCACAGGGGTCCAAGCACAGAGTCAGAGTGTGGGGTCCGAGCACAGGGATCCGAGCGCAGTCAGAGTGTGGGGTTCGAGCGCAGAGTCAGACTGTGGGGTCCGAGCGCAGAATCAGAATGTGGGGTCCGAGCACAGGGGTC